>NW_024062899.1:0-362500 GCF_006381635.1 Hibiscus syriacus
GTGTTTTCACCGGAAGTGGAGTAAATTTAGATAATTAAAGTGACCAAAAGAGCACCTCTATGAGGAGGATGAGGAAGAAGAAGAGTAAAACGATCGGTCAAACATGCTGAGTCAATTGGTTTAATGTGCCACATCAGAATTCGTTACTATATTAATAATTTGTTAATGGTTGTTAACTTCGAGTGACCATTTTGTAACAATGATAACGTTAATGATCATTTTGTAACAAACAATAACATTAGTGATCGATTTGTGACTTTTCAAACATCAGTGGTGAAAACGAATATTTGTCTAAACATTAGTGACCATTGATGTAGTTTACCCTTAATTCTTTTTTTAACAAAACACATTTTGTTTTTAAACCCTCTCCCAAAGGAAGGGACAGATGCACTAAGCCCCCTATGGGTCAAGTGCATCCCCATTATTTAGGAAAAAAAAAGAGAAATTTAGTATAATATGTTAAAGAAAAATGGAAAAAATAAAAAAACTTGCACCCCTATTATTTTTAAGAAAAAAAATTAAAATTTTAGACCCCATTTATAAATTTCTGGATCTGTCACTGCCCAAAGGGGATGTATGTGGCTCCCTAGGGGAGCCTATGCACACCCGTTATTTCAAGAAAAGTATTAAATTTAGTTTAAATTTATTAAAGAAAATAGAAAAAAAATATGAAAATTTGCATACCAAAATTTTTAGAATATAACAATAAAATTTTGAACTCTCATTTTTTAATTTCTGGATCGATCACTGTCCTCTCCTCAATTATTCAAGTTTAGCTTGAGAAAGATTGAGTCGGCTCAATTATCCACCCATGCAAACAAAAGATGAAATAAAAATAATAATATAAAATAATTATTCAAATTATATCATTTTTTAGGTAATGTTTAAAACTTTTTTCGATTCATTCAAATATTTAATATTATAAGCATTAATATTTTAGATATTACAATCTTAATGACAATTAAAAAACTTCGTTTAATAATGCATGTCACACTTTCATAATTTTAAAAATTTTATTTTAAAAAAATAAAATATATTATTATATTTTTAAGATAATCCTAATTCTTCTAAAATTATATGTAAAAAAACCCACACAATCCCCACGCAGCCCCACGCACCGGCAAGCGGTCGGTCGGTCACCAGCACCGTCGAACCAAAAACCCCCTGATCACCATCACCCACCCACCTAATGGCTAGCATCTACACAGCAAACTGCAAATTGCAGAATCCAATCAAGAAATCTTAAAACGCAAATTGCAAATGGCAAAGTGCAAATTGATGAGCAGATTGTTGTGGCAGCAGCGACATCATTGACCAGCAGATCCTCCATGCAGCGGAATCAGAGGCAGCAGCGGGAGCAACGACAGCACCGGAGAGACCTGAGATTGAATTTAAGTGTTATATTTAGGGTACGGATTTAGACATCGTGATTTAGGGATTTGGGGCAATGGCAAGGGGAATTCCGGTAATGGAGGTCTGGCAATAGGTCGACAGCATTTCGATCTGGTGAGGGGGTCCGAGGACAACGGCGGCAAAAGCGTCCGTATAGTTAAAAAACTAGGGCAAACAAAATAATAGTCACTAACTTTTAGGCGCTTACATTTTGATTGTCCAACTTTTAAAATTTATAATACAATCCTTAAATTTTTAGTTCATTTTCAGTAATATTCTTGAAGTTACCTCACGTTAGTTTTATCTGGCATAACATATTATTGTTATTTTTTAATTTAATAAAAATTAAAAAAAAAACTATCAAACCACGCCGTATAATTATCCTTACCCTTATTTTGATGATAGCTATATAATTCAATTTCTAGGTTTTCAAGTTCTTACCCAGCAGTAGCGGATTTAGAAATTTATAAATGGGGGTCTAAAATTTTAATTTTCTTTTCTTAAAAGTAATGGGTGCAAATTTTTTATTTTTTTCTATTTTTCTTTGACATATTATACTAAATTTTACTTTTTTTCTTAAATAATGGGAATGCACTTGACCCCTAGGAACCTAGTGCATCCGGCCCTGCTATCCAGGCGAGGAAGCTGTATACCCCAACTGATATTGGCTTTGCTTCAAGTCTTCAAGGTACCAACCTTTTTACTTGTTTTGTTTTCTCTAATTTTTGTTGGGTTTCGTATTTTTTATTAGAATAGAATTTGGGTGAAAGTTTGCATAAGTTTCCTCGTAATCTTTTTCCGCTTCTGAGTACTTTTTATAGTTTCATTTCTTTATTGGAAAAGAAATTTAAAGAGTAGAATTCATGGGTTTCTTGTATTATTTATCTAATGTATTTTTCTCTGCCTCAGGTTATCTTGCGATACCTTCTACAATTTGGCCCACAATAGTACATTGACCAACTCCAGGTCCGATAGAAGCAAACATGACAGCTAGGGGTGGGAATAGGCCAGGCCAGGCTAGGTTTTAATAGGCCTGGGCCTAGCCTACACTGATTTGTATTGGCCTGGGCCTGGCCTGTGGCCTGTCAAAGGTTTTTATTTAGGCCTGGCCTGAGCCTGTTTAAAAGCCTGACCTGTTTAAAAGCCTGTTTAAAAGCCTGTTTAACAATAAACATTTAATATTTTCAGTTTAGACATTAATTTTAGAGTAAAATCCCTATTAAGTCACTCTAACTTAGTATATTTTACAAAGTAGTCACTCTAAATAGGCCGGCCTATCAGGCTTATAAGGCTTTTTAATAGGCCTAAGCCTGACCTGTTTAGTTAAATAGACTTTTAAAAAAGGCCTGGGCCTGGCCTGTTTAGTTAAATAGGCCAGGCCAGACCAGGCTTTATACAGGCCAGGCCCAGGCCCCTGGAGGCCGGCCTGGCCTATTCCCACCCCTAATGACAGCCAACCCGACAACTATAACGGAAGCGATAGAAATCAGTGGATTCATGACTAGTCAATGATATAATCATCTAATGAATTTTGATTTAATCTAGCCTCTATTGTTGATCAAACAAAGAGAATAAGAGAAAGGAGAATTTGATTTTCAGAGTTTTTAGTTTATTTTAAGTGAGAATAATTTTTTATTAAGTTGAAATGGGTTAAAAGGATTATTTTATTAAGCTAAAAAGAACAGTAATATGTCATGTAAGATAAAACCAACGGGAGATAACGTTAAGGACTTTACTAAAAATGAACTAAAAGTTCAATGATTGTATTGTAAGTTTCAAAAGTTAAGTGACTAATAGGGCTGTAAATGAGACGAGATAGATCATGAGCTACTCAAGATCGACTCGGTCAAAGCTCGATAAATATTCGACTTGAATGGACTCGACTCGAGTTTTTAATGAGCCGAAACAAGCTACTTGACACTCAGTTCGAAAAGCTCGTGAGCAGCTCGAAAATATAATATATTAAGATTTTATTTTTTAAAAAAATAAATTATTAATAATATAAACATTAATGTGTTGCTTTTTAAAAAAAATATAGTATATGGTTTTCATGTATTTAATGTTCAAGTTCGAGTTCGAGTTTGATGCTTTAATCAAGGTAAGTTTAAGATTTTTTTTCTTTTCGAGCTTTTACGAGCTTTAGTTCATGATTTCGAGTTCTAGTTGAGCTTAAAAATTTTAAGCTCGCAAGTTTTCGAGTCGAATCGATCTTCATTTCAGAGTTTTCGAGTCGAGTCGAACTCAACAATACTCGAACTCGACTCGGCTCGTTTAAAGCCCTAGTGACTAAAATGCAAATTTACTACAAGTTTGGATCACCATTTATGTAGTTTACCCAAAAAACTATAATGATTAAAAAGGAAATGTCCATTAAATGTGAAAAATAGAAGTTTGAGAGAAAAGCATAAAATATGATTCTTTGATTGAACTGCAATATTCATGATGTGGTCTAAGGTTGCCTTTATTTATCTTTCTTGAACAGAGTTCCCTTCATTTTTGTATTTAAAGCCCTTCCTATCTTTGTCTCTTCAAAAAGGCTTCTACTGATTAGTATGTAAACAAAACTATATTTTTGTGGGGTCTCCTCCTAATTACATTTGTAATTATATATAAACCCTCATTTGTGTTTTAAACGTAGCTTAAATCTTGGATGCCTGAACAAATTCTCCTCCTCTGTTTTTCATGTTAGAGTGAGAAACTTGAGCAATGGTGAAGAAATGGGTTGTTTTCACTTTTGTTTTCTTGCTTCTCTTTAATGGGTTTTCTTCAGTTTCTGCCACCCCACCTGCAAGTAAGTATGATGAAAAGGTTTCATCGTTTCTTTCAGTCTGTTTTTGTTTTAAGTTTTGCTTTGCATTTTATCTCATGCATTTTTTTGGCAGAAATTGTAACTTCAGTCGTCTCAAATGTGGTGTCTGTTCTTGTTAAATGGCTATTGTCACTAAAATCAGAACCCAAAGCTGGTAACTTCACTTCAAATTCCCAATCATTAATCCCAAAGCTGGGATTTTTAGTCTCTCTTGTATGTAATGTAAATATCTGTTTTTTTCTGTTGGCTAGTGGGATTAATGGGATTTGTTTATTCAGCTGTTTCAAGCCGTTCCATGATGAAATTTGAAGGTGGATACACTGTGGAAACAGTTTTTGATGGAAGCAAGCTTGGGATTGAACCATTCTCTGTTGAAGTTTCCCCCAATGGAGACCTCTTGGTGTTGGATGCTGAAAATAGTAACCTTTACAAGATTTCCATGCCACTGTCTAGGTGTAAGTTAATTCTTGAATATACTTCTCTTCTGGGGTTTATGATTTCTGTGCATTGCCAAACCTCACATAGTCACATTCAAATTTCTTTTATTAAAATTGAACAATTGGCTCTTTTGATTAGTTTTGTGCTCTATGAGGCACATAGTTTGGGCTCTTCTCTTGTAAGTTGTCCTTAGATTCTTAACTTATTACTTAATAAAGGTTGTGAATGAGTTTGATTTACTTTTGTTTAGGAGAAGACTCTACTTTAGAATGGATAGTTACATCTTATGGATACTCACTATTGAGTACAAGTAACATATAGGTTAGATCTATTTTTAGATTTAGACTGTTCTTTTTGTTTTTTGTTTTTTTTGTTCAAAGCTCACATTGTCTATTGAACGCTTAAAACTTCTAATTTACACATGTTTCCAGTCTTTTATCTTTCTAGGCCTTCTGTGGAATCACTTTCACTTTTTAAACAACATTTGACTAATATTTGGACACCTTTGAGCTTCTTTATGAAGCACAAGTACTTTGTTGATTTGAACAGTGAGTAGTTCGACTAATATTTCAAATTTACTTTGTGTTCTTAGACTATCAAATGCAGGGATATGCTCTCTGCATTTGATTTTCTTTGATTTCTTCAACCTCATCTTGTTCATTTCTTGGTGTTCGATTAATATTCATATTATGTACATATATATTCCGTTTGCTGATATTGTATGCAACACTACAGATAGCAGACCTAAGCTGCTTGCTGGATCATCGAAGGGTATCGGGGCATGTAGATGGGAAACCACGAGAAGCTAGAATGAATCATCCGAAGGGCTAACAGTGGATGATAGTGGAAATATATACATTTCAGACACGATGAACATGGCTATCAGAAAGATCAGTGAATCAGGGGTTACAACTATAGCTGGAGGAGGAAAATGGAGCCGAGGAGGAGGCCATTTTGATGGTCCGAGTGAAGATGCGAAATTTTCAGATGATTTCGACTTGGTTTACATTAGAAGTAGCTGCTCTCTTTTTGTAATAGATAGAGGAAACCAGGCAATTCGTGAAATCCAACTAAATGACAATGATTGTTCGTATCAGTATGATGGCAGTTTTCATTTAGGTACGTCTCTTTCAAGCTATTCTCGTTCTCATTGACCTTTGAGATCATCAAAATCTTTTAAGATATGGGATGATCGTTGTAGGTATAGCAGTTCTTGTTGCCACTTCCTTCTTCGGTTACATGCTTGCCTTACTACAGCTTAGGGTACAAGCAATGTTCTCATCCCATGATGTAAGTGACCTGATGTTATATGTAAATGGATCGAATGTCGTAGATTTTTAAATTCTCTCCTTTCTCGGATTATAGTGTTTTTTCTCTTCTTTCAAGTTTTTACATGAATGTTAGAACTTGTTCTGATAGGTTTCCAACATTCCGGATTCTGAGTGATATGACGAACAAGTTCCAATCTTTGTAGGACTCGAGAACTCCAATAAAGAGAGGAGCGACGATGGCACCCGTGGCACCGTATCAGAGGCCTCCTAAATCAGTCAGGCCTCCGTTAATTCCTCCAGAAGATGAACCTGAAAAGGTAGAAGAGGGCTTCTTCTGTTCAATAGGTAGGCTCGTCCTCAACGCTGGTTCCTCCGTTGCTGAAATCTTTGGGGGATTATTTTCTGGATTCAGAAGGAAGCCTCAGTACTATCAGTTTCAACATCCGTACCAGCAATCATCCATGCACTCGAGAGGATGGCCTACGCAGGAGAGCTTTGTCATCCCCGATGAAGATGAACCACCATCCTTAGATACTCGAACGCCGACACCGAAGAGAAGTTACCCATTTCCAGCCAAAGAACTGGGAAGGAAACACCATATCAAGCAAAGCAGGCCTCAGTATAACGGATGGGATGCTGATTATCAGCAGCAGCAGCAAATGCAGATGCATCACCCTCAGCAGCAGCAGCAGCCGCAACAGCAGCGCCTGCAGAAGCATTATTCATCAAACCCGCAAACATACTATGAGAAGAACTGCGAGACAAACGAGATTGTTTTCGGGGCAGTTCAAGAACAAGATGGAAGGCGCGAAGCCGTGGTGATAAAGGCCGTAGACTATGGGGATCCAAGTTATAGTCACCACAATCTTCGACCTCGTTTGAATTATATGGGTTACTCCCATGGCTATTGACCATTTGGTCTATTAGCTTTTAATATAATCAAATGAAAGTAAAACAAAGATACTTAAAGTCCATATGCTATGAACATGGGGGAGATGCAAGCTTATGGATGATGAAGGTTTTTACCGTCTTTTTTTTAATGTAATTTTTACTTAGGATATGTTAGTTTCCATGCTTGTTTCACATAAAAGGATGTAAAATATGTTCTTTGTTTGATTTGAAAAATGATTTTTCTTTAATTTTTTTGTCCATTAATACGGGAGGGCAGGTGCGGATATCTCTTTCCCCTTTCTTATACTCACTTAATATTTTTGTACTCACCACCCATGTCGGATACATTTTTTAAATTCACACCTGTTTATGCAGGTACATTCTCAAGTCCACACTTACCCACGTAGAACCCTGTGACCACTAACAAAATGACATGTGACACTTTAAAAAAATATTTTTTTATTCATTTCCCCTTATTTTGACAAAAACATATAACAGAATAAAAAAATAAATATTTTTATAAAATGCCATGTGTCATTTTGTCAGTGGTCAACAGGCTTCCATGTCATTTTTCGTTATGGAAGTGAGTGAACCCGTTAATGACAGAAAACACTATATATGAAATCGAGATTTTAAAACATTATGTATGAAAGTTAAAATTTGATATACTTCATGTATGAATGGATAATTAACCCAATTCATAATGGTCTAAAATTTTTAGAGTGGTCTGTCATCCCTATATATATATATATATGAGTTAGTAGGTTTTTTTGGCCCAACAGGGTAAATTGTTTTATTAATTAGCCTAATAGAGCATTTAGAAGTTTATTTTTGGGATCTACGACATTTGTTATAGTGTTCAAAAAATTCGTCACATCGAGGAGACGAGTTTACCCAAATAATATTTTTTATTCAAACTCATCACATCAAAGTGACGAGTTTTAATAATATATTTTTTATTAAATTTTATCATATAGTGGTAAAAATTTTGAATATTTTTTTTTGAAATTCGTCATCTCGACGTGATTAGTTCCAAGTCACTACAAGTACCGTAAATCCCTAAATAAACTTCTATATAGGACTAATTAATTAAATTGTTTGTCCTATTAAGAAAAAAAATCTGGGTTAGGATCATTGGATCCACATATATATTTTTCCTAGCACAATCTTCAAGGTGGCCCTATTCATGAATGGGCCCTGTGTTCGTCCAAAATTCTTTTTCAAACTCAAGCCGAAATTTAATGCATTTCTATTACAACAACCTTAAATCAATGTAAATATAGTAGAAATATTACATAAAATAGTATAAAATAATATAAGTCGCTACAATTTGATAATATTTAATTATATAAAAAGTTATTAAATTATATTGAACGTTAATTTTATAATATTTCAGATAATTTTTCTTAAATTTATTCCATCTTAAGTTGCTTACAATAGAGTTATTCAGAAATTTTATTGAATTTAATTTTACGGATTTTATTATTTATATGTTAATAAAATAAATTATTATTTTAAATAAAGTTCTAATGATATTACGTGTCTTGTTTAAAAGTTCTAATTTGAACCCATGTCAACACTTAAAGTTAATGCTTTAATTATGGGAGAGTGACCGAAATGAGTAACTTGTTTGCAAAATTGTTTTGTGACCAAATCAAAAGATTTCAAAGTTTAGTGACCATCTACACAGTTTACTATTTAGAAAGCTGTTACCAAATGAAATTTTTATGTTTATACCGCTAGAAACTAGACTTAAATAAGAGTCTAACCATTTAAGGAGCTTCTTCTTAGGGCTGTGAATGAGACGAAACAGATCGCGAGCTACTCGAGATCGACTCGATCAAGGCTCGATAAATATTTGAATTGAATCGACTTGACTAGAGTTCTTAACGAGCCGAAACGAGCTACTAGATATTCGATTCGAAAAGCTCGTGAGCAGCTTGAAAATATAATATATTAAGATTTTATTTTTTTTTTAAAAATAAATTATTAATAATATTAATATTTATGTATTGATTTTTTTAAAATACAGTAAAATTTCATGTATTTAAGGTTTATGTTTAAATTTGAGTTTGAGGCTTCAATCGAGTTAAGTTTAAGAATTTTTTTTTCATTTCGAGCCTTTTCGAGCTGCTCACGAGCTTCAGTTCATGATTTCGAGTTCGAGTCGAGCTTGAAAATTTTAAGCTCGCGAGTTTTCGAGTCGAGTCGAGCTCCATTTCAGAGTTTTCAAGTCGAGTCGATCTCAGCAATACTCGAGCTCAACAATACTCGAGCTCAACTCGGCTCGTTTACACCCCTACTTCTTCTAGTTCAATTTTTTTCAATTTATAATGAATTTTCAAAGTTGACTTATAGAACTGTTTTGAGCAGAATCTGTTACCCTGTTTTCTGACCTATCCTCGATTAAAACTCATATCTTTTTTATACACCTCAAAATCAACAGTCGTTTGCTTTAAACAAAACTAGACTGATACACAAATCCAACTGTATAAAAATCATCCTCTAATATTTTCTGTAGAATTTATGGTGATTTTCTAAACTTACTGTCCATAACTTACATTTCTAGGCATACTTCACCAATTTACATATTCAACTTGTTTACTAATTCTTTTAGCTCACCAAATACACATATATATGCATAAACCACAAATCACATAGCAATTAGGAGTCACTACTTACCATAGTAACTCCGTCACTGGCTCATCGCAAGCCAATGTTTATTCGATAACATAAGTACAAATTAAATATGCACTCACTTGGTGTCCTTAGTTTGCAACCTTCCTTAGAAATTCTCATTCACCATTAAGCTTCTCCTTAGCTTTAATATTGTTTAATCTTGATTTCAAACACACAACCTAAATGAACATCATTTACAAAACATATGAAATTCAAATAACATGTTAGAATCTTACTAACATAGGCATACATTAGAAAATAAATTCCTAAAAATCTTCTAATATTCATTCAATACAAATTTCATGTCACGACGTAATTGTTGACCTTAACACTTCAGTTGACCATTCAAGTTCTTTTTTATTCAAATTTATCCAAACTTCACATAACATTTTCACTTAAGTTCTCAAATTTTCCATATTTGTGATTTAATCCTCAACTTTTACCAACTTTTCAAAATGACCCAATTTCACATTCTAACATCAATTTCAACACTCTAACAATAATTTTCAGCATAGTCCATCAACTATTGAATAATTACACATTGATCCCATAACTTTCCAAAATTGTCGAATAGGTCCCCCAACTTCCATAAATTTACAAAATAGACTCAAAATTTTTCTAAGGCTTGAAGAATCCTTCCTACATCATTTCCAACCCACAAAATTTTTTTCCATAATTTTTCTCACTTCCAAAAGCTTAGGTCGAATGTTAGGGGAGTAGGTATCTTGATTTTCACTTTATTTCAATTTGATTAAATCATGAAATCAACCTCTATTCAACATTTCAAAACCTCTACAATTAAACCCCTAACTCAGTTTCATCCAATCATAAACTTCCCCTACTTTAGGGTTTAGGCCAAAAATCATAATAACATTTCTAGGTGGTTTTGATCATCAATCAAGCTTGGAAATGATTCTACAACATAAAAAAAACCTCAAAAATCCATCATTAATTCATGAAACCCTAACATGAACATAAACCCTAAAAGTTAGGAACTTAACATTCAAGCAAGATTAGCATGCACTAATTAATGGTACCAAATGATAGAGCTATTCGAATAGAACAGTTTTCTATTTCACGATTTAACCCAAAAACCAAAGGAAATTGCTAAAAAATTAAAAATAAAATTTCTCTTACCTGGGGTTATGAGGGAGCCCGAAATAGAGGTTGAAGAATTTCCATAAAATTTCTAGTTAATTTCATGTGCATTTATCATTTATTAAGCTTAAATGAATTTAAAATTCATTTAATTGGGAAATGACAATTTTACCATTAATGAAACTTGATAATTACCTTCATATCAATCCACATAACCGTTATCATCTTCCCAAAGTCAAAGATGAACAAATTGTCATACCCTTTACCATTTTGGTCCCTAAAATTTTTCAAAACTTTATACTTTAGTTACTAAACTTTCAAAATTTACACTATGGTCACTAACCAAAATTCTGGAGTGTTACATGGACCGATAAAGTTGGGGACTTAAATCAGATAGATCGATGGCGTTATTGACCATTTTCCCTTAATTTTTTTTGGTAACCAAAGCCGGCTTACTCCAATAAAGGGACTATCGGTATAGTTTACCCTAAAACTACATGCCATCTTTGTTTCCAAAGCTTCTGGTGAAATACTCAAAAAGTATGCTGGGCTTACTTATATGGAGCTGTGGCTAATCCCTAGCTTTGAAAATCCAGCATGGTCAATCATGGCCATCTACTTTGTTTCGCTACATGCCATGTCAGAAGTGCTGGAAACTTGTTTCTTTGTACGCAGACATCGCATTAGCATTAGGCGAGAACGCCCTCAATCGTCTCGAGTTCCTGAATTCCATGGAATGACCCGGCGTTTGGTAAAAGCAATGCCTAGTTCATATTCACTGCAGTCTTGGAAGAGAATTGTACATCAAGAATCTGTGCGATATATCTTGAAGATTATATTGTGGGCGTTTTATTTTTAGAAATTTAAGATTTTATTTGGAATTTTCTGGAATTTGTGGTGTTTTTCAGGAATTTTAAAATTTTCAAAAGATTTTTTTAGAAAATAACATTTGAAACGTGTGATTCACGTTATGTATATTATGTTCGTAGGATTATATTAAAAATTTGAGTTGAAACAATGGTTAAGTTTTAGCTTTTTATTCAAAAGGTTTTGAGTTCAAATCTCCTCATATGTACTATTTTATTAAATTTTCTCAAATAAAACTGTCGTTTAAAAAAAATTTAACACTAAATACAATCATGTCAAAACGACGTTGTTTTAATGAAATAATCACATCAATAATATCACGAACTACAGCTGTCATGTCATCATCTCGTTAAATCATTAATGATAAAATAACATAATTACACTTAAAATTAAATTTTAGTGATAAAATTAATAAAATTATAACTCTACCGGTATAAATGAGATTGAGTTTAAAGATGGGTAATATTGGAATTAGCTTACTCAAATATTTAAATTACTCCTATATGTGTTTGTTCATTGAATAATCCTACATTATATATTTATAATCATGAAATGTCGTTTGTAAGGCAGGCCTAGCAGTAGGTAGGTACAAATAGAAGAAGAGACAAAATGTACCTCATTCAAAGATGAATTGATTTTTGGAGGAGATTATTTATGGTTCACAGCTTCACATGATTCTAAAGTTTCTGACAGGCAACGATTATGGTGGACCCCACTGGTACTTCATTTCATTTCGTTTTCATTGGGAGTGATGGCACAATCATTTCTGAACACTCTTTGTTGGACACTTCCTTTCAAAGCATTTGAGAATCTTAAAACAAAAATACATTTATACACTTGACATAATATTTTTAATATAATTATTTGAATAAAACATTTATGTAATGCAATTTCTGCATATTCTGTAGAACAATTATTGCAGATCATGTTTAACCTAGAATATACCCTAGATGTTGATTAATAAAAAAATCTTAATGTTTAAAAGGATATGATAATATGTATATTCTTTTAATCCAATAAATAGAGATGATATATATATATATATAAGAGTAAATTATACTAAACCTTTAGTATGTTTATATTTTAATAATCAAAATTAAAAAAAAATCATTTTAATCATTATCGGTACTTTTATTTTCGTTATTATATAATTAAATAATTAAAGATATTTTAATTTAGAAATGGGCGAGTGATCACCCATAAAAATTTTAAATTATTGTATATTTTTTGGGTTAAATACCCCATTCATACATAAACTATACCAAATTTTTTATTTCATACATATAGTTTAAAAAATTATCGATTTCATACGTGGCGTTTTCTGTTGTTGACATATTCACCCACTTCCGTCACGGAAGGTGTCGTGGAATCATACGATCACGACACGTGTGGATGATGGAGATAGATGGATATGTCATATCGAAACCTCCTAGTCATAATGAAAAGACAAACTTGATAATATGATTCTAATCAGTCCTCCTAATTGCAATGAATAAACAAACCGGAGTGTGAAGTTCTCTCTCTCAAGAACTTGGAAAAACTAAAGAAGAAGACACTTCGGAGGCACAAGGCAATCAGTTCTTGCAAAAACGATCTCTCGTTGTATTGTATAAAATAGAAAAAAAAGTTTATTACAATGAGAGGGGAGGACCCCATTTAAATCCAACTAATTTCTTGATAATTTCCGTCAAATGTGCAACAATGGTAGAAAAGTCTTTGACGAAACATCGATAAAAGCTTGCTAAATTGTGAAAATATCTTACCTCAGAGATAGAAGATGGCGTGAGCCATTCTTGTATGGATTTGCTATTTCCTTCGTCGACATGGATTCCCTGTGCACTAACTATAAACCTAAAAAGATAAGTTTATCGTTACAAAACACACACTTGTCCATGTTAGCGAATAAATGCTCTTGTCGGAGAAATTTGAAGACGGATCGAACGTTCCCAATATGAGATTCAAGAGAATAAGAGTATATAAGAATGTCATCAAAGTAAACAACAACAAACTTACCTATGAAGTCCTTCAAAACATGATTCATTAATCTCATAAAGGTGCTAGGCGCATTTGTGAGTCCAAAAGGTATGACGAGCCATTCGTAGAGTCTGAACTTTGTCTTGAAAGTTGTTTTTCATTCATCACCTTCTTCATTCTGATTTAATGGTAACCGCTTTTCAAGTCAATCTTTATGAAGATGCAAGATCTATGAAGTTCGTCTAACATGTCATCAAGGTATGGAATAGAGTGCCTATATTTGATTGTTATGCGGTTGATTGGTTTGCAATCTACACACATTCGGAATGTGCAATCTTTATTTGGCACAAGAATTATTGGAAAGAAACAAGGGCTAAGGCTCTCCTAGATGTGGCCTTTTTGTAGCAATTCTTCTACTTATCATTCCAACTCATTGGTTTCTTCATGATTACATCGATACGATGGCCGGTTCGAAATAGTGGATCCTGGAATAAAATTAATTTGGTGTTCAATTCCTCTTTTAGGTGGTAAGTCATCCGGTAGATCACTTAAGACATATATGAAATTCTGCAAAAGAGAAACAAACACACTAAGCAAATCTATGAGGTTAGTCGAAATCAAAACTATGGTGTCTCTGAAACGGATGAAGAAGCAATAACTGGTTTGGGAAAAGGTTTCTCTCAGGTCTTTTGATCTCGCATAAATGCTTTGAGACACTCTTTTTCTCACAAGTGGGTTCACTCACCTCCCATTGGTCATTCTTTTGGCTTTTATGAGTTGTGACCTTTTTTTTTTTGCCTTTTTCTTTAAATACTCAACCTCCTCACAAATTCTCTTTTAATCTTGCATGATGTCCTTTGGATGCATTGGATTGAGCATGTAAGGCTTGCCTTTGATGATGATGGTGCATTTATTTTCCTTACCATAGTAAGTGACGTTATTGTCATATAACCATGGTCATCCCAAAAGGATGTGAGATGCTTGCATTGAAAGTACATCACAATAAACATCATCGTAATACTTGCCCATATTCAAACTGATTAAGCATTGTTTCGTGACCTTCAACTCAACACTGTAACACCCTAAACTATGGGTTAGTGACTAAATCATAAAGTTTCAGAATTTGGTGACTAAAGTAGAAGAATGAAATAGTTTAATGATTATTTGGAAATATTACTTGAAAGATGTTAGTAATTATTAGATGAATTGAAGGGAAAAGGGTCATTTGCAGGGAAAATAATTAAAAATGGTTATATATATATATTACACGTAGGGATGTCAACTCAACCCGAATTCGACGGGTTCCGACCCGACCCGATCGGGTCGGATTTTTTTTAAAAAAATTCGGGTTCGGGTCGGGTCGGGTCGGGTTTTTTTTAAATGTACTGTTCGGGTCGGGTTTAGGGTGAAAAAAATCCGACCCGACCCGACCCGAAAAATATATATAATTTTATCCTATATATTTAGGGATAATTACAATAATGTCCCTCTATATATAATTTTTTTCAATTAAGTCACTGTTTTCATTAAATAAAATTTTTTTTATTATTATTTCGGGTCGGGTCGGGTCGGGTCGGGTTTCTAAGTCATATATTCGGGTCGGGTCGGGTTGGGTGAAACCTTAATTTCGTCGGGTCGGGTCGGGTCACGGGTGAA
The DNA here is from genome assembly GCF_006381635.1 of Hibiscus syriacus. Taxonomy (NCBI): domain Eukaryota; kingdom Viridiplantae; phylum Streptophyta; class Magnoliopsida; order Malvales; family Malvaceae; genus Hibiscus; species Hibiscus syriacus. The sequence continues at coordinate 15,076 of NW_024062899.1, forward strand.
AAACCCTTTCTTCTCGGGTCGGGTCGGGTCGGGTGGCCCAAAAACTCGACCCGACCCGACCCATTGCCATCCCTAATTACACGTGGAAGAGAAGAGGAAACAAAGTGGTTTCTAGAGTTCTCTTCATCTTTCTTCTTCCTTCACGCGTGAAAACCAAAAGCTAAAAGTGAGTTTTCTAATTTTGAGTTTCTGGTTAAATTTAAGGTTGAGTTTTGATTATTAAATGATAATTAAGCTTAAGGAGAGCTTAAATTGTTTTGAAACAATAAGATGAATGGAATAGAGGGAATTAAAAAAAATAGAGAGGAATAAGTGAAATCTTGAAAGAGGGTTCTTTAATAAGGTTTAAGAGTGAATTTGACTTGTCATCAATCTAATTAACATGTATGAAGTGTTAGAATTGGATTTGTAACATGCTAAAATTTAGGTATGATTTTTTAATTTCATAAGGAGGAGAGGATATGGAGGTTAAAGAAGTGATTATTGAATATAAATGAGTTTGAATATGTGTATGTGAGTTATGAATATAAAAGGGAATGAAATATAAAGAGTTGAGCTAAAAAGAAAGTGAATTTCGTTCTTTAATTGAAATTTTTGGGTTGTGTGCATCGATGCACATTCATTGTGTACCGATGCACTCTCAAATAAATGAACATCGAATGCAGTGAGTGCATCAATGCATAGGGGGGGTGCATCGATACACCCTTTAAAATAGAAACATCGAATGTAAATTGTGTATCGATGCATGGGGTAGTGCATCAATGCACATGTTAAGAGATGCATTGATACACTGTAGAATGTACCGATGTACTTCAAGGGAAAATAGAATTAGGTATTTCCTTTGGTCTAGGAAATTATAGATTAGAATACATCAATTAGATATTGATATGTATCAATGTATAAACATGTAGATATCGAGCACGAACAAGTTCTGGGATGATCATCAAGTTCAGATTCGATCGAAAGAGAGGAAAATCATAAAAGGGGATTTGAACTTAGTGAGGCCAAGGTGAGTGCATACAAGTTAGTTTATGATGTTTAATGGAAATAAGACTTGCGACGAGTCTATTTCCTATATTAGAATGCATGAATTTATGATCATATGCATATGTTTGATTTGGGTATATGTGATATATATTATAGTATGTATTAAATGATTTTGTGTGAATACATGTAGTGTGATAAGTTATAGAAATTAATATGAATGATCTATATGATTACATGGGAATGTGAAAATGGTTATATGATAGGTGACCATACATGTTACATAGTAAATGTGATCAATTATAAGAATCAATATAATAGATTTATATGACTACATGAGAAGGGTGATGAGTTAAATAAGATTAGACTATAGAGTAATATGAGAATAATATATTAGTGAAGGGAATTGAGTATAAATAATGATGCCAAACTATAAGATAAGTATTATAGAGAAGAAGTATACTTAAAGGGAATTATGGTATATGAGTTATGTAAAATTTAACTAAATAAATAGATTAACTTATTATACAAATAATATTAGATATGTAATATAAATTATATGTTATGGTATAAATAATTATGAGAATAAATGGAAAAATGAGACAAGATAAGTATTTACTTATAGGATAATATGAGATTATAAGAATATATAGTATAACTTTATGAGGAAGAATCGGGTGTTATATGATTTAGGTATGAAAATGATTTATGTGTAAGTAAATTACGTAATTATGTGACTATGTGTGAAATGGAGTACACTAGGTAATTATAAGGTATGTGAATATAAGTATATAAGATAAGCCACATGACCATGAATTAGGTGAAATTAAATGGTGAGAATGATATGACAGAAAGTTATAAGAGAATATGTTATGAGAAGATATAAGAACAAGTATAAGCTATGTGATATGTGAGTATTATGAAAATGTTCTACGTGCAAGTGATTTATGTGTATATGTGATTTATATGGAAATGAACTACTTGACTACGTGGGATCTTATAAAAATATAATAATAAGACATGTGACAAGAGATGTGTGATTACATGAAGGTATGATATAAGTTATGTGAAAGGGATCTATATGCTTATTTGATACGAATGTGTGAATATGTGACAAACATAAATATTAATGCCCATGTTATGTGTCTTAAGAGCTAGAGGTATAGTTGGCATGCCAAGAGTCGAGGGTCTACGCGGTCCTTCGGGACATATATGTATTCCTTGGAACATGTGTGATGTCTTTTGAGACACATACTTGATCCTTTGTATATGTATATGATTCTTAAGGAATTTTCTACGTGGTCCTTAGGGACATTTTATATGGCACTTCAGTGAAATTCTACGTGGCACTCCGGTGCAATTCTACGTGACACTTCGGTGCATTTATACGAGCTGTGGTGACAGCATTAGTGCACAACCTCTAGAGACTCACATATCAATAGTTCTCACATATGTACATGGGTTAATCAAGAGATAATAACAAATATATATTGTGATATGATTTATATGATAATGTTTGTATTGTTTGGTTAATTGAATAATATGTTGAGTAAAAGAATAGATATAAGAGGATATAATTATAAGATATAAATGATAAAAATATTGATAGTGGAATAAGATTAGAGATTTAAAATAATGCATAATATGTATTTGTGTATAGTATGTTATATATATAATGTTATATTGTTTTGATGTGGCATTATAAGATGATATGTTCTTACATGTTTAAGCATTAGAGTTTCCTTTATAAGTTTAAAGCCTCACTAAGTCATAGACTTAGCGTGTGATTATTTCACACGTAGGTTACAGAATCGAGAAGAGAAGCGAAGAAGAGCTAAACAGGTCAGCATATCCCTTACAAAATTTCAGATCAGAAAATAGATAATTTAAATGTGTTTGGTTATTTTGAATATAGTTGGCATGTACTAATTGATTGAGTTGAATATGCTCCGACCGATTTTGGTTATTTTGGTCAATTTATGTAAATAAACCGCTTTTATTTTAATAAAAGTTTTAAATTTTCTTTGAAGTTTGTCAAGAGTCAAAGTTTGAAAAGTCAATGTGATACCTCAGAATCGTATTTGGGTCGGGTACGGGTTGGGGTGTTACAGACACTCTCAATGAGCCACTATAAATAATATGTCTTTGGATGTCTTTGGCAAGGGAAGTTAAGTGTGTCCACCAAATAACTACTGATCACATTGACACAACTTCAATTGTCAATGATCAATTAGTATACTTTCTCTTTAATTTGACATCTTTTATGGAAGATGTTTTTTCATTGAATATATGAGTCATCAATTATTTGTATACTCAAGTTTTGCCTCACTACCATGACATATGTGTCAAACTCATCAGTGTTTGTGTGATTTGGTGCATCGTTTTCCAAAGCCTCGGGACAATCTGTTTCGGTATCCGTTAATTCATCATTATCTTCTCGGATTACCATTATTCTCATATTAGGACAATTATGACTGATATGTTATACCAATTGTATTTGAAGTAAGAGGGTTTTGTATCTTGAGACTTTTAAGGTTTTCAACTATATCTTTTTTAACCCCCTTGGGCTTTTCATCCCTTGTTTTCTTATTAACGACAGAAGAATGGGTAGAATATGAAGAGGATTTGGATGAATTACCAAAGAAAAAAGATGAAGTACCTTGGTAGTTTTCTCGGTTTTAGAATTTCCTTTGAAGTTGTGCTTTGATTGTTATGGCTCTCTGCAATGTTTCTTCAAGGTTTACATATCCATGTATCTCAAGAAGATCATTTATGTTTGTGTTTAAGCCACTAACAAATCTTGAAATTGTAGCTTCTTTGTCTTTATTTATGTTTACTCTGTTCAACAAGGACTTCATCTCCTTGTAGTAGTCTTCAACTGAAGTTTTTCCTTGTCGAAGTTGGTTAAGTCATTGTTTCACTTCCCTTGTGTAGTTTTTCGGAAGAAAATGAATTCATATAACATTCTTCAATAGTTCCCATGAGACAATATTTTGGATTCGGTGATCTTGAATTGCTCATCGTGTTTGCATCAACCATATGTGAGCATTTCCTGTTAACTCCATATTTATGAGTGTTATATGTTCTTCTAGAGGACATTCATGGTATGAGAACATGAAATCAATTTTCCCTTCTCAATCAATATAGTCGCCCGGATCATATTCTCCATTGAAAGATGGAATTGTGAATTTTGGCTTTGCCAAAAGTTTTCGACATTTTGAACCTAGGTATGGAATGTCTAGGAACCATCAGATTGTCGTTGGGTTGTCTCAATTGATCGATTTGCGGTTGTTGTTGTTGTCTCAACTTGGTGTTGAGTTCAATAAATTGTTCCCTTATAGCTTCCATTAACGCCAAAAGAGCTTGAAGGGTCTGGTCGATGTTTACTTTGTTTTCCATCCTGAGAATCACAACACTCAAAGAAAAAAATTTAAAGTGAAAAAATAAAAAAAAATAAAAACCTCACATGTCACTCCAAGGAAATAACACAATGAGAGGTAAGAAAGTCAATCTTGTACACTTTAAAACTTTTTCTCTCTAAGAGTCTTTCGATGTTCGTATCGAAGTTTGATCACTAAAAAAAGGAGACAAGGAAAGGTATGACTCCAAGTGAATGAGAATGCAAGGAAGAATAAATATGCAAAGTGTTGAACTATGTTTTGATATAACAATTTAAGGCAAAATGGTTTTTGGACTTGAATTGAATTTACAAAATGTTTTTGGACTTAATTGAATTTATTCAAAGTTTTAAAAGGTTTCAAAAATAATTCAAAGTCCATTAAATTCGGTTTTGAGACAAAATGCTAAAGGGTGTCAAAGTGCATCTATGCATCCCTACAGTGCATCCATGCACCATGCAGTGCATCCATGCACTCAAACACCGAATACAATTAGTGCATCGATGCATCAAGGTTGTGCATCGATGCATCATGTTGTGCATCCATGCATGAAGGCTGCAACGGGTAGTAACGGCTAGTTTATTTGAATTTAATGAAGGGGTATCGATGCACCTTGATAGTGCACCGATGCACCATGTTATGGGCAGCCTTTTTGAGTAAAAAAATCATCCCCAAACGGCTCCAAAACATCCCCAACGGCTATATACAACATCAAACACATTCCAAGCTATAAATACAAGCTAATGACACTTGAAGAATAGAGAGAAAAACTATCCAAGCAATCAAACACAAGAGAAGAGTTTTTCATTCTTATTTCAACTTTCTCTTGTAAATATTTTGTTCTTATGAGCTCAATCTTGTAAACACCTACCTTAGAGAGGTTTTCTTGTTTACTTATTTTATCCTTTTGTAAAGGTGAAATGTTCTAGCTTATCCCGTGTAAAAGCTAGGGAAAGGTTCTAGTTTAGCCCGGAAAAACTAGGGAGTTGTAAGGTTATCTCTTTGTCCTCAAAAGAAAGAACAAATTAGTGAATTTGTTGGAAAATCCTTGGTGAGGAGCTAAGGTAGTGGATGTAGACTTTGGTTGAGAAATTCGAACCACTCTAAATCGCTGTGCAATTTTCTATCTTTCAATCTCCTTACTCCCTAAACATAAAACCGTTCCGACCCCTATTTGCAAACCGTTCCGGTTGTCGATTCGAGCTTCCGAAAATCCCAACAATTGGCATCAGAGCCTAACTCGTTAAGAAGGTTTAACCACCTTGAGACGATCCTCGAATAAGCTCTACCAATTCTCGACACAACCGAGAAGATGGCTTCCACCTCTGGCTCGTTCCACATGGAAGACTCCCTACCAACCGACAAACCTCCATACTTCAATGGAGTTAACTATCATCATTGGAAGAAATTAATGAATGTATTCATCCAATCCAACGATCTTAATGCATGGGAGATAATCGAGAATGACTACTCTTCTCCAAGAAGAAGGAGAAGAAGATGAGCGACAAAGAACGAAAGAAAGCTCAGTTTAATGCCAAGGCCATGCACATGTTGTTTTTTGCATTTGGTCCTGAAATCTATGAAGGGGTTTCTTCATGTTCAAGTGACAAGGAACTTTGGAATAAGCTTGAGGAAATCCATGGAAACAAGAAAGAAGAACCAATAAAGGTGATGTCTCTAATGGCTCGTGAAGAGCCCGAGGTATCTTCTAACTCAAATGAATTTAATTCATATACGTTTGATGATTTACAAGAAGCTTTTAATAGGTTATATTCAGAGTTTGAGACCATAAACTCCAAATATAAGAAAATGATTTCAAAATTTAAAATCGAAAACGATTTTCTTTTGAAAACAAAAATATATTTTGAAAGCCAAAATGAAATTTTGAAAAATGATTTAGAGCTTTCAAAAATAAAAATTGAAAGTTTTGAAAAAGAAAATTTTGATTTAAAAGTTAAGCTTGAATGCTTAACAAAAGAAAAAGAAATCATTTTAAATAATTCATTTAGTTCAATAATGACAATATGCTCACATTGTCATTATCATGGTCACAAGGAACATACTTATCCTTTGAAGAAAGGAAAACATTTTAAAATTAGGCAAGTATGGATTCCGAAAGGAACAAGAGGTATTGAAACTAACGTTGAAGGATCCAAAGCAATTTGGATACCAAAATCGAAATAAATATCTCTTGTAGGTGTGTGAGAGCAATGGTGATGAAAGTGATGATATTCAAGATGCTCTAGCCACACATGAAAAAAAATGGGTAACCTCTAAGTTTAATGATTTAATTTTGGTTATTTGGTTGCTCATTTGATTTTAAGCATGCATGAGTTGTGATATTAAATGATTATGTTTTGTTTTAATCTCATGTATGTTGAAAACAATTGGTATGATGAACAATTTTAAAGTTTTAATAATTTTTCAAAATTTTTAGTTCACCATAATAAAATTTTGGTCAAAATTGGTTTTAATGCAAATGATATCTCTCTAATAATTTATATCAATTTTTTAAAAAAACATTGATTTTACAAATTTTAAATTTTTGACCTAAATTTGAATGTTTATGCATGTGGTTTAAATGAAAATGACATCTCTCTAACAATTGATATCAAAATTTTCAAAATGCATAACATTTTTGGAAAACTTTATGCATATGCACTTAATTTTAACAAATGGTATTGATATCAAATTTCAACAATTGGTATTGCATAAAGTATTTTAGTCTTGGATATATTGAATTTCATGTGCTACTAACATATTTGTTATTCTTTGTAGAAATTTAATTTCTTTTTAAGTGTCAAGTTCTTAAAGCTAAATTTTGATTGGAATGCATTTATTGAGGGGGAGCTTTGATTTTTCAAATGATTTTTAAATGTCAAATTTACCACTTACTCTCCAAAGTTATTTTGAACTTCAAAGATCGAATTATTTTTTTATATAACAAAAAGGGGGAGAAGTTTGGTTTGAAAAATTCAATTTCTAAATGAAAAAGGGGGAGCTTAACATTTTCATATATTTTCCAACAATTGTTAACAATTGATATCTTTTTCATTAAACAATTTATTAAGGGGGAGTTTTGCCAAAAACAGTTTTTCAAATGTTTTTTATATCAAAAAGGGGGAGATTGTTGAACTACGTTTTGATATAACAATTTAAGGCAAAATGGATTTTGGACTTGAATTGAATTTACAAATTGTTTTTGGACTTAATTAAATTTATTCAAAGTTTTAAAAGGTTTCAAAAATAATTTAAAGTCCATTAAATTCGGATTTGAGCCAAAATGCTAAAAGGTGTCAAAGTGCATCCCTGCAGTGCATCTATGCACCTGCACTAGTGCATCCATGCACTCAAACACCGAATGCAATTAGTGCATCGATGCATCCTTCTGTGCATCGATGCATCATGCTGTGCATCCATACATCATGTTGTGCATCCATGCACGAAGGCTGCAACGATTAGTAACGACTAGTTTATTTGAATTTAATGATGGGGTATCGATGCACCTTGATAGTGCACCGATGCACCATGTAATGGGCAGCCTTTTTGAGTAAAAAAAAATCATCCCCAAACGGCTCCAAAACATCCCCAACGGCTATATACAACATCAAACACATTACAAGCTATAAATACAAGCTAAGGACACTTGAAGAATAGAGAGAACAACTATCCAAGCAATCAAACACAAGAGAAGAGTTTTTCATTCTTATTTCAACTTTCTCTTGTAAATATTTTGTTTTTGTGAGCTCAATCTTGTAAACACCTACCTTAGAGAGGTTTTCTTGTTTACTTATTTTATCCTTTTGTAAAGGGGAAAGGTTCTAGCTTATCCCGTGTAAAAGCTAGGGAAAGGTTCTAGTTTAGCCCGAAAAAACTAGGGAGTTGTAAGGTTATCTCTTTGTCCTCAAAAGAAAGAACAAATTAGTGAATTTGTTGAAAAATCCTTGGAGAGAGCTAAGGTAGTGGATGTAGACTTTGGTTGAGAAAGTCGAACCACTCTAAATCGCTGTGCAATTTTCTATCTTTCAATCTCCTTACTCCCTAAACACAAAACCGTTCCAACCCCTCTTTGCAAACCGTTCCGGTTGTCGATTCGAGCTTCCGAAAATCCCAACACAAAGTCTTTTAATCCTACTAACAAAAGGAAAATAATGTGTTAGATGATGTATAGGAATAAGGATAAGGTAAGCAAAAGGCCCTAAAAACAATAAGATTCAAATAAAAAAAATTGGAAAAATCCCAAACCCAGAACAGAACCTAAACTCTGGATCAACTTGAGCAATTTTTTGAGGGGGGTTTCGATCTCCAAAAATTCTGATTTTTTTGTGGATGATTCTCATTGAGTGTAGTTGTGGTCTGGAAATTTTTAGCACGAAAATATTCCTTCTGGAAAATTCGACAATGCACACAGCGCGAATCTGCCAAAAAAATTTTAATGATCCAATTGAAGGGTTGGATGAACTCCAAATTGGCTTAATTTTGGACAGATGAAACTTCTTTGTATGAGGTATGATCCTGCAAAAAATTAGCTCTAAATTATTTCGTTTGATTTTTTGTATTTTTTTACCTTTTGATGAATAAAAATAGCAAACTAAAAATAATGAATCGAACCTAAATTAAAAGAATGCTAAAAGAACCTAAAAACGATGATTTTTTCACGAACTAGCTTTGTTGGGGTACTTCGACGATTGACGCTTGGAGAACAAGTCAAAACTCTTTGATACTTCCCAAGAATCGACCCAATCTGATACCAATTAATAGAGAAGCGACACCAGATGATGTGAACGTTGCTTTCATCGAGGAAACAAACCTAGGAAAGCTCTAGACTCGATGAAAAAGCAAATGGCTTTGGAATGGGTGCTTTGGAAGGTGGCGACAAGATTAGGGTTTATGGAGACTTTTAGTTGCTGAAAAATAGACAAAGAAACAATATTAAGGCAATAAAATGAAGGGTAATAAAATTAAATAAAATACAAGAGAAAATAATATAATAGATTAGGGAAAAAGACAAAGCATGTAAGAAAAGAAAATATGTTCTTATCTCCCCTTGTAATAGGCGCCCAATATATTTATGGTCTGATCTTGATGGATGATGGCTCGTTAGAAAAAGGATGGAAATATGAGAAAGATGGTGAAGATGGATTTGAAATCGGATGGTCGGATTGTGAGAAAAACACAATTAAAAATTTATTTCGGTAGGTATAGGGGTTAACGCAAACCTGATAGGTTATATGGGGTGGCGTGATTAATGGCTAAGTTGATGATGATGGCTTGTAGATGATGAAGATTGATGGATATGTCCTATCGAAACCTCCTAATCGTAATGAAAATGCAAACTCGATAATACGACTCTAACCATCCCTCCTAATCGCAATGATTAGACAAATAAGAGTGAATATCTCTCTCTCAAGAACTCGGAAGAACTAAAGAATAAGATGCTTCGAAGGCACAAGACAATCAACTCTTGCAAAAAGATCTCTCTTTGTATTGTATAAAATAGAAGAAAAGTTGATTACAATGAGAGGGGAAGAAAAATTAGATTAAAATTTAGTTAATATTTATCAACAATATAATAATATTTATTATATTTTCAAATCTAAATATTATTTTTATCAACAATATAATAAATTTCCATCATAACATAATGGATATACATTAGACCATAAGGGGTTTCAAGTTTAGTAAGCTTGGTTAACTTTTCATTTTTTTCAATCATCATCTTATTAAAAATATTAATTTATTAAAAAAATAATGTGTAAATATAACAATTCTAATATTTTTAATAATCATAAATATTTAATCTATTGATTACCTAATCCAAGTCAGATACTTTTGAGATATTTAACTTATTTGATTAGTTAATCCAAGTCATATATTATTGAGACGAGGTAATCCTCTTAAACTAATTTGCTTAATTCACCTATAAAATAATTATTAATAATTTAAAAATATAATAATCGAAATAATAAAAATATAATAAATTTCAGTTTTAATAATTAAAGTACACGCACAACAAAATTTTGTGACTTATTACCTATTTTATATTAATGAGCATCTTTGACTCTTGGATATACTGCCAGGTGTAAACACTTCCTCAAACATGTTGCAGTTTTGATTGATAACATAAATAATTTGATTGATAATTAGATCTAATCACGATAGTGGTGTCATTCATATATTTTTATCTAATCATATTTTAAATATATATATATATAATTGTAAAAGTTGCAATACATTAATAATCTATATTATTTAAATTTTAACACATCCGTCCCCATTTTCCTAATGTATTTTAATTTTGGTGTTTAGCATCTAAAACTATTTTTTAAATATGAAGGGGTGTTGATTAGATTTAATGCAGGGGGTTGATTTCAACAAGGGTTCACATGGGAAGAACAAAACGATGACCCACAAATTAGCTTGCATGCCACTGCTACAAGCCAAAATTTTGAATTAAAGGGCTGTTTGCAAGATTGGAATTAACAAAAAAAAGAAGAAGAAACTTTCACACTGCTTTCATGGATCCCACCGTCATTGCCATTTGATCAGTCAGCATAATCAGATTTGAGTGCTCACATTCTCCTAAAGAAGGTTTGTATATTTTAAAAAAGGAAAAGCTAAAAAAAGAATATATATATATATTTTTTATGCTTATATCAATACTATTTTGCAGAACTATGATTTCCAGAATTTATGAGACATCATAGCTATGATTTGAAAGTGAAAATACTCAATTTAGACCTCAATATTTGACACAGAAGAAGTAACATCTATGATATTTGCAGTTGTCATTGTCCTAAATATATCTAGATATATATCGAACATACATTAATCAGAATCCAAGTACTACATTAGACCAACCAATTCACTTGGACTATAACCTTCCATATGAACTAACCTGTGGAGACCAGATGATATTAGATTGCTGAGATGTGCAAAACCGTGGAAAAAATATGTATGAAATATCTTCTTTTACAGGACATGATAACATGAATTTCAGTAGTACAAAATGGCCCTTTTTTCCTACATGAATTCTATTCTTCTCATTCCATTCAAGTTTTTACAAACAAAAGGAAATGGCTGTGGTGATTGGTGAGTAATTTTTCAAGTTTCACATTTCAGGAAAGAAACATGTGACATAAGAAGCCAAGATAAAGCACAATAAAGTTATATTTGATCAATTGTTTAAGGTTAACGTTAACCTTTCATTGTTCTTGTGATTTCTTCAGCCAGGGGAGGTCTGAGTTAAGAGAGGTTGGCATACCAATTTGAGCATCTGAAGAGCTTGAGAATTTGCCTTTCTTAGACCAAAGCCAGATCTTGGAAACCGAAAAGCTTTCCCCTTTACTCATACTACTAATCTTCTTCTCCTCGGCATCTCTTTCCGCCGATGAATTCCCATTCTGTTCCGAACCTCTAGATAGCTTGACAGCATCGCCACGGTGTTGGCCGCTGTGTCGACCATTAGAGAGGGTAACCCTCAGATCAGAATTGCCAAGCACATACTGATATGAACCCATTGAAAAACACCTCCTTGCTTCCAAGTTGCTGCTACTGGTTTCACCACCAGCCTCATCCGGTTCACCACTTAGCCTTCTGAATTTCCCTAGCCTAACCGGCAAGACCCCTTTGTCAACAACAATTTCCTCCATTTCCACAGTTTTCTGACAAGGGGTGTACCCATTTTCACCATTGCCACCACACCCTTCATCTTCCCTAATGTCATCAAAATCAAAGACTGGATTCTCCATTGAGAACCCAGGAGCAAAAAGGGTGCCTCTACAGAGAGGGCATGTTGAATTCGACAACAGCCAAGTGTCGATACAGTTTATATGAAAGGCATGGCTACACACAGGAAGCAATCTCAGCTTATCTTTCTCAGAAAACTCACATAAACAGACAGCACAGTCAAAGGGCTCCTTGGGACCAACAATTTCCTTGTAATGGAAAACAGGTAAAGCATCAATGAAAGCTTGATCTAAACCAGAATCATGGAGGTGGAACAGCTGTTGGAGTTGTCTTTGAAGAGCATCAGAGGTGGACATGTCAGGGTATCTAGTATTAGATTGAGAAGATGTAGATGAAGATGGATGCTTTATAAGGAATCTAACAAGAAGATGGAGAAGACCAGAGATGAAAAACAGAACAGCCAAGATTACAATAATAAAAAGAACAGCAGGACTGATTCTTGTACCAGAAGATGACGGTGGTGAAGGGTTTGAATCTCTATGAAAAGCCGTAGCAGTTAAAGGAGATGGAGGAAGAGGAGGTGGGTATTGAAAGTAACCATCTTTTTGCATGATTTGCTGATGATGAACCCGAAACATCTTCAAATGGTTGCTTTCTAACATCCTACACATCATAAAACTATAACTCTGGAACCCCAAAAAATCCCAGAAATAAAAACTCAAACTCACCTCATATTTCAAGCCTCAAAAACAATGCTCAAAACAAAATCTTTCCTTTTCACAGCACAAGAACACAATATCCTCCACAACCAAAACCGTTTTTTCTTTTTAACAATCCATTAAACTAACATATAAAAAAATTGGGTCTTCGAGAAATTTACCTGCCTTCAAAATGGAAGAAAGAAGAGGAAAGTGAAGAAGGGTATCTAATCACAGTATTTATCAAAAACCCAATCTCAAAAATCACTTTTTTTTCCTTTATCTTTTTGCTTTTTCTCTTTTAAAAAGTGGGTCGTCATTTTGAGATTGTCTCATGAAAGACAACTAATATACAGTTAAAATATAGTATTATCATATATATTAAAAGATATTTATATTTAATTTACTGTAGAAACATTAATTTAGGTAGAAAATATAAAAATTATTAAAAAATTTGATAATAGGTAAACTTTGATTATCGATAAGTATCAATACATATATATAAGTGTTTATACTTATTTTACTGTGAAAAACATTAATTTAAGGTTATTTTTTATGTTACACGTCTAATGATTTATTATGTTACCGTATATTAAAATAATAAACATAGATATTACATATTTATTATTATCTTTGGTTAAGATTGTTAAATTTAAATTTAGATAATATTTTATAAAATATCAAAATAATCAAATAATTATTTGTGTAAATAAAATTATTAAATTAATATTTTAGGTGGAAAACATGAAACACTGTTAAAAATTTTGAAACATAAATTACATAACTTTCAACAAAGTATTAATACATTTTTATAAAAAGTATATATACTTTCAACATATTAGGTAAATTTTACCGGTTTTATCATAATGTTACCTGATATGTTGAAAGTATCGATCCTTTTTATAAAAAGGATCAATACTTTACAATATAACAAGTAAAAATATAATGTAATAGGCAGCGCTTAAATAATAAAATAGGTTAATTACTGGAAACATTATCAAGCACAATAACATATTAGGTACCGCTTATATAATGTAATAGGTAGCGCTTATATAATGTAATAGTTAACGCTTATATAATGTAATAGGTAGCGCTTATATAATAAAATAGGTTAATTATTGGAAAATTATTAAGGACAATAACATATTAGGTAGTGCTTATATAATAAAATAGGTAATATTGGTTATTAAGTGCTTATATAACGTAATAGATAGTGTTTAATAATATTTAATTATTTAATTATATATATATTAGGTAAACGCCTAAAATATTACCAATGATAACATAACCGGTTATTTACTAGAAACATTATCAAGTATAATAATGTAAACGGTAAAAAAAATAGGCGCTACCTATTACATTAAACTACCTACCAGATATGTTGAAAGTATCGATTTCATTTAAATAAGTATCAACACTTTTGGAATTTAAAATAAAAACAGTAATAAGTCTATAAACAACAAATACAATAAAACAATATTATTTATTAACAAAATAATATTATTATTTTTAAAATATTAGAATAATTTATTTAATATTATTTATGTAAATATTATTATTAAAATATCATATCTATAATTTTATAAATAAAAAATTATGATTATTATATTTTATTAAAATAAAATTATTATAAATTATATTTTTATTTTTTATAATAAGAATAATATATCATTAATTATATTATAATGAGAGAATAGTTAAACATATGTGTCGATACACTTTCTAAAAGTATCGACACATATGTTATAATTATAATGTAATATGTAAATTTACAATGTAATTGGTATACAACAATAACAAAACATGTAAAAATTACCGAAAACATCATTATTTTAACAAAACAGGTAAAGCGCTACCGGTTTTATTATTTTTTTACCGGTATTGTTATTTTTTTACCGGTTTTGTTATTGTTGGCATTTTACCGAAAATGTTAAAAAACATTGATGTTTTAGGTAGAAATAATAATGAAGTGATAAAAAATAATCATAATTACAATATAATTATAAACATCAAATACAATAAAATAATATTATTTATTAACAAAATAGTATTATTATTTTTAAAATATTAGAATAATTTATTTAATATTATTTATGTCAATGTTATTATTAAAATATTATATCTTTAATTTTATAAATAAAAAATTATGATTATTATATTTTATTAAAATAAAATTATTATAAATTATATTTATTATTTATTATAATAAGAATAATATATCATTAATTATATTATAATGAGAGAATAGTTAAACATATGTGTCGATACATTTTCTAAAAGTATCGACACATATGTTACATCAAAACAGATAATTATAATGTAATAAATAAATTTACAATGTAACCAGTATAAATATATCGGTTTTATGAGAGAATAAGTCTACATAATGTATCGACACAAATTTAAATAGTGTCGATACATTTTGTCTAGAATGAATGCCAAACGAGGTGCACGCATAAAGTGTCGTTACATTTATTAAAAGTATCGATCCCTAAAACATCGAAAACGATAATTACAATGTAATAGGTAAATTTACAATGTACTCGGTAGAAATATATCGGTTTTATGAGAAAATAGGTCTACATAATGTATCGACACATTTTATGTTTGTGTCGATATTTTTTTCCAAAATGAATGTCCAACGAGGTGCACACATAAAGTGTCGACACATTTATTAAAAGTATCGATCCCAAAAAATCCAAACCGATAATTACAATGTAATAGATAAATTTTCAATGTACCCGGTAGAAATATACCAGTTTTATGAGAAAATAGGTCTACATAATATATCGTCACGTTTTAAGTTTGTGTCGATACTTTTTTCCAAAATTAATGCCTAACGAGGTGTACGCATAAAGTGTCGACACATTTAAAATTGTATCGATCCCAAAAACATCGAAACCGATAATTATAATGTAATAGGTAAATTTGCAATGTTACTGGTATAAATATACCGGTTTTGTAACACCCCAATTTAGGGACTAAAATTAAGAAATTATAAAGTGGTGGATTTAATTTGGTATTTTGAAAGAAACAGTGGATTAAATTGTAAAATCACAAAGTTGGCAGACTGTTTTAAGAAATACAGGAAATTCAGTGGCTAGATTTATGATTTGACCATTTTTCTTTTGGGATGAATTATAACACCCATTCTCGTATGTTTTTCTGCAGATTTCCCAGATTTTCCTCTCTAACAACCCTTCTTTCAACTCCGATCTACTCGCCGTCCGACCTTCGATGGACGAGCCGAAACGATCATCGTGTTCGTTGTCGAGCGAGGAACAAAACCTCTCAAAGCTTTTGTCGTGAATCGTCGCCGTTCGTCGTTAATTTCAGTCGGAAGTATCGTCGGTAATAACTCAATTTCAATTGGTTTTTCGTCGATTCACGACGATCCGAGCATCCGTTTACGACACCTCCCGCACCATCGTGTTCCTTGCATCGTTCCGAGTCTGCCGGTGTCATCCTTGGTCTCCGTCGACAGCGGCACGTGAGGAGGTGAAGCGGTCAAAGTTTCCAATTTATTGAAATCGAGCTCTCCGCCATTCAAAATTGTGAACCGAGCTTTAAAGTATCTCGAAATCGCTTAAAATAATTTTTATGATTTTTTCGGAAATTTTTCGATATTAGGGCACTGTTCACGTGCCCCCACTGAATGTGGGGAAGGAAAAAGTGACCGATTTTATAACTGTTTTGACCGGTCACAACCCGACCCGACCGACCCGTTGACCCGACCGACCCGTTGACCCGACCCGTTGATCGTTGACCGACGTTCACCACTGTTGACCAAAACTTTGACAGGCTTTGATCGGGCATTAAACGACCTTTGACTTTGACCGAGTATACCTATCCTGACATTTTTCGACGTTCCAAATCCGATTCCGCAGTCTGTTTTTCAAGATTCGAACCCGAAAGCCTAAAAATTATTGGTCAAACCCGTTAACTTTGATTTTGACCAAAAATACAAAATTTTCGAAAAGTCATATTTTATGCTTTCGACGTCTTGAATCCGAATCCAAAGTCTGTTTCACCAAATTCGAACCCGGTAAGCTGTTTTTCACTGATTTATCACCCGATTTGATCCGTTTATCGTAATTAAGCTCCGTTTTTTATATAATTTATGTTGATATGTATCTGAGGAATTATTGGAAGTTGAATTGTAGATCAAAGGCGTTCGAATGGAATTTTTATGGTTGATCAGTATTGCATGGAAATCGAGGTAATACTTTACTACCTCTTTATGCTTTATGGAACATGTGAATATTGGTAAATGCATGATTAAGATAATGTTGGTCTCATTTGTGTAGTTAATTAGTTTCTACACTCAATCTAAATACGGTAAAAGGGTTCAATAATTGATTATGGTTCAGATGATTTTTATAAGAAATTGAGGGATTGTTAGAATTAAATTACAAGTTATGTGCTTAGTGATAAAGAAATCAACATGGATTTGTAACTTATAGTTTATTTCATCAAAGGTTAAATGTTAAAGGAACTTGGTGGGAAATTATGATAATACTCTGGTATGGTAAAATTATGAAAATACCCTTAAGTTGTAAGATGTCAAAAATTGTCTCTGAAAGTTAATTATTAACTCTGAAAGGATATATTAATATGATAAAACTACATATGTGCTTAAGAAATGCTAGATTTTGCTTACGAAATACGAATAATCAGTTTTTAACCCCTAGAGGGTTTGTGCAAGATATTAGAATTCTATTAAGGAATCATTTCAAGATAAGAGAATGTTCGGTAAAGCAATTGATCATAGGATCCCTAAATTATAATTATTTTCGTTAAGAGCTAATATTGAAATTATCTGGTTAAGAAATAACGGAAATGCCCTTGAGAGGTAAAATAGTCCTAGTTAACCCTGAATAAGAAAATACTTTAAGGATTCGTACTTAACTCGATTAAGTACGGATTTGATTATTAAGATCCTGACTTAGTTCAGGAAAATTCCTGATTTTCCGTTTGTAAAATCTGAGAAGACACTTGACCCAGAAATATCCGAGTTATGAGTAAATACCTGAAGAATAATTTGTCAGGGTGTTTTGTTGTCATAATTGTTCGAAAGGACTGAAATAAATGATAAGATTAAATTTAATAGTAAGATCGGACGTAAGGAAATGATTGAAATATTCTAGATTTATAAAATGACCAAAATACCCCTGGAATAGAAATGACTCAAGAATGTCACCAAGTTCAAGAATGAATGGATATACTTAAGCTTTGAAATGAATAGAAAAACGTTGAGCACCAAAATGACCAAAATACCCTATTGGCCTAGAATAAGTAAATGTCTTGGATTAATTAAGGAATCCAAATAAACATGGATGTTGTACTGCTCTTAAAAGTTATGAAACGCAGCTTAAGTGATCAACCAACGTTAGTGCTATATCATTACCTGAATGATATAAGTATCACTTGAATGTTTGTTCATCTTCTCAAATTTGGATCGATGATAATTCTGGAAGTACTTGGCTCAGTTCAACTCTAGAGCGTATACAATACTAATAAGTGGGTATTCGTGAGTCAAATCAACCACGAATACTAGAATGACTTTATTATATGAATAAATTGAACTGAAATGAAGTACAACGTGTATTTGAAATTCAGAAATGTCTGAATTATTCTGGAAAGCTTTAAAGTAATCGGGATAGTCATGCTTACTAAACGAACTAAGTAACATCAATGACTGAGGATTAAATAGGTGATTGGATGAGTTTGGAAACAATGTTGAACTTACATGATGAATTGTCCTTAGGGGTTATGAGCCATGGATCAAGTACGTCCGTATTTCCTGATATTATTGAAACGTGGAAATGAAATAAAGACCGTTGGAAGATTTATTCAGTGATGATTATGAGGATGATCTATGGATCTGCATTATGGTATTAAAGAGTGAATACACTGGAAGGATAATGAATTGACTTGTTGGCATGCATCAGTTTGGGAGTTGTGTAACTCGAGTTGATTGATAATATGATCGATAGTCATAGATTGTAAATGACTTGAATCTTTGATTCTATATTTTCATCTAAAATCACTTCGGTCATGTTGGAAAACGCAAGTAA
Organism: Hibiscus syriacus; assembly: GCF_006381635.1. Taxonomy (NCBI): domain Eukaryota; kingdom Viridiplantae; phylum Streptophyta; class Magnoliopsida; order Malvales; family Malvaceae; genus Hibiscus; species Hibiscus syriacus. The sequence continues at coordinate 33,922 of NW_024062899.1, forward strand.
CGCAGAAGGAAAATATTCTGAATACCTCATTTTGTTCAATTGGGCTGAAATCCTATGAATTCAAAGTATATTCCTGAATACCCCTGAATGTTTGGGTAATGGAATCACTCGCAGTAAATCTGAATTTAGAATTATTATGTATAAAGGTTCCTGAACGTTTTCCTGATGCATATAGAAACTTAGTGGAATTCTAAAAGTATCAATCTGAAATGTTTGTTTGGATCGGTTAGAAATTAATTCTCTTCAATAAGATCTTATTATTGGAATCCGATCAAATTGCACAAGTTCATGTTATCCATATTGATAACTACCAAATGCATCTGAAAAATAATTGGATTCTCTAGTGTGTTCCTTATATTTTGAAAAATTGTTTTATTGTTTTAACATGTGGTACACTGAAATATATGGTTACTGTTTTATGGATGCACCGACTTAACGGTGATGGCTTATGGATTTGTATCATTGTATAAACTGTATCTTGGAGATACAGATTTGTAAAGTACAACTCTGATCAAGCTGGAAAATTTTTATGGACCTAATGTGACTCTTAGGTAAGCTCTGCGGCCCTGAGATCATTCTCGGGTAGGCCCTGCGGCCCTAAGATGTGTTCTTAGGTAGGATCCATGGCCCCGAACTTTCTTGGGTAGGCTCTCAGGCCCTAAGATATTCCCTTAGGTTAACTCTTTGTACGATGGTTTTGAAAATACGAGTTTAAAAAGCTCTACTGCATTATGGTTTATGGGATTTACTGAACTATCATTTGATTAGTGTACCTATTATGATTTTATCGTACTGATGGAACACACTAGACATCCTATTCGACCTTATGAAAACATGATAGTATGAAAGGTTTCTTATGAACTGAGATTCATGGCTTCTACTCGATGAACTTCTAAGGGAACCCCAGATTATTCCGCCCACTGGTATACGTATGATTCAATAAGGAAATTATGGCTTCCCATTTATCTGCATGTCATATAGCATCATCTGGTAGTTCTGTATTACTGAGCTTTTTGAAGCTCACTCTATTACTCACCATTGCAGGTTAAAAGAATTGTACGAGTACAACTATCAACATCAGTAAGGGAGTTCTTCCGGCGTTGCTTGCAGAGTATAGTACATGTAATTAGGGGGCATGTGGATTGTATTTTGTTTTATATTTGAGTTTGAAAAACCAATTTTATTTCTGAATAATAATAAATCATTTATGATTTTACATGTTTAAGAAAAGTTTTAAATTTTTCGCTATTTTTACAGTGGGTTGCTCCGGTGGCCCTAATATGAGACTCTAGATCGGATCGGGCTATCCACATCGGTCTGAGTACGTTATATTTAGTGGTATCAGAGCTATGGTTTGAGTCAAAATTTTTCAAGATAGACTGGCCGGTCGAATGTCAAAATATGTCTGATCAGTACATGCCCCTAGACTTCAATCGTATCTCTCTGAGCCAGAACTCCAGGGCTGAGTCCCTATCTGTAGCGAGTAAACCAAAGTTTCTATCTGTTAAGGCTATACTTGTACAAAAAGGAATACCAGTAACATCTGTTTAAACGTTGTGAAGTACCTCATGATCCATGTGAGAGTTATTTATCTGAAAAATTCTGACTTGACTCCAGAAATGAAATTGGGATATGCTACTGCTCTATGAGCCTTTTCTCGTGACAAAGACTGAATTGATTACTCAAGAAAATTTTCGTACGGATTCTTTTATTGAAATGAGGAAAAGTTATGATAAGAATGTATGCTCAGCTGGTTAAGGATTAGTGGAGGATCCGTACTTTTGTAAAAGCTACTTAAAGATATGAGAGAACTGATGAAAGTTTTATTTATGCAATTATGTGACATGAATGAATTTCGAGGACGAAATTCTTTTTAAGGAGGGGAGAATTGTAACACCCTAATTTAGGGGCTAAAATTAAGAAATTATAAAGTGATGGATTTAATTTGGTATTTTGAAAGAAATAGTGGATTGAATTGTAAAATCGCAAAGTTGGGAGACTGTTTTAAGAAATGCAGGAAATTCAGTGGCTAGATTTATGATTTGACCATTTTTTGTTTGGGATGAATTATAACACCCATTCCAGTATGTTTTTCTACAGATTTCCCAGATTTTCCTCTCCAACAACCCTCCTTTCAACTCCGATCTACTCTCCGTCCAACCTCCGATGGACGAGCCGAAATCATCATCGCGTTCGTTGTCGAGCGAGGAACAAAACCCCTCAAAGCTTTTGTCATGAATCGTCGTCGTTTGTCGTTAATTCAGTCGGAAATATCGTCGGTAATAACTCAATTTCAATTGGTTTTCCGTCAATTCACGACGATCCCAGCATCCGTTTACGACACCTCCCGCACCATCGTGTTGCTTGCATCGTTCCGAGTCTGCCGGTGTCATCCTTGGTCTCCGTCGACGGCGGCGCGTAAGGAGGTGAAGCGGTCAAAGTTTTTGATTTATTGAAATCGAGCTCTCCGCCATTCAAAATTATGAACCGAGCTTTGTAAGTATCTCGAAATCGCTTAAAATAATTTTTAGGATTTTTTTCGGGAATTTTCCGATATCAGGGCACTGTTCACGTGCCCCCACGCGCCGCCACTGCGTGTGGGGAAGGAAAAAGTGACCGGTTTGACCTGTTTTGGAACTATTTTGACCGGTTTGACCGGTCACAACCCGACCCGATCTGTTGACCCGACCCGTTGGCTGTTGACCGTTGACCGACGTTGACCACTGTTGACCAAAACTTTGATAGGTTTTGACTGAGCATTAAACGACCTTTGACTTTGACCGAGTATACCTATCCTGACATTTTTCGACGTTCCAAATCTAATTCCGCAGTCCGTTTTTCAAAATTCGAACCCAAAAGCCTCAAAATTGCCGGTCAAACCCGTTGACTTTGATTTTGACCAAAAATTCCAAATTTCTGAAAAGTCATATTTTATGCTTTCGACGTCCTGAATCCGAATCCAAAGTCCGTTTCGCCAAATTCGAACCTAGTAAGCTGTTTTTCACTGATTTATCACTCGATTTGATCCGTTTATCGTAATTAAGCTCCGTTTTTTTATATAATTTATGTTGATATGTATATGAGGAATTATTGAAAGTTGAATTGAAGATCAAAGGCGTTCGAATGGAATTTTTATGGTCGATCAGTATTGCATGGAAATTGAGGTAATACTTTACTACCTCTTTATGCTTTATAGAACATGTGAATATTGGTAAATGCATGATTAAGATAATGTTGGTCTCATTTGTGTAGTTAATTAGTTTCTACACTCGATCTGAATACGATAAAAGGGTTCAGTAATTGATTATGGTTCAGATGATTTTTATAAGAAATTGAGGGATTGTTAGAATTAAATTACAAGTTTTATGCTTAGTGATAAAGAAATCAACATGGATTTGTAACTTATAGTTTATTTCATCAAAGGTTAAATGTTAAAGGTACTTGGATGAGAAATTATGATAATACTCTAGTAAGGTAAAATTACGAAAATACCCTTAAGTTGTAAGATGTCAAGATTTGTCTCTGGAAGTTGATTAATAACTCTGAAAGGATATATTGATATGATAAAACTACATATGTGCTTAAGAAATGCTAGATTTTACTTACGAAATACGGATAACCGGTTTTTAACCCCTAGAGGGTTTGTGCAAGATATTAGAATTCTATTAAGGAATCATTTCAAGATAAGAGAATGTTCGGTAAAGCAATTGATCATAGGATCTCTAAATTATAATTATTTTCGTTAAGAGCTAATATTGAAATTATCTGGTTAAGAAATAACGGAAATGCCCTTGAGAGGTAAAATATTCCTAGTTAACCCTGAATGAGAAAATACTTTGAGGATTCATACTTAACTCGATTAAGTACGGATTTGATTATTAAGATCCTGACTTAGTTCAGGAAAATTCCTGATTTTCCATTTGTAAATTCTGAGAAGACACTTGACCTAGAAATATCCGAGTTATGAGTAAATACCTGAAGAATAATTTGTCGGGGTGTTCTGTTGTCATAATTGTTCGAAAGGACTGAAATAAATGATAAGATTAAATTTAATAGTAAGATCGGACGGAAGGAAATGATTGAAATATTCTAGATTTGTAAAATGACCAAAATACCCCTGGAATGAAAATGACTCAAGAATGTCACCAAGCTCAGGAATAAATGGATATACTCAAGATTTGAAATGAATAGAAAAACATTGAGCACCAAAATGACCAAAATACCCTATTGTAAATGTCTTGGATTAATTAAGGAATCCAAATAAACATGGATGTTATACTACTATTAAAAGTTATGAAACGCAGCTTAAGTGATCAACCAACGTTAGTGCTATATCATTACCTGAATGATATAAGTATCACTTGAATGCTTGTTCATCTTCTCAAATTTGGATCGATGATAATTCTGGAAGTACTTGGCTCAACTCAACTCTAGAGCGCATACAATACTAATAAGTGGGTATTCGTGAGTCAAATCAACCACGGATACCAGAATGACTTTATTATATGAATAAATTGAACTGAAATGAAGTACAACATGTATTTGAAATTCAAAAACGTCTGAATTATTCTGGAAAACTTTAAAGTAATCGGGATAGACTTACTTACTAAACGAACTAAGTAACATCAATGACTCAGGATTAAATAGGTGATTGGATGAGTTTGGAAACACTGTTGAACTTACATGATGAATTGTCCTTATGGGTTATGAGCCATGGATCAAGTACGTCCGTATTTCCTGATATTGTTGAAACGTGGAAATGAAATAAAGACCGTTGGAAGATTTATTCAGTGATGATTATGAGGATGATCTATGGATCTGTATTATGGTATTAAAGAGTGAATACACTAGAAGGATAATGAATTGACTTGTTGACATGCATCAGTTTGGGAGTTGTGTAACTCGAGTTGATTGATAATATGATCGATAGTCATAGATTGTAAATGACTTGAATCTTCGATTCTATATTTTCATCTAAAATCACTTCGGTCATGTTGGAAAACGCAAGTAACGCAGAAGGAAAATATTCTGAATACCTCATTTTGTTCAATTGGGCTGAAATTCTATGAATTCAAAGTATATTCCTGAATACCCCTGAATGTTTGAGTAATGGAATCACTCGCAGTAAATTTGAATTTAGAATTATTCTATATAAAGGTTCCTGAACGTTTTCCTGATGCATATAGAAACTTAGTGGAATTCTAAAAGTATCAATCTGAAATGTCTGATTGAATCGGTTAGAAATCGATTCTCTTCAATAAGATCTTATTATTGGAATCCGATCAAATTGCACAAGTTCATGTTATCCATATTGATAACTACAAATTGCATATGAAAAATAATTGGATTCTCTAGTGTGTTCCTTATATTTTGAAAATTTGTTTTATTGTTTTAACATGTGGTACACTGAAATCTATGGTTACTGTTTTATGGATGCACCGACTTAACGGTGATGGCTTATGGATTTGTATCATTGTATAAATTGTATCTTGGAGATACAGATTTGTAAAGTACAACTCTGATCAAGCTAGAATATTTTTATGGACCTAATGTGACTCTTAGGTAGGCTCTGCGGCCCTGAGATCATTCTCGGGTAGGCCCTGCATCCCTAAGATGTGTTCTTAGGTAGGCCCCACAGCCTCGAACTTTATTGGGTAGGCTCTTAGGCCCTAAGATGTTCCCTTAGGTTAACTCTTTGTACGATGGTTTTGAAAATATGAGTTTAAAAAGCTCTACTACAGTATGATTTATGGGATTTACTGAACTATCATTTGATTAGTGTACCTATTATGATTTTATCGTACTAATGGAACACACTAGACATCCTATTCGACCTCATGAAAATGTGATAGTATGAAAGATTTCTTATGAACTGAGATTCATGGCTTCTACTCGATGAACTTCTAAGGGAACTCCAGATTATTCCGCCCACTGGTATACGTATGATTCAATAAGAAAATTATGGCTTCCCATTTATCTACATGTCATATAGCATCATCTGGTAGTTCTGTATTACTGAGCTTTCCGAAGCTCACTCTATTACTCATCATTGCAGGTTAAAAGAATTGTACGAGTACAACTATCAACATCAGTAAGGGAGTTCTTCCGGCGTTGCTTGTAGAGTATGGTACATGTGATTAGGGGGCATGTGGATTGTATTTTGTTTTATATTTGAGTTTGAAAAACCTATTTTATTTCTGAATAATAATAAATCATTTATGATTTTACATGTTTAAGAAAAGTTTTAAATTTTCCGCTATTTTTACAGTGGGTCGCTCCGGTGGCCCTAATGTGACACTCCAGATCGGATCGGGCTATCCGCATCGGTATGAGGAGGTTACAGGTTTTATGACAGAATATGTCAATATAAGCACTATCTATTATATTATATAAGTGCTACCTAATATGTTATTGTATTTGATAATATTTCTAGTAATTAACCTATTACATTATATAAGCGCTACCTATTACATTATATAAACGCTACCTAATATGTTATTGTGATTGATAATGTTTCCAGTAATTAACCTATTTTATTATATAAACGTTACCTATTACATTATATAAACGCTACCTAATTTATTATTTTACTTGATAATATTTTCGATTAAATGATATAACATAACCGGTCTAAATTTTAACCGATTACTTATTTATCCGATCACACTATTTTTTTTAACCGTAGCACAACAAAACTACCCAACCCTTTCTAGTTTTTGGTGTTAACAGAGAAAAAGGCAATAACAAAAGAGTGGCACAACAGCAGCTGTAGTTTCCTAAGTGAGAGAGAAAGTTCAAATTTTTAAAGGATGCGAAAGAGAAGCACCGGAATTTCGGCCCCACCTCCCAATGTGAGCGTGTGGGGTACAACTAGTCAACCACTAGCAGACAGGCTTAATGCTGTCCTATAAATGGTTTTGGTTTTCCATTGGTATGCTGGGTTAAAAGTAATGTTTTTAAAAGCGGACTAGACATTGAACTGGTGAAGATATTTGTTCACATGTTTAATCGGATTTAATCGCAGTTGAACATAATTTTATATAAAATAATTTATTTTTAATTTTACATAATATTCAAAGCAATATTAATATATATGTAACACTTTTTTTTAAGTTTACAATATTAAAATGTATAAAAAATCACAAATCATAACATATATAAATTAAAAACCATAAAATCAAGTGAAACAAAATGATTCAAATCAATTACAACATAATATTTAAGGTAAAACATATTAAATAATAAATATAATTATATAACTATAATTAAAAAAAAAAATTGAGGCTTAAAAAAATTATAAAAAATGATGTTATTTGGTTTAATTTTTTTTTAAAAAAACAATCTCACATGGCTAAGAAACATAAAAGAACATCCCAACTTACTTCTATAAATAATAGAGGTAATTCGACATTCAAAATCATGGAGCCTTTTGGTGAGCACAAAATGAACTATTCTTTCGCTTCAATTGAGCTCAAATTTTAGGCTTCAATCGAACTTCTAATTTTTTTGAGTTTGAGCCTTTTCGAGTTCAAGTTTTAATATTATATTTCGAGTTCGAGTTGAACTTGATAATTTTTAGTTCGTGAGTTTTTTAGTGGAGTTGAGCTTACTTTTAAAGTTTTCGAGTTCGAGTCGAGCTCAGCAATACTCGAATTTGACTTGGCTCGTTGAAAAAACAACGTCGTTTGGTTTAATTTTTTTAAAAGAAAAAAAGTGAATCGGCGGTTTAAACCGGTTTTGCCGGTTTTCAGCCAATTCACCCCGATTTTATCGGTTTTCAGCCGGTTCTACTGGTTTTTAGTCGGTTCATTGCCAGCCCGATTTTGTGAGGTAACCGGACTGGACAGGCCACCGGTTCACGGTTCAACCGGGTGAACCGGCCGGTCCGGTTTTTATTACCATGGTTAAAAGTCTAAAAGGTTTATTTAGTTCCATTTAATGATTTTGGGTTTTTGATATTACATTTAGGGGGTGTTTGGATGGAGGAATGTAGGATTCCTATGGGAATGTAATCCACATTCTCCCGTTTGGTTAGCCCGAGAATCCCATTCCCGATAATGTAAGATAACCAATAGTGGATTTTTTGAAGTATATTACTGGAAATGTCATTATCTCCATTTTCTTAGGTATTGTTGGATTACCGACGTTTTAGACTAAAATGTCCTTAATTTTTTTTCTTTCAAAAATATCATTCTTCTGTCATTGAATAATAAAAATTCTACGAAGGTTAAATTACAAATTTATTCTTAAATTATTTTAGATTTACAAAAAATCTATAATTAAAATTTTATATGAAGTTTAGGGGTTAAAATAAAAGTTTACCCTTTCATTAAACATTTTTATATTTTCAATTTTGTAAAAAAAGTATATAAATTTTATGAATTTAAATTTTTTAAAGAAAATATATAAATATTTCCAACTTGTAAAATATATATATATAATAATGACAATTTGGTTAAATATACATTCCAATAATATTTTATTTTTTTAACCAAACATAGTAATCTTACATTCCTGCTAAGCCAACCAAACACAAAATACAACATTCCCAGTAATCTTATTCTCTAGTAATCTTACATTCGCACTGATAATTTTACATTCTGTGAACCAAACGCACCCTTAGATTATTTTTTTTTTGGTGGGGGGGGGGAGAGAGAGAAAGAAAATACATACTTTTAAGATATATTATATATGATAACAAAATTGTATTATATGTAACAATTATGGATTGGGTGAAAAATCATATTCAAACTATTTGGATTAAGATCTGGAAACTTAATTAATAGATTTTTTTATATAAAAACAATTCAACTGATAAATAATGATTTTATGTATGAGCAATGAAATTAATACTTTTCATATTTATAATTAATAAATTAAAATGTGAAAATACAATAACACTGAGTTAATGATTGGTTAAGTGATGATACCAAATTCAGTTAAGGAATTAAATAATAATATATAAGTATACCTTAAAAAAGAAATATTTTATGAAAAAATATTTGTAATTAATAAATTATTAAATAATTATAAAGTAATATAAAGTAATATAAAGTAACCAAATCTTTAATCTTTTTAAATAATTTATTTTATTGTACAAATCAAGTTAATTTAGTGATTAAAAAAGAATTATTGTTATTCTTAAATGTCTAAGGTATTTAAATTTTTATTGACAAATGGTTGAAGACTTTAGAACAAAATACTACAACTTGTAAGCACGTAGATTAATAAAAAAATAATTTTTTAAATAAATTGATTTTTATAATCCTATTTTTTAAAATTAATTTAATTTATTAAAAATAATTCTATAATAAAATTAATGAGACATTTGTTTTTTAAAATAAGTTATTATTTCTTAATAACAAAAAATAAAACTTACTTTCTTTAAAACAAAGTATATCGTAAAAAATAAAAAATATTTTTTTCTAGATGTAGTAGAAGAGGTTTCGATCATGGATCTGAATTTCAAATAGTGTGTTTTAATAATTTTATTTAAACATTTGATGAATATGAAAAGGCAATAATATTTTTGAAATAATATTTACCATCCTTAATAATTAAAGTTAATTTCTAATTCAATTACCATCAAATTAACTTGTAAAATTAACAATTACAAATGCAATAAATAGTATAAATAAATGTTATTAGCGTCAAATCTCCAGATTTTTTTAAAATCACATTACTGGCATGCCCCCTTATTCAATATTTCCAGTATTAGGATATTGGTTTATGGATACTTTTTCTTGTACATAAAGTCCAAACATTTGAACAATACAATCACAAGTTCACATTGCATCAAACAAGATATTTCACTTTACATATTTAGGTCTTTATGCTTTGATTTAAATATAATCTAAAACATGGATATGTATCATTTTATATACTAACATAGCTTGTAAAAAATAAATAAAAGTTTACATTTAATATATTGTTTGTGTGTGATTTATACATTAAAATAAATTATATCCTAATTTCTTAAAAATTGATTATAGAAAAAATAAATTTTAACTAAACTAAAATATTTAACGGATAGCTAAAATGAGGTCTATAAAACAAGGATGAATTAGATTTTTATATGTTTAGTTAAAATAAGATTGAAGAATGATGACAAAAAGAGAGCAACCTACACCTTTCTTATATACTCAAAATCATATGATAATGCATGCAATCAATTCTTCACTGGCCTCCATCAAATGTACCCATTTAAGCAGGGATTAAGAGACATGTGGAACTATGCTTCATTTATTGTTTTTACCCTCAAAATAACTTTAGAAAAAAAAATAATTATCAAATAAAAGAATTCTTGTTTTTATTCTTAAAAGGATGGTATTTGATTCACTGATGATGTTGTATAATTATACACTCTCGATGATTCAAATAATGACGCATCATAAAAAATAAGGTATTCGCCAAAAATATCATTGATCATCTAACACCCAACAACAGTATTTAATATGGGTGAGTATTTGATGCACCAACAATGTTATTTAATGTTAATTCAACGCCAAATATTATTATTTTTTTCCTTTTGAAATAAGGTAGTTTAATATGAGTGAGTATTTGATGCACATATAATGTACAAGTCTAGGTATCATTAGTGAACCAAATGATGTTCATCATCAATAATGGATTTAAAAGGATTTAATTTTAAATTTTCATAATGATTTGTCATCAATCCATTAAAATACTTAAAATTATATATCATCCATGCATATGATATTAATCATAGTTATTTAAATATACACTAAAATTAATGTAAAATAATCTCACAAGAGGTCTTAAAATGATAAGTTAAGTTTTTAAAGTATTTTTAAAAATTTAAAAATAAATATAACACTTGTCGTTATCTTAAAGCTACTCGTAATTTATTTCTAATAATTATATATCAAATAATAATCCTTATCTTTAATAGTGATATTATCATATCTTGGGTTTGCCTTTGAAGAATGGGAGATGTGGAAAGTTTCTTTAAAGTCTTTATCTTTAATGTTAAAGGGGAAATTAGGTGAAGGATTTGGATGACAATACGGGGTTGGTTGAACCTTGTGAGGAAGATAATAAAGAAGGGTTAAAAATTAATTTGACCCTCATACTATATACATTCTTCATGTTAGTCCTTAAAGAAAAAATTATTGCAATTAATTACTCAAAATTTGTATTCTATCGACAAGTTACCCCAATAAATCAGTTTCATTACGTTAAATGAGTGGACTTCCTGAAATTGATCATCCATTTTGCAGTCCCAAGTATCATAATTCATTGATTGACTAAGTGAGAGCACTTTTAAAATAAGTGCTCAAACACATGATTTAGTTTTAGTTGTAGTGTTGGGCACTGCCTCTAGTGCAATTGGTTGCTCACCTCCTTTTCTTCTTTTAATCATTTAAACCTTTTCATCCTACAATGATTACAATATAATATATATTTAAATGATTTCTTAGTATATTCAGAATACACATACACCCTGTAAACATAATTGTTTGAACTCAAAAACTCTATAAAGAACAACACTTTCCTTTATTAGTGAGACTACTTAATAGATTCTTGAAGTTTTCATTTAAATGTTCTTATCCGATATTTGTGTTTAATACATAATTGGATACAAGCAAATAAGTCTGTTATATATATATATATTAAAGGGGAAAAGGTGAACATACTTATATTATACACGTACCCACATTAGACACCAAGTAAAATATTTCATAGAATATTAAATGATAAATATTAATACAACGTAGATGAGAGTGAAAGCAGGAATTGCTGGTCAATAATTCTGTTCCAAGTACAAATCTTATCTGCATAATCTAATTTTACTCGAATATGAACCAACTGTAATTGAAATATCTTAAAGAAGATCACATAGGGAACTGGTAATTTCCTTCATAATCATTTTAACGAATCATCTTCTCATCCATGGAGGAAAGCAGCCCCCAGCTTATGGTTCATGAACTGAAGACTTATCTTCTTCCTCCTTAATGGCGTTAATCATGGTGGCAACCTGGTTAATGCTTGGCCTAGACTCAGGAGCCTGGTTGACACATTTGATAGCCACATGCAGCAGATTCAGCATCTCCTCTTCACTCGCGCCCTTGGAAATTAATGCCTTATCGAAAACTTCGACCGTTCATTCTTCGCGAACCACCGAATGAACCCATGAAGTTAGATCGACTCCGTCGTCCTGAACCAGCTTTCCGGTAAGTAGCTCAAGCAGAACCACACCGAGGCCATAAATGTCTGCTTTGAAACCACTAGTTGCAGTGTCCTTGGTTTGTTGCTGCATTGAAGAGGGTTCTTGAGGGTCCATGACCATCAGTCCGTATTCGCTTAGGAAAGGTTCCATGTTGCTCTTCAGCATGATGTCTGAGGATTTCAAGTTACCATGATGGATTCCATCGCCATGAAGTTCATGGTGCATGAATGCCAATCCCTCTGCAATTTTGGCTGCAACGATGAGTCTGCTGGCCCATTCGAATCTTCGCCCCGATCAGTTTCCTAAAATACATACTCGGTTAGCTGCTCAAATGCGTACGTACCAAAATATGTTGATTACATTTTGAATGAAGAGAAGAGTATGGTTACCATGGAGAAGAGTGAAGAGACTTCCATTCAGCTGATATTCATAAACCAGAAGCTTCTCATGCTTTGAACAATAGAAGGCGAGCGGTGGCAAGACGTTCGGATGCTTCGCTTGATCTAGCCTCAGCATCCTCTGGTTAAACTCGTCGTTCGAAACCATCCACCCTTTAATCCTTTTCACAGCCAAGACCATCCCGTTCTCGAAGATGACTCTGTAAAGGGTACCATGTTTTTCCCGATCAACTCAGCTGGAGCTCTAAGCAAGTCCTCAAACCTCAAATCACTTACTGTAGGACTAGTCAGAACCACTAGTGAGGACGAGACCATCTCACTCTCAGTTGAATTGATCGGAAACTCGGATTTACTCACATCGGTTTTCAACTCAGCCGATGTAAAACTAGGCTTGGTGTCAACAAAGTCATCCACTGATGCTACCTTATTTGGACTTGGAGCTGGAGCTTCAACTCTTTTCACTTTCTTCCTAGTGAGCCTGAAAATGATCAAACCAACAATAACCAATCCCAAAGCAATATAACCTGAGAACATAAGGATATCCTTATTGGAAAGACCCTTAGATTTCTTTTTTGAAGGTGGACATGTCTACAGTAACATTTCTCCACACAATCCAGGGTCGTTGAGATAGCAGTCTGCTGGGAATTTCTGACTCACATCAGGAATTGGACCCTGGAAATTGTTGTTTGAGACATTGAATTGATTGAGATTCGAGAAATCGAATTCCGGAATCTCCCATGTAAGCTGATTGTTTTGAGCTAAAAACATCTGGAGACATGAAATCCTTGCCAAACCTGGCAATTAGCCACTAAACCTATTGTTTGATATGTCAAGTTGTATCAGGTTACCTAACGTTGACATTGAATTTGGAAGTTTTCCAGTGAATTGGTTCCCTCCCAAGAACAAACGAGTTAACTGTTTGCACTTGACAATATCAGCTTGAATTTCACCACCAATGTTGTTCAAGCTAAGGTTAAGAAGATTAAGCGATGCAGCAATGGAACCAACATTACAAATAGCAGCGACATTAAGAACACCTGATAAACTTGAATTATCAAGCACTGTTTTCTTAACCAAGCTGTTGGTTTTATTGTCACAAGCTATACCCTTCCACTTATCCCTGCAAGGATCCGAACTCGAATTCCAACAGATATTCGGGTCGAACCGAGCATTGTTGTTGGACAACCCTGTAAAGAATGTAACCAACGAGTCCCTGGCTGCATCATCCTCTGAATCCGTCACATGAATGACGAGAAACAATGAAACAAAAAGAAACCAGATTAGAATTTTTTTCCATTTTTTCTTCTTCTTTGGGGCGATTCTCTTTGAAACTTTGATTCAAACAAGTTTGGTATGGAAGTTAGAGTTTAAAACGAAACTGGAATTTTCATTGGTTGGGATTGTGGAACATGGAGGAAATCTCGAGGCTTTTGATGATTGCCGGAAATAATATAAAAAAGCTTAATGATCCATTTGGCTGAATATACAACATGAATTTGTAGTTTATGCATTGGATCAATGTTATAGAATCAGGCATTTGGCTTTCAAAGATATAAGCTGGCTGTAACAGGAAAGATTGAACCTATAGTGTCATGGCTTTTTACAATGATGAATATTCTTCAGTGAAACAAAAAGTATTCGTTGTTTGAATATCTATGTTGTGAGGTGTTAACATATTTTTATAGTAATTAATCTGAATTGATCGGTTAATAGATCGAATATCGATGATTGTACTAAAAAAATTAAAATCAAATATTGATTTTTTTTTCTTGAAATGATATGATGTATATTTTTATACAGAGCTGGCTTTCATTAGTTTAACTTTATATTTGACTTTTTAAACCTTCTTTTTCTATTTCTTTAGATTAAGATTTAAGTTTATAAAACATAGGCATGATAAGGATGGAATTGAACTGAAAATGACATTTCCTTGTCGGAATTTCCCAGGGATTGGCATCAATTACAATAGGCTTCATTCTCTTATGTCTTAACCAAAGAAAAGCATACTGCATCTAATGCTTTCTTTTCAACTGATCTTATATTTTCATTTCTTTTATTAGAGTTTTCTATTTTTTCCCACAAAAACATATCAAAATACGAAGCATGTCTTTAAGGATTCAACTCGAGCTTAATCTAATAAATTTATAAAATCATAATATTCTTTATAATCCAATTTACCTCTTTTATAAATTGTTATTTGTAGGTCAGTAAAGTGAATAGACCTGTCCATCATATAATAGAGTTTTCTGATGATAAAATCAACAACAGTCAAGTAAAGGGATTGTAACTAACCGATGGATATGGAGACTTTTAAAGACTCCGAAAATCTAAATAGATAGAGGATTGAAAATAGATATATAACTTGCAGAAGAGATCTGAAGAAAGGTATAGCATAAATATATATAATTAGAGAATGAAGTTATATTATTTTACTTTACCTTTAAGATAAGATTATATTGATTGAAGGAAAAAGTTTCCATTTGTCCTTATAATGCAAAGAAGTCAAGCAAAAGGATTAGAAGTTTATTGTACACTTACTTGTGTCTTTGTGTTTACAAGACAAGAATATCCCCTCAAACACACCTTTTTGATGAAGTTCTACAAGTCAAGCATCCAACGTGATGCCTAGCGTTTCATTGTAAAAAGGAAACAATATTTCATGAACATGCCCTTAATTACCCTTTCTTCTTCTTCTTCTTCTATATTTATTAAAAATTGGCAAGAGAAAAAAAAAGGCAAACAAATTCTTTCCCATGGAAGAGTTTTTGAGAAAACCCGGTATGTTTTTTTTTCCATATAATTTTAGATTGGCTAAGGCAATGAAGAAATTAAAAGAAGATAGGAACCCTAACTCAAATTGTTGATGATGTTTTGTAGAGATCATAAGAGTTACAAGAGATGTTCCGCCAGCTCACTATATATTCAGCATAGAGTCGTTCTCTTTGTTAGTTGATACAGGGGTGACAAAATATGAATCCCATGCATTTGACGTTGAGAATTATAAATGGTAACTTCTTCTACAAATGCTTTACATTGTAATTTCCAATGAAAAATCTTGGAAATAAGGCTCCGATTATTTTTTATTTTTCAGTAAATATCATTTCATATTTTGTTGTTAATCTCAGCCACATATTTCCAAACGTTCAACTATCTTAAATTTATATGTACAAACTAAAAAAAGTTTACGCTCTGTAGTTGGATTTATATATACACACGAAAACATTCTTATATTATAGATCATAAAAGTGAAATAGGGAAGATTGGGCAAACATTTTTTTTTTCATTTTCTTAGCTATTTCCTATGGCATTTACAGGAGACTGTCACTGTACCCAAATGGAAACAAGAAAAGCAATGGCGAGGGGTTCATCTCCCTTTACTTACAAATTGATGGGATTGAAAATTTTCCTTCTACTTGGGAAGTAAATGTTAACTTTAGGTTCTTCATACATGATCAAATTCGTGACAAATATTTAACCATCGAAGGTGTATTTCTTTGTGTACATGCATTAAAATTATTTTTTTATAAGTCAAACAGATTATTGATTCAAAATCAATTGGACCTAAAATAAAAATTAATCTATCTTTATAAATTCTAGATTGATGTTCATCGTATTCAATCAAATTCATGAATAATATCCTTTTATGTGCTTAGATACATAGACATATAATAGATACAGTTATAGGTCATTCATGTATCGGTTCATGTTACAATTTTTATCGATTTAGTCCGTCTGATTAATTCGATTCTTTGAATATAAATCACGATAATAATCTCTCTTTTTTCTTGGATGTTGGGCAGAAAGTGATGGGGTGATCAAGCGATATTACAAGATGAAAACAGAATGGGGCATTGCTCAATTGGTGGGTTTGGATCACTTTAAGGAAGCCTCAAATGGGTACTTGGTTGAGGATTGTTGCACATTTGGGGTCGAAATCTTTGTGATTAAACAAACAGGAAGATTGGAGCGTGTTTCAATGCTGAAGCACCCTCCCAACAATACAATCACTTTCCAACTCCATAACTACTCACGTTCATTCTCTGAATACTATACCTCTAATGTTCAAACTATTGGGGACTCAAAATGGTAAGCGCTATTTATCGAGTTAAGCTTGGAAAATCGAATTCGAATAATTTACAACCACGTAATGATTTCGAAAAATTCTCGGAACATTTTTGCCATTGGTTTTTTATGGCTAAAACATGCAGGGAATTGATAGTTTATCCTAGAGGACGGGGAATATGGAAGAATGCATCACTTTCGGTGTACTTGAGGTCGATCGAGGGTTACAACAACAAGCTTCCATCCCAAGGAAAGGTGTATGCAAAATACAATTTTAGGGTCAAGGACCGTTACAATTACGCTAACACCAGGGAATATACAGGTAAGTTACCCTAATTTTAACACCCATACAAAACATAATTGTCATAGCCAATAGCTTCTCCCGTGTTCTTTATAGGATCACATTGGTTTACTAATTTAGCTTGTCAAAGCGGTTTTAAATACTTCATGGGACTGTTTACTCTACAAGATAGATCAAAAGGCTACCTTGTTAATGATTGTTTGACGGTGGAAGCTGAGATTATTGTAGTTTCTAAAGTCGAACTTTTCTTATAGAACTTATTTATTTTAGTGTATCCTAATCCTAGTTTGGGTAAGTCCATTTCCAATTGTAAAGCCCAAATCATTGTTTATTAAAATATTGAAAAGAATAAATTACATGAATTATCTGTTATGTTTGAACAAATTTTTATTTTGATTATGATTATTAATATTATCGATTCATTGTAATTTTTGTTACACGGGTGTTGTTTTACCAGTAAAAAGATTTCATTTTAAAAACTTATATCGACATGGTAATTGTAAACACTAATTTTTTTCATTTTTCATTTTTATTATTATTATTAAAATTATTATTATTAATATTATATATATTATATTATAATATATTATTATTAAATAATTATTACAAAGCCCAAAGCGGCAGCCCAAATACAAATCCCAGGCCCAACCAGAACCGGCCCAGACCCAAATAGAAACCCTGAATTGATTTGGGGTTTCAACTAGGGTTTCTCAACCCTATCCCAGCCGCCGCTACTTCCAGAACATCCACGACGCCGCTCCAAGCTTCAGCCGCCCCACGCCTCCAGCTGCTTCCAGAAGCCCAAGCCAGATGTCTCGTCCAGTCGTTGCCGACGCTTCAGTACTGCCATGACGCCAACAGAGGATTCTAGAAGGCCAGCTGCCCCCCCACACGTCGCGGCTATGGGGTGAGTCACCACATAGCTCGGTGACTCACCGAACTTCCCCCTCTGGACCGGTCCGAGCATGGCTCCGTGGTGGCTATAAAAGCCACCGGATCCTGCAAAAAAAAAGAGGAGACCACGAGAGCAAGAACTACACCAACGATCCCAGACGACTACGTAAGAAGAAGAAGACGAGACGACTTACCACCGAGGAAGCTACGCCGTCGTCAGAATCTCCACACACACCGCCAAAGAAACCGAAATACCGTGGGTATTTTTGTAGATCTAGGTAATTTTGGGGCTGTTTAAGGGAAAACGAGGTCGGATTCGGCCAGGGGAGGTTCAGAGCTTCATTTTGAGTATATTTTTAATTTTTCGACCACCATGGGTGGTGGCCGGCGGTGGTGACCGACGCCGGAGCACGGCTGCCGGCCGGTGGTCTCCCTCTTTGTTTTAGAGAGAGGCAGAGAGAACTCTGATTCTCTCATTTGAGAGAGAGAAGAGAGAAAGAAGAAATGAGGATGCTAGCCCTTCGGGCCAGCCGTTTAGGGTATTTATGCCCCTTCCCAAACGACGCCGTTTTGGGAGGGGTATATCTGTAATTTCGCGTATGGCCAAACCATACGCGCAATCATCCAAGTTTGTAATCTTTTCAATTTAGTCACTAGAATTATTTTTCTGGATATTTTAATTTTGTCTTCCAATATTATTTTATTTTAATTTAGTCCTTATCAGCATATATATATATATTTAGGGTAAATATCAAATTTAGTCCCTCATAGTTTAGTAATTATTATTTTAATCTCGTATTATGAATTATGGTTAAATTACACATTTAATGACCATCTTTTATATATTTTGAATTAGTACTCTAGTTTTATAATTTTACATTTTAATCATTAAAATTTCATTTTTGATTATGATTTTTTAATATTTTACATTTTAATACTATATTTTTAATTCCTTTTATTTTAATCATTATTTGCAATATTATTTTATTATTATTATTATTTTTATTTCATTATTATTAATTTTATTATTTATATAAATAAATAAATAAATAATATTTGTTTATTCGTTAAAATCCTATATTTCATAAATTACTTTTAATAATCATATTTTAATATATATTTATTTATTTTTCAATATTAATAAAGGGCAGTCTTAAAACAACTGGATGTCCATTTTCTGATATTTTTAAATAAATAAATATCCTATTTTATAAATTATATATTAATTGTTTATTTGTTTTTTAATATCGAAGAAAAGAGATGTCTTAAGGCACCTAGAAGTCCTTTACTGATATTTCTAAATAAATAAATATTTTATTTATAAATATATATAAATTAATATATTTTTTTCATAATTATAATTTTGAAACAACAGAATTATAAATTAAATATATTTGAATTCTTAAAATTCTATTATTAGAGACAATGTATAATTAAAAAGTACCAATTTTGGGCGTTGTAGGGGTGCTAATCCTTCCCTAAACGTAACCAACCATGAATCCCTTTTTATTATTAAAAAGAACGAATTTTTGGTTATAAACGCAGATCAGTTCATCTTTTAACTGATGTTTTCTTAAAAACCCTTTTAAAATATAATTTTTAGGTATTCGACCTACCTGAACCAAAAGGCCGATGGCGACTCCCAAATTATTTTAAACCATTTATTCACATTATTTTCCCTCCAAGTAAAAAATTCGTGCCCGGACGAAAACCGGTTACGACAGCTTGGCGACTCCGCCGGGGAACAATCAAACTTTGAAATTAATTATAAATTGTCTCTATTAATTTGAAATTAAAATTCATATTTATTTAATTTATAATTCTTTCTTTTCATAATTTTTATATAATTATTATTTTCATAATATTTATATGTATATTATTTTATTAATATTTCATTTTTTTTCAAGTATTTTTTTCGTTATTTATCTGTCAGAGGTTTGAACATTTCTCCTCACACACATCACTTGTATTGCATAACATAAGCTTTCTAATCAAGCTTGTCCCTTTTAAGTGGGAGTGAAAGCGACGTCTTTGTGAGAATTTATTCTCCGTGTCAGACCTAGCAAGTAACTTTCGGGGTTCATATATTCTATGTCTTCATGAGAATTTATTCTCCGTGTCAGGCATAAAGAAATGTGTCCCCTCGAATTGAACTCGGTCCGCTTAAGTCTGTGATGGACTAGGATTGAGGGTTGATAGCCCAAGGGGGCATCAACAAGGACAGTTCGAGTACCTTTACTCCTAGAACTGAAGCCCTGCATATAATAAACCTAGAAACTCTCCCGATCTGAAACCATGCCGAAATTTTGTTAATAAGTGTACACAAAGGAGAAATAAGTTCTAGCTTTTATTTTATTTTCTTTTTCCTGAATAAAAGCATGTGAACTAGTAATCATGCGATTAGGTTAATTTTTTCAAACCAAGCATGGAACTAGAAAGCATGAGGCTAGGATTTATACCTTGATAGATAGGTTTTTTTTTGCCATTAGTTGGTACTAACTATTCTATTTTTTTCTTATTTCTTTTGTTTGCATTGCATGATCATAGCATAACCAAAAGGTGTTTACTTGAAAGACTGTTCATCATATTGGAAAGAAATCGTAAAATGACAAAAAGTTTTATGATCAAACAAAATATGATGCGACCAAGAAAAAACATCCCGAGGATAAAAGCGAGCAATGCACACAGAGATCCTGTTATATTAATACCAAAAGTATTACACAAAGATCCTACCAAATTGATACCAAAAGCAGTCTATGGTAAGAACATCAATCAGGGCATTCAGAGTAGTGGAGGTTTTATGAAGCTCAAGCATGTTATTTGAAGGACTTGAACGACCAAAACAAGAAATTAAGCACAGAAATGAAAACCATGCATGAAGATTTTCAGAAGATCAGTCAAACCTTTCAAAATGCTGGCCTAGGAAGTACCCAGAAGAGTGGATAATAGGGGTCACCAAGCTGAAAAAGAACTGCAACATATATGAAGATCTTGTTCAAGAACTTCTTGGATAGAAAGGTTCTCTTACAAGGGAAAATAAGCAACTCCGAGAAATGACACAGAAGATGAAAGAGAATGTCATGGAAGAAGTTACAGTCCAGAAAAATAATATGGTTCTTAAGTGATAGATTTAGCTGATTTTACAAGGAGATGAAGCAGACTTAAGACTCAACTTTTGAGCATGAATGGAAACTAACTGGGCTTTGGAGAAGTTAGGAGTGAAAGATATCCTTATATGTAAAGTTTTGTTTGATGTATCAAAACTTTTGTGTTCAATGAAATATGTTCTAAGATGATCACTCTTGAGTAAACACCTTTTCATACATGCATTTGCATTTTTCATGTGCATTTATACTTTATATTTGCTTTTGTACTATACAGTTTGCATTTTATTGTTACATTCACATATTTACATTTGCATTTACATTTACATTTGCATTTTTACGTTTGTATTTACATTTTCATTTTTACATAATTACATTTGGTTTTAAACTATTTTACATACATTTAAACATGAAAACATGAGAGTAATTCGTGGAGGATTCCATGACAGAATATTTGAAATCAAAGTGGAGCTAACTTGGTCTTCCTAAACAAGGATAAGAACCATGAATGAGATTTTAGCAAGGGTTGGTAGAATTGAGAACTACAAGAGAAACTTATCAAGACTCAACAAGAGAGATTGATCAAGTAAAAAATTCCCATAATGATTCAAAAGAGCAAATGACAAAACTGATGGACCTGATGAATGTTGTGATCCATGGAGAGAAACCCTTGGAGGATCCTGTTGTAATAGATTTGAATGGAATTATGAAGTATGTAGCTGATACAATGAAAACAAATGACCAGAATTTTGTCAGGGAATGTGGAAATCCAATAAGCCACCAAAAGTCGGGTATAAACCCAGAAAATACGACAAAGATCAAGTTGAAGAGAAGCATGGAAGAAGTTTCAGTGCCATTGAAGAAAGCTAAAGAAAGCAAAGTAAACAGTTGTAATGAAACAGTGATGTCTGGAGAAATTTTACCCAAGTTTCCTTCAGTTTCATGCAGCAAGATATATTACAAGTTGCTTCAGGCCCAGATTATTGCTCCATGTCGAGCTAAGCCTTTGTTGCTTCCATATCAAGTTGGTATAATGAGAAAGTCTTTTTGTGACTATCATGCTGGAGCCCGAGGACACTCCATTGAGAATTGTGGTCGCTTTAAACGACGAGTTCAAGACCTTTGGTTCAGGGAATCATAGAAGTGGAGGATCAGTCTATTTTGATCAAACAATCGGGAATCAAATCCCAAAATGGAGTTGGTAGTATCAAAACAAATGAAGTACATGCTACAGGGGAAGAAATGAAGTATTTGAGCCAAAGATAAAACGTTCAATTTTCAATACCTCCCTAATTAAAATGATAAAGAAGTAAAAGGAGAGGTAATTCGAGACTGACCTATAGGTCTAAGAATGAATGAAAAGATGCAAGTCTAAAGAAACCTCAAAAACCTATATCAAATTTTCTGAGGACAAGTGAGGCAGTGTACAATACAAAGAGTCTGGTGAATACTACTCCAATTACAGCCGCAATATATATTCAGAATCAGGACAAAGCTGTTATCCTTAGTAAAAGTTGTTCTGGATCTAGAAATGAGCTCAATCTCCAGTCAGGGGAGAAAAAGATGATGATGGAAACTATTCAGGAAGAAGGAAAGAGTTGTGTATCTGAAGGTTTATCCAAAGAAGTTGACACAAGAAATGATCAAGAAATGGGGGGCAAATAAGGATGAAAATCCTGGACCAGTTACAGAAAAGATGTGGCATGATAAATAAATAAGTGGAAGTTGTTATCTACCACTGTAGTACCTTTCTATTTTCAGCATCCTGTTTGAACTTGTTTTTGTTCCTTTCTCCATTTTTTTGCAATAAATAAATTTGTGTTGCTTTTAAGGTTATGAGCATTGAATCAATTTTATAATATTGCAGTTCTTTGAATATCAACTGGATTAAAATTTCTACATGATTAGAGTCGTAATCTTTGACAAAATATCAAGATTGAAAACCAGAAAAACAAGGACCATTGATCTTACCTCAGAAGAAATACACCCAAACACTATCCTATTACAAATATGAGATAGCCTACTCCTATTGAAAGGAATTACAAAAAGGCTTGGTATTTATATATAGGAGCGTACAACATGGGGCATCGTTGGTGTATTACATTACAAAACCGATTAGAATATTTTTCTATTATTGACGTTCGATGATGAACATAATTTTTACAAATAGTTAAATCTAGTTTAAGTCAGTTGCTTGGGAATTGAACTCTAACAAAGAGATTTTCTGAATTCCACCAAAACACCTAGACTATAACAGGTTCTTCTTAACAAGCTTAAGAAATTGGATTTAGATACCCATGTTATATTATTATATACAATAAAGCTTGAGTTGTCCCACTAGAGCAAATGGTCAATCACCCCGGCTTTATGGATAATATTCAGCCAACCATTATATTATTATATGTAATAAAGTTATCCCCTAGAGCAATTGGTTAATAGCCCTGGCTTTATGGATAAGTTTCAATTAACCTGATAAAGGTGATTATAATATTATATACAATAAAGCTGAATTCACCTAGCCAAAATGGCAAATGTGTTAACAAATGGACTAAGGAAGTTGTGAAACACCTGTTATAGTCAACTTCACACAAGCACTCAAAAATTTCATTTTTAGACCGATATTTTCGCACTACTTTGATTAGATGAGTCTAAATGAAAGATTCCATAGAATTGAAATGGAAGGACTCTAGAAGGTCTAGTGATTGGCAATCCTAGTTGCGTCATTTTGTACGCATCCGGTTAAAATACCAAGTCCTCAAAGTAAGACATGTGACAAAGTTCACAAAGAGCGAGAGATGAGTGACATCTTAAATAGATGTAACCATAAAAATAGGAAGGCCATCCTGAAACCAAACAAATTTTGATACTTGTCAAAGAATTATAATTCTCAAACATTACAGAGTTGTTGATTCTTTGATATTCTTTGAATTCATGCTTATGATTGATTTTATTGTGAACCTATGATAGGCAACATTCTACAAAATTCTTTCATTCTTCGATAAAGAAAGGAGGAAAAACATTTTCAAACAGGATAGTCTCAAATGAGGAAGGTCCTTGAAGCAATTGTTGCTTATTATACCTTTGTTGTAGAAAAGAATAACGAGGCCAAAATAATGAAGCACTTCACATTTTTGAAGGCAAGTAGTCCAAGAAGCCAGAAGTGTGGAGAATTGAACTTGTGACACTCTCCTATGACATTATTAGCAGCTCATCAAGAAAGATTATCATTTATCTCATGCTGAGGGCGATAAGCATCACTAGACAGATTATTTTCCCCAACCATCAATTCATGTTCTCTAGAAGATTACATCATAGAGCCATGAACAAGTCACTACCTGCACTCTGGTTATACCGTGATGCTGGCTCAAGTCTTGATACATCATTGCTACTTCTTCTATGCCGATCATTTTCTTTGTCAAGATGATATCCATTATGTCCTTCAGAAGATTGCTGAATTTGAATTTGAGGACGTATGGCACAGAATAAGACATTGGAATAGAATCTACCCTTATAGGCCTTCTATAGGGTAACATTGGTTACAAGATTCCAAAAGTTGAAGATGACCAGTTTTACTATCAACCAAACATTTTCATGGTTCGGGAAGAGTGGGATACAGCAGTGTGTATTGGAGCAGCAGAAGAGACAGTTGTCGTAGCAGTCATTGCAAGAAATGCACCAACAAAAATATTATAGTTCATCCTGATGATGTATATTTCTTCCAGTAAGGTTGTTACGCTAGATGCCACTGACAACAAGGTCGAATTCGACAAATCTACTCATCAATTGCTCCAACCGATCATCATTCAGTTCTTGCACATCTGTTTTCAAAGATATTCCAAGACAATAGAAGGTAATCTCTGCATCACTGATTCCAGAGAAAAGAGACAGGACATTGATATCACTAGACAACATGTCTCTAACAGCTGCTCATGTATGGTTTTTAGGGAAACCTAGAAGCATTTCCACCTCATCAGATTTAAGTGGAGTAACTTTATTCCTTCCAACCCATACCAGATTCCATTTTCAGCACTCATCAATAACATACTTCTGGACACTCGAAGGTGGCTCATCGTCATAAGCTTCAAGAGCCTTACAGATCCTTTCTGTCAATTTGGCACTTCTTGTACATGTTTGTAACAGTTCAACTTTGTTCTTGGATCCCAGGAAGGCCATCATTTCTTTGTCAATGGAAAAATATCATGTATAGTGCATGGAGAAAAACAAGATAAGAGGAAATCTGTTCTCAATTGGCAGATTATATATGCCCCTTTTTCAGTGTAGCAGCATGAAAATGCTTCGAATCTACAAATTCTGGCTCTACATCGAATAAGTACTGTGATATTCCAGTCCAAACATTAACTGGAGCAAGTGCCACATTCTCGTAGTAGAAATAAGGAGACCCAATAGCATCTTCTGGAAGTGTTATTTGAGTTATCTGATCTGGTTCGGTAGGAACCCCAGAACTAATCATTGGAATTGAAAGATGAAATGCATGATCGTCTTCATTAAGAAGCTTTTTTTCAAGCTTTCTCTGATTCTTCCTTTTCAAAATCATAGCCCAAGTTTCACCTTTGCTTGTAATTGGGGTCATTGCATAATGAATTACTACATTCTACTGGAAGAAATGCGTCAGCAACTTTAGCCATTTGATCAGCACATATAAATCTATCAATTCTGCATGGGTATTGAAGCTCAACCTCTGAGTACCCCATTTTCGTCAAGAATAACAGTTTATTCTCCTCATCAGAATTAGAATTCAGGATTTCCTCGGTATCAGAAAGAACTATCATATCTGTGAAATCATCCTGAAAGACCGCTTCATAATCAGATGAGTTGTTATCAGAATCAACATGTTGCATGGGTGTGGATTTTTCAAGAGCATGTACCATTGTATATGTAGTCTTGCCAGTGCATCAGATTACTGTTTGCATAAATTGGTTTCTCCTATGGAAAAGTATATTTCAGAGATGGCTTTCACTGAAAGATATAAGCCACTGTGTCAGCCTGGAACGGATTACCAAGCTATTTTTACTGCTCTGTCTGACTAAATCCCTCCAGATACAGAAATGGTCACCTCATTCAGAAGACACATATCTCACGTTTCTGTTAGAATGATTGATTACTTCTTAGGTTTGTGACAACATGAAGAGAATTCTCCAGTTACTTGACAATACTACTGTTTAGTGACACCAGAATGAGAGTATTCAAGATAAACATATTTGGGGCACGAATAAAGCTACAAGTACCTACAATAGTTCATTGTCAAAATTGGACCTCGTGGGGATCATGACATTTCAGTCAAATAGACATTGAGAGTGAATCAGAAAGATCTAGAGGGATATCTTGAGGGCCCATTTTCAATCAGAATAGAATATTGGGGCATTTTGAAGGCTCACAACAATATGAATATCTGAGCATTCTTGGAGGCTCATCTCAACAAGAAATAATGTTGAGCACACTTTTAACATCTGTATCAGCAAATGTTGGGGCATTTAAAGGTTCCTTCAGATAGATCCATGTGGGGCATTTGAAGGCTCAGATTAACAAGAAGCAATGTCGGAGCATGCTGAAAGCCCATTTCAATCAGAATTAGGACTGTTGATGCATTTTTAACGTTCGTATCAGCAATGCTAGGACAGCTAAAGGCTCATATCATCATGTGTTAAAGATCATTGATTTGAGAAAATATTTCCAATGAGACAGAAAGATATGAAGAATAAAAATGATGAAACGTGACAGTCGAGTTGACTATACACAATTGCTTCGTTCATCAAGCAGTTACATATTGATCATGTTGTTGAACAAATATATACTCAGCATGGTTTCAAATACCCAATCTTCTTAACCACGTGTCACTGACAGTGTGTTAAACTACATCATGGATAAAGATGGTCCCCAGGTAGACTACTCGATCCAGGGTTCAGTTCCTCAAGATCTCAGCTTTGATTTTGTATTCTGTGTGTCAGTGATGATTGGAAATATTTCTTTGAGATTCCTGGCAGTTAGTTTCAAGCATACTATTGGGTCATGAAGCTGTTTTCACATCAGTTTTTGTTTACTTGATGACATTGAATAAAGAGCTTGGCTTACGTATATTGCTCTTTCCCGTTTACTGGGGTTATCATTGCCAGCTAGGCTGAACTAAGTTTTCATCTATTTTGGTTTTATCATGTGCTTTTCATCCCCAGCAGTAAGAATTCTACGGATATCGTTATGTACATGGATCCTATAGCTGAAGTGTTTCTACTTTCTATAATGCTCAGTTAGAAGAAACGTGGTCGGTATTACACTTGCCATTGCCCGAGATAATCAAGATCAGTTGGTATCTCTTATTCAATTCAGCACTAGCACATTTTGTGAATTTGACCAACTTTTTGTCACACCAACATCTCATTTGTATTCCCATTGAGTTTTGTTCTCAAATGGTTTTGTGACATCATACAAAAGCTTTAAAAACTAGGCAAGGAGCTTCAATGATTGAGAAATCTTGGAAAAGCCGCAGAAAAGGATGAATGTGTTGTCAAATGTTTTACATCTGAGCAGAAACCACATGAGATGATGCATGTGTTGTCAAATGTTTTACGAACTAGTAATTATGGTGCTGAGCCAATGCTACAGATCATATGGCGTTTTCATTTATTGATCCAAGATGAAGTTTGTCTTCTTCAACACCAAGCTTTGAAGTGAGATAGATGAAGATTCTTTCCACAGAAGAAGCGGAAAATTTTAACACAAGAAACTAGTGGAGCCAATTATGGTTGAACGATAGGTTGTTGTTAAGCAGCTCGACATGATATGGTCTAAGTTGCCTTGTTCGAGATTCAATTAGAGGTGGAGACATGAAAGGAATTAGGATAAATCTTCCTTATGATCTGTTTCAAGAGTCAAATCAGAACAGACTCTACTCTCCTAATTAATCCCCGTTGAGTCAGACATATCTACATCTACACTCTTCAAAGATGATAGAATTCTTTTTAAAGATGATATCTACATCTACACTCTTCAAAGATGATTCTCTTTTTAAAGATGATAGATTCTCTTTTCAAAGATGAAAGCTTTATTAGATTTCTACACAAGTCCAGCAAAGAAAGTTGGTTTTATCAAAGACAGAATGGTGCACCAAGATCATAGTTTGGACTACGGCAAGAGTTCCATAATGAAACATTTCCCCTGAGATTTTCATGAAGCAAAGAAGACGCAAAGATACAAGTTAATCAGATGATTCTGTAGAAATGCAAGCTTGATAGCATAAGTTGCTACACTGATATCCAGAGTTAAACCTTGGCAAAAATAATGAAGTGAAGGGAGACCAAGTTAACCTTTGAAGTCAAATGAAGATTGCATCAACATTCATGCATTCATAAGAACATCATTTGCACAATAGATAATGCATTACATTGATACATCTGAGTGCATTCAAGCATAAAGTTTTACAGATCTTCGTAAGAACAAGAAGATTCATGATGAAAATACCTTACAAGAAGAAGGTAGAATTCAAAACCGCAAATACAGGAATCATGCAAACATCTGAAGAATATATGGACGTAATCCACAAGAATGAGCATTATCTTGAGATTGGGTCATGCTACCCAATCAACATGATATTTTGAAAAATAATGAGAAACGATTTCCATAGTTTCTCATTTTATCTTTTCGAAAATGAAATTGTTGAAAAGTAAGAAAACGATTTTCTTAGTTTTTTTACTTAGTAAACTATTTCCAACAACATTATCTTGAGATTAGAGAATGTTACCCAATCAACATGTTATTTTGAAAAATAATGAGAAAACGATTTTCATAGTTTCTCATTCAATCTTTTCTGAAAATGAAATTGTTGAAAAGTAAGAAAATGATTTCCATAGTATCTTACTTAGTAAACTATTTCCCACATCCATAAGACTTACAGTGCAGGATGTTTTCACAGAACTTTATCTCACTTGAGATTGTTTTTCTTAAAACCAAATTTGTCTCGCTTGAGACAGTTTCACTCGAAACAAAACTTTATCTCACTTGAGATTGTTTTTCTTAAAACAAAATTTGTCTCGCTTGAGATAGTTTCACTCGAAAGAACTTTATCTCACTTGAGATTGTTCTTAAACAAATTTGTCTCACTTGAGACAGGTTCACTCGAAACAGAACTTTATCTCACTTGAGATTGTTTTTCTTAAAACAAATTTTGTCTCACTTGAGACAGTTTCACTCGAAACAGAACTTTATCTCACTTGAGATTGTTTTTCTTAAAACAAAGATTTGTCTCGCTTAAGACAGTTATTTCGAGTTATCTTGAGATTGGGGCATGTTACCCAATCAACAAGTTATTTTGAAAAAGAATGAGAAAACGATTTTCCATAGTTTCTCATTCAATCTTTTCTGAAAATGAAATTGTTGAATAGTAAGAAAACGATTTCCATAGTTTCTTACTTAGTAAACTATTTCCCATATCTGTAAGTCCTACAGTGCATGATGTTTCCAAAAAGCCTTCGGGAGCTTTTTGATGTTTTCAAAGCCTTAGGGTCATCTGTAAGTCCTACAGTGCATGATGTTTCCAAAAAGCCTTCGGGAGCTTTTTGATGTTTTCAAAGCCTTAGGGTCATCTGTAAGTCCTGCAGTGCATGATGTTTCCAAAAAGCCTTCGGGAGCTTTTTGATGTTTTCAAAGCCTTAGGGTCATCTGTAAGTCCTGCAGTGCATGATGTTTCCAAAAAGCCTTCGGGAGCTTTTTGATGTTTTCAAAACCTTAGGGTCATCTGTAAGCCCTTCAGTGCATGATGTTTTTAGGACCTTTGGAATGATGTTTTCAACATTTCAGTCTTACTCAAAGAAGAAAATGAAAAAATTATTATTTTTTTCGTCTTTGCTCTATCTTGTTAACACAAGAATAAGCAAAGAGGGGCAGCTGTAAACACTAATTTTTTCATTTTTTGTATTATTATTATTAAAATTATTATTTTATTATATTATATTTATTATATTATATTATATTATATTATATTATATTATATTATATTATATTATATTATATTATATTATATTATTATTTATTATATATTATATTATATTATATTATATATATTTATATTATATGATTATATTATATTATATTATATATTATATTATATATATATTATATATTTATTATATTATATATATTATATTATTTATATATTATATTATATATTATATTATTATATATATTATATTATATTAGATTATTATATTATATTATATTATATATTATATTATATTTATTATATTATTATATTATATTATATATATTATATTATATTATATTATATTATATTATATTATATTATATTATATATATTCTATTATATTATATTATATTATATATATATTATATTATATTATATTATATTATATTATATTATATATATATATTATTATATTATATTATATATATATATTATATTTATTATATTATATTATATTTTATATTATATATATTATATTTATATATTATTATATATATTATATTATATTATTATATTATATTATATTATATTATATTATATTATATTATTTATATTATATTATTATTATTACAAAGCCCAAAGCGGTAGCCCAAATACAAATCCAAGGCCCAACCAGAACCGGCCCAGACCCAAATAAAAACCCTAAACTGATTTAGGGTTTTAGCTAAGGTTTCTCAACCCTATCCCAGCCACCGCTACTTCCAGAACATCCACGACGCCGCTCCAAGCTTCAGCTGCCCCACGCCTCCAGCTGCTTCCAGAAGCCCAAGCCAGATGTCTCGTCCAGTCGTTGCCGACGCTTCAGTACTACCACGACGCCAACAGAGGATTCCAGAAGGCCAGCTGCCTCCCACACGTCGCGACTATGGGGTGAGTCACCACATAGCTCGGTGACTCACCGAACTTCCCCCTCTGGACCAGTCCGAGCATGGCTCCGTGGTGGCTATAAAAGCCACCGGATCCTGCAAAACAAAAAAAAAGGAGACCACGAGAGCAATAACTACACCAACGATCCCAGACGACTACGTAAAAAGAAGAAGACGAGAAGACTTACCACCGAGGAAGCTACGCCGTCGTCAGAATCTCCACACCACGCCAAAGAAACTGAATACCGTGGGTATTTTTGTAGATCTAGGTAATTTTGGGGTTGTTTAAGGGAAAAAGAGGTCGGATTCGGCCAGGGGAGGTTCAGAGCTTCATTTTGAGTATATTTTTAATTTTTCGACCACCATGAGTGGTGGCCGACGGTGGTGACCGACGCCGGAGCACGACTGCCGGCCGGTGGTCTCCCTCTCTGTTTTAGAGAGAGGCCAGAGACAACTCTGGTTCTCTCATTTGAGAGAGAGAAGAGAGAAAGAAGAAATGAGGATGCTGGCCCTTCGGGCCAACCTTTTAGGGTATTTATACCCCTTCCCAAACGACGTCGTTTTGGGAGGGGTATATCTGTAATTTCACGCATGGCCAAACCATACGCGCAGTCATCCAAGTTTGTAATCTTTTCAATTTAGTAACTAGAATTATTTTTCTGGATATTTTAATTTTGTCTTCCAATATTATTTTATTTTAATTTAGTCCTTATCAGCATATATATATATTTAGGGTAAATATCAAATTTAGTCCCTCATAGTTTAGTAATTATTATTTTAATCTCGTATTATGAATTATGGTTAAATTACACTTTTAATGCCCATCTTTTATATATTTCGAATTAGTACTCTAGTTTTATAATTTTACATTTTAATCATTAAATTTCATTTTTGATTATGATTTTAATATTTTACATTTTAATACTATTTTAATTCCTTTTATTTTAATCATTATTTGCAATATTTTTTTATTATTATTATTTTTTTATTTATATAAATAAATATATATATATATATATAAATAATATTGTTTATTCGTTAAAATCCTATATTTCATAAATTATTTTTAATAATCATATTTTAAATATATTTTTATTTTTAATATTAAGACATGACAGTCTTATGTCCTTTTCTGATATTTTAAATAAATAAATATCCTATTTATAAATTATATTAATTGTTTATTTATTTTTTAATATCGAAGAAAGAGTTGTCTTAAGTCACCTAGAAGTCCTTTTCTGATTTCTAAATAAATAAATATTTTATTTATAATATATATAAATTAATATATTTTTTCATAATTATAATTTTGAAACAACATAATTATAAATTAAATATATTTGAATTCTTAAAATTCTATTATTAGACAATGTATAATTAAAAGTACCAATTTGGGCGTTGTAGGGGTGCTATCCTTCCCTAAACGTAACCGACCACAAATCCCTTTTTATTATTAAAAGAACGAATTTTTGGTTATAAACGCAGATCGGTTCATCTTTTAACTGATGTTTTCTTAAAAACTCTTTTAAAAGATAATTTTTAGGTATTCGACCTACCTGAACCAAAAGGCCGATGGAAACTCCCAATTATTTTAAACCATTTATTCACATTATTTTTCCGCCAAGTAAAAAATTCGTGCATGGACGAAAACCGATTGCGACAGTAATCTTACCATAATTTATACTAATTGCTAATGTTTATTAAAATCTACCACACACAGTGTCTATACAGATGATTACATAGCTATATGTAAATCTAATTATAAAGTAAATTTTTAATGTATAACATTTTTTATCCAATATTAATATTAAATCAGTAAAGTTGATGGAACTGATCTTACACAAGCACAATTCTACGAAGTCCCTTCACGTAGATCTTCACATTCTACTCATACATGATTCTGTTTAGTCTCATGACCTGGGAGACTTTCAATTAAAGAATATCAGTTAAATAAATAATAAGTTTGTTCATTATTATTTCCAACATATTGAATGAAAAATGATAAATCTAATTTTCCTAAATGAAAAGTAGGAAAGTAAAATGATTTTATTTAGATTATTAAAAGCTTAAGTTAAGATAACTATTACTAAGATAAAAATAATTGTGCCAACGAATGTTATATATATATTGACAAGACACGTCATATTACTATAAAAATAATTTAAAATTTTAAAAATCATATTATTTTTAAACATAAACGGTAAAATAGATTTAATGAAGATGAAAATGGGTAAATATAATTTTTGACATCTAACTTTAGCATTTATATACAATGTGATGTTTTTTTATGCAATTAGGTGCCTAGTTTTTTTAATGGTGAAATTTGGCACCTAACTTGTTTTAGTAAAAACAGATACCTGATTTTTTTTAAAGATGATAATTGATTCTTGTTTGGTGCAATTAGTTATTTAATATTTTTTAATTATAAATGTTAAATCCTAATTGATTCATAATTATAATTTTAATGTTTATTTAGAAAAACAATATGTATCATAGATTTTAAAATTTAAACATTGAAAATTTGGTATATATATATATTTTGGTGAAAAGTATGATTCATTAAAAGGAAACCTACAAGGGAAAGATTAACGCATGCCTCATTAAATCCTCCCTAACTTAAATAAAGGAAAAGAGTACATGTGTAATCAACAAACAACAAGGAATCCATAAATACATAGGGCAAAGACAAGCTAGCAACTTAGTCCGAAACCTTCAGGTCTTCCTGTAAAAGTCTCATGATCAACATCGAGGGGAAACAAAAACAATGTGATCCAAGTTGTCAAAAGAATCACCCTTGACCAAAGCATCCGCAACTTTGTTGCCATTGTGAAGAACATGATTAATTTGGACACCAGTTGCGACTTCTTAATTCATTGAGATGTCATCCAAGAGAATTCACATCCTATAATCCGATCGAAGGATATTTAGAGCTTCCATACTGTTAGGTTCAAGAATAATTTGCCTAAATCCCGCATCCCACGCAAGGTTTAAGACCGATATAGGCACCCCAGAGTTCAACATCAAGCACCGAACAAACACCAATAAATTTCGAGAACCCAAATAGCCAATTTCCAGCACTATCTCTAGCAACTCCCCCACAATGGCGTAACTATCCGTCTCCCTACAAGCAGCATCTATATTAAGTTTAATCCAGGATTCGGAGGGGCCTCCCAAACATCAGGACCACGACAGATTGCAGCAGTTTTAAACGCAGATGGAGTACCCCCGAGTGAGCTTGAAGGGTTAACTGAACTAGCTAATGCTTTCTTAACCAAAGAAAAGCGTACTGCTCTAATGCTTTCTTTTCAACTGATTTTATATTTCATTTCTTTTATTATAATTTTCTATTTTTTCCCATAAAAAAACATATGAAAATACGAAGCATGTCTTTGAGGATTCAACTCGAGTTTAATCTAATTATTTATAAAATTATAATATTCTTTATAATCCAATTTACCTCTTTATAAATTGTTATTGTAGGTCAGTAAAGTGAATAGACATGTCCATCATATAATAGAGGTTTTATGATAAAATCAACAACAGTCAAGTAAAGGGATTGTAACTAACCGATGGTTATGGAGATTTTTAAAGACTCCGAAAATCTAATAGGTAGAGAATTGATAATAGATATAACTTGCAGAAAAGATTTGAAGAAAGGTACATCATAAATATATAATTAGAAAATGAAGTTATATTATTTACCATTAAGATAAGATTATACTGATTGAAGTAAAAAGTTTCTATTTGTCCTTCTTATAATGCAAAGAAGTCGAGCAAAAGGATTATGTGACCCTCACTTGTGTCTTCTGTTTACAAGACAAGAATATCCTCTCAAACACGCCTTTTGAAGAAGTTCTACAAGTCAAGCATCCAACGTGACACCGCTCTACTTCAAGTAGTTGATCCGGCATTCAATGGCAAACAGAGCGGATGGACGAGTTTTCTTAATTAGAGTATGTCTCCCTAGCAGCATTCCAGATTTCTGAGGTGGTGGTGTGTTAGGAAAATAAACCGAGTACAAGTAATTTCCCTATAACCAGATTAGTGAGAATGCAAAATAAAAGCGGAAAAATAATACCCGAAAATTGATAACGGAGTTCAGCCAATTGTGCTTATGTCTCCGGGATGCTGCAGATCTTTTACTAAGAGAGATAATTTACAGGTGTTTACAAAACACTCACTACTCACAAGAAAGCTCTCTAGTATAGGAAGAAAGAAATGTTTTGGGATGATTTTGAAGCTAAATGGGTAAGGGTATTTATAGTAGAAACTTAGAGACTAATCTTTGAAAATACCCTAAAGTGCAATGACTAAAGTGAATTTACCCATTCCTATTTTCAACAAACATCTACCAAAATTTTACCAAACTTTGAAAAACATTTTCAAAGAAACATTTACCAAACTTTGAAAAAACATTTTCCAAAGTTGGTTGCCAAACTTTGAAACTTTTAACAATCTCCCACTTGAAGACTGATTTTAATATGTCTTCACACCTCGATCAATGCAGCAGCATGTCTGGTCTTGTTATTCTAGCATGCCAACTGAAGTTGAACACAACTTCAGTTTATCCGTAGTCATCGTCTTTGTCAACATGTCTGCCGGATTTTGAGCTCCACTAATCTTTTCAAGTTTCAAAATCCCATCTTCCAGAAGAGACCGGATAAAATGATATCTCAATTGTATGTGCTTTGTCCTGGAATGAAAAGACGGATTCTTTGCTAGATGGATAGCACTTTGACTGTCGCAATACAAGATATGTTTTCTTGTTTCTTGCTAACTCTTCCAAGAAACTTTGGAGCCAAACCATCTCCTTGCTGGCTTCCGTAACAGCGACATATTCTGCTTCAGTTGTGGAGAGAGCAACTATCTTCTGTAGTTGAGAAACCCAACTCACTGCAGTTCCTCTTAGAGTATATACATACCCTGTAGTGCTCCTTCTGATGTCGACATTTCCGGCTAAGTCAGCATCTACATAGCCTGTCAGTATCATATCTCCACCTTTGAAACAAAGTGCTTTGTTTGTGGTACCCCGAAGATATCTGAGGATCCATTTGACTGCTTCCCAGTGTACATTGCCCGGATTATTCATGTACCTGCTAACAGCTCCCACTGCATAAGCAATATCTGGTCTGGTACAAACCATGGCATACATCAGACTTCCAATTGCTGAGGCATACGGCACCTTCACCATGTGTGCACGTTCTTCCTCCGTCTTTGGTGATTGGTCTTTGGAGAGTCTGAAATGAACACCTAAAGGTGTACTTACTGGTTTAGCATCT
This sequence comes from Hibiscus syriacus, assembly GCF_006381635.1. Taxonomy (NCBI): domain Eukaryota; kingdom Viridiplantae; phylum Streptophyta; class Magnoliopsida; order Malvales; family Malvaceae; genus Hibiscus; species Hibiscus syriacus. The sequence continues at coordinate 70,008 of NW_024062899.1, forward strand.
TGCATGTTGAACCTGGAGAGTACTTTGTTGATGTACTCAGCCTGTGATAACATCAAAGTCCCCGACTTTGTGTCTCTCTTGATCCTCATCCCAAGAATCTGCTTTGCAGCGCCCAGATCCTTAATAGCAAACTGCTTCGACAATTTTTGCTTCAAGTGTATAATCTCTTGCATGTCTGAACCTGCAACGAGCATGTCATCAACGTACAATAATAAAATAATGAAGCTGTTGTCGAACCTCTTGATGTAGCAACAATGATCTGCTTGACATCTGATAAAACCACTGCTACTCATGAAACTATCGAACTTCTTGTACCACTGTCTAGGAGCTTGTTTTAAACCATACAAGCTCTTCTTCAACCTGCATACCAAGTTTTTCTTGTCTGCCTCTATGAAGCCTTCTGGCTGCCTCATATAGATTTCTTCCTCCAAATCACCATGAAGGAAAGCTGTCTTTACATCTAACTGCTCAAGATGTAAATTCTCTGCAGCTACAATTTTCAACACCAGTCTGATTGTAGACAATTTTACGACTGGAGAGAAAATTTCATTGTAGTCAATACCTTCTTTTTGCTGAAAGCCTTTGACAACCAATCTTGCTTTGTAGCGTTTGCTCCCATCGTGCTCTTCTTTGATCCTGTAAATCCACTTGTTGTGGAGCGCTTTCTTGCCTGGTGGTAATTCAGCTAATTCCCATGTCTGATTTGACATAAGCGAGTCCATCTCATCTTTCATGGAAAACTCCCACTTGACTGAATCCTCCACTTGCATTGCTTCATCATAGCACTCTGGTTCACCATTGTCAGACAGCAACAAGTAGTGTAAAGAAGGAGAATACCGTTGGGTTGGTTTAGGAATTCTGGAGGAGCGTCTCAGTTCTGGTGTGCCTGGTTCTTCTTGAACTGCTTCAGGATTGATCTGAACATCATTTCTAGAAATCTCCTCGAACTCAACAAATTCCTTTGTTTCAGCTTCGGTATTACTTGATTCTGCGGTTGACCTATCTTTGTACATCACATTTTCATTGAAAATGACGTCTCTGCTTCTGATGATCTTTCGATTTTCGTAGTCCCAAAATCGGTAACCGAACTCATCACCACCGTAACCAACAAAGACGCATTTGTTGGACTTGGCATCAAGTTTACTTCTTTCAGCAGAGTTTATGTATACATAAGAAATACAACCAAACACTCTTAAGTGTGAAAGGTTTATTTCTTTCTTGCTCCAAGCTTCCTCTGGTATTCCGCCATCCAAAGGAACTGAGGGCCCACGGTTGATCAAGTAAGCTGCAGTGTTGATAGCTTCAGCCCATAGAAATTTGGGCAATCTGGCATGTATCCTCATGCTTCTGGCACGTTCATTCAGAGTTCTGTTCATGCGCTCTGCTACGTCATTCTGCTGCGGTGTTATGGGAACTGTTGTCTCCATCTTGATCCCATTGTTTGCGCAGAAATCTCTGAAACTACTGTCTCTGTACTCTCCTCCATTGTCGGACCTCAACCGCTTGACTTTCAAACCAGTCTCATTTTCCACCATGGCCTTCCATTTTCTGAAGGTATCAAAGACTTCTGATTTCTTCTTCAGAAAATAAACCCATACCTTCCTTGTTGAATCATCGATGAAGGTGGCATAATATAGTGAGCCTGCAAGAGATGGAACAGGGGATGGTCCCCATACATCAGTATGAACCAACTCTAACTTTTCTGCCTTGGGTGTCTTGCCAATCTTTGCAAAACTGACTTTCTTTTGTTTGCCAAAGATGCAATCCTCGCATAGTCCGACATCTACATTCTTTAGATTCGGCAGCTTCCCTTTTGACAGAAGTATCTTCATTCCTTTCTCGCTCATATGGCCAAGCCTTTGGTGCCATAGGTTTGATTTTCCATCAGCATCTACTACTGCAATGATATTCTCTAAATTTGAGGTTACATAGAGAGTACCAGTCTTCTTACCACGAGCAATGACGAGTGCTCCTTTGGTAATCTTCCATTCACATCCTGAAAAAGTTGTGCTATATCCTTCTCCATCAAGCTGTCCAACAGAAATCAGATTTCTTTTGAGGCCAGGAATATGTCTCACTCCTGTCAGCTTCCAGGTGGTCTGGTTTGGCAACTTTAGTCGGATGTCTCCTTTTCCGACGATCTTTAAGGTTTCATCATCAGCAAGATGAACCTTCCCAAAATCACCACTGACATAGTTCTCCATGATTTCTTGGTATGGGGTGGAGTGGAAAGATGCCCCTGAATCCAAGATCCATGATTCAATCGGACTGTTGACGCTTAGAATCATGGCATCACCTGTCTCCTCTTTCACGTTGGCAGATTCCTGTGCTCGGCAATCTCTTTTGAAGTGACCCTTCTTGCCGCAATTATAACAGGTAAAATCTTTATTTCCTGTTCTTGATTTGCCCCTTCTGGATTTTGATCTGCCACGATTTGAATTTCTTTCTGAAGTTCTCCCTCTAGACTCGGTGTGTAAGGCTGAGGAGGTTGATGCTTCACCCGATTCTCTTCGTCGAATTTCTTCACTCAATACCAGATCCCGAACATCGTCGAATTTTAATTTGCTGTTTCCCGACGAACTGCTGACTGCTGTAACAGTAGCATTCCAACTGTCTGGTAGAGATGATAAGAGAATTAAAGCTCGAACTTCATCATCGAACTCAATTTCCACTGAACTCAACTGGGTTGTGATTGTGTTGAGTTCATTTAGGTGTTGTACCACCGATGCCCCTTCCGCCATCCGCAAATTGAATAATCGCCTCATCAAATGAACTTTGTTTGAGGCCGATGGCTTCTCGTACATACTGGAGAGAGCCGCCATAAGACCCGCCGTGGTCTTTTCCTTTGCTATGTTAAAAGCAACATTGCGGGATAACGTCAGTCGGATAACTCCGAGGGCTTGTCTGTCGAGAAGAGCCCAATCTTCATCCTTCATGCCCTCTGGTTGCTTTCCTGAGAGAGGTTGATATAGATTTTTCTGGTACAAAAAATCTTCAATCTGCATCTTCCAAAAGCCAAAGTCCGCACCATCGAACTTTTCAATTTTCACCTTCCCTTCATCTGCAGCCATCGCTTCCACTCGAATCTGGCTTCTTTTGGATCGTTTCTGACAATTCTTGCGAACCACCGTGTATTAGAACACCACTGTCGACAAACTCGTATCGCCGACCGAAAGTTCACTATTCACGAAATTTACTATTCACGTGAATAGTAATGAATAGTAACCTCGCAGAAAAATTGACAAAATTCACAACCAAAAGCTCTGATTACCAGTTGTTAGGAAAATAAACCGAGTACAAGTAATTTCCCTATAACCAGATTAGTGAGAATGCAAAATAAAAGCGGAAAAATAATACCCGAAAATTGATAACGGAGTTCAGCCAATTGTGCTTACGTCTCCGGGATGCTGCAGATCTTTTACTAAGAGAGATAATTTACAGGTGTTTACAAAACACTCACTACTCACAAGAAAGCTCTCTAGTATAGGAAGAAAGAAATGTTTTGGGATGATTTTGAAGCTAAATGGGTAAGGGTATTTATAGTAGAAACTTAGAGACTAATCTTTGAAAATACCCTAAAGTGCAATGACTAAAGTGAATTTACCCATTCCTATTTTCAACAAACATCTACCAAAATTTTACCAAACTTTGAAAAACATTTTTCAAATAAACATTTACCAAACTTTGAAAAAAACATTTTCCAAAGTTGGTTGCCAAACTTTGAAACTTTTAACATGGTGTAGAGCATGAAGTTCGCGCTAATATCATGCAACATATAGTTAAGGAGTTATTACATAATTGTGGTGTTCTCGGTGAGCCAAGTGTCGTATTAGGGATCGGAGACCAGCATATTATCAGAGAAATATTGTTGTTTCCGGTGACTGGTGATGAATATACGCACGGATTGAGACCAGGCAATGTAATTCTCACCATTTAGACGATGACAAGTAATGGACGAGGAAACCGAGTCGGAAGGAGATGACTGGATAATGGAGTTTTCAGCCTCGGATGGGAGATTGGATGAAGAAGGATACTCCATAACGGTCTAGAAGAGGAATTAAGGGTTGTGCGAAGGGGAGATCGGGCTGGCCGAACAGTGACCAAACAGTGGAACGGGAATGGCCAGGGAATCAAATAGCGGAACGCAATCGCAATATCGGCCGCTATTTCGCGGTAGCGCCGCCGTCCGAAACCGATATTCGGAAAAATTGCGGTGGGTAAGGAAATCACGACAATAGCGGTATGTCGTGGCCGCTATTTTGTGTTCAACGGTGAATAGCGTCGATAACGGGACGCTATTCCCGTTATTCACAAGTTTTCACATGAAAGAAACACCGCCCTAACTTGCTCTCATCATCAAAATAGAGCAAACATTAAAAAGAGAGAGAGAAGCAAGCAACACCAGAGAAAGTGAGTAAGCCTTTTACCCGGTTGAGAGTTGGTCGATAAGTAAATGAGTCTTCATTTTTATGATGATATTTGCTCATTCATCTTCTTCTTCACTTGCTGAAGATGGTATGTACTATCACTTTCCTCCATTTTTTTGAAGCTCTAATTTGCATTGTTTATGGAATATGTTTTCTGGGTTTTTTGCTTTTATTTGAGATCTGTTAATTCATTTAGCTACAGTATCTTGAGGGGGGAGTATGGCTCTGCCGTGAGAGGGGGTAGGGAGTTGATTTGGGTGGGAGTGGGAGTGGGTTTGGGTAGGGGAATTAATTTTAATTTTAAATCATTAAATTATAATTTAAGAGAGAGAAATGTGGGGTTATGGGTTGTTTTTGATTTCAAATTAGAGATATTTTTTATTTTTTAAATAATTTTTAAAATTATTTGAAGAGTTGAGTTTTTATTTTTTTAAATAATTTTTAAAATAGAATTTTAAAGGATATATTAATTTGACACCCCTCCCACCTTTTAGAATTTATAATTTAATCCTTAGTTTAAAATGTAAACTTTTATTTTTATTTAATTTAGTCCTAATTTCTATTTGGTTAAACTATATTTTATATATATATATATATATATCATTTTCGCTTAGAAAACATATTAAAAATCATTAAAAATGATTCATTATAATTATAATTATTTTTATTATATTTTAGGATAAGTTGTACAAAATTTAAAAAAATTCACGACCGTGACACCCACAGTGACCGCGATGGCATCCGTTATGTCCACAACCGCGATAAATACGACGTGACCGAATACGTGACCGCAAACGCTATTTAAATCGCTAGTAATGGCTACCGCTGTGATGAGGATAGCGCTGGAAGGGAGACACTGCGATGAAGTAGCAAGCCGATTGGGAAGCGTTGGGCTGGCGGCACGACCAAAGCAGTACAGCGAGGAGAGCAGCGCTGCGACAGAAGCGGCACTGTGAGGAGAGTTGTACTGGGAGAAGAGCAACACTGCGGTTGCACATAAAGGAGGACGACACTGCGAAGGGATTGTGCTGCGAAGAGGGTGGCGCTGCGAGAACAACGCTGTGAAGGGTGCGGCGATGCGAGGAGAACGGCGCTGTGATGGGTACGGTGTGTTGACAGGATTTTGGACGACTAAGTGGGCGACGGTGTAATCGGAATTTCACGATTGGGAGTACGGCAGTGCAATGAAAGCACAATACTGGTCGGAAGTATGACAAACGGCGGCGGCAGCAGCAAAGCTTGGATCGATGCCGGCGAATGATACCATGTAAAATAGAGTTTTTCGGTGAAGGAATTAAGTTCTTTTATTCAAAGAAAAATTGCATCTTACACAAGAGGATGCATAGGATTTTTATAAACATGAATTAGAGACCTAGATAAGATAATATAAGATAGGAGTCATCTTTTCTACAAATTAGGAGATAGTTTAAGAGATAAATTAGGATTCAGAGTTTAACTTAAACACTACCTACTGATGATGATATTTTTGCACGGTTAGCAGCAGGTGATCCTGTGACACTACCTTCTCCTCAGGAAAAATCTTCGAGAAAGCAGGCTTTGGGTTCTGGTTCAGATTTTAAGTGGGAGGAAGTTGTGGTTGAAGGAAATGGGGATGGTGTTACTCTTGGTATGAATGCTGAAAAAACTCTTTCCAATAAGGAAAACAATATTACTGATGGGAGTGAAGTGGAATGGGAGGAAGAGCCATCCGATGCTACCAATAGTTCCTCTGTACCTGTTGAATCGGGTAGAATGCTCTCTAAAGGTTATTTGGAAGAGGGGTCTGATCAACAGGAAGCAATAAGGAGAAGTGTTACAGATGTAGGCGTTGAAAAATCTAAATATTTTCCTTCTGAAGTTGTTGAATCAAAAACCTTAGGAGAAAACTTGGACGAAGGTTTTGGATCTCTGCACGAAAAGTGTAATAAGTTTTCCAGGTTATGATGTTAATTGTCAGAATAAATCTTGTGAAAATTTAGATAGACTCCAAAAGCTGTATACTGGGAATGAACCAAATATATCAGAAAGCTTAAATTCTCCTGAGGGCCCATCACCTATACATAATTTTGATAAAAACACGGCACTACCTAATAAACCTTCTGAAACATCTGATGGTTCTCATTCTGAACAATCAAGGTGCAATGCAAGTTCGGAATTAGTTGCAACATTGGAAAGGCTCAATTTTCCTACAGGGAAGCACTGGGATGCTTCTAACGGAGTTGACAGGTTGCCAACTATCTCTGAGATTGGGTTTAAGGATAGTTCTCATAGCTTGTATGCGGAACATGGTGAACTTCCTGGTTCCATTCTGGTTGATTAGATAATTCATTTCAATTTTCAATTAATAACATTAGTAACTTTTTAATATGGATTTATTTTATTAATTTAGAATGTTTATAAGTGATCATATGTGTTCTAAAAATTCTTGATTATTTAATAATGAAAACTCAAATATATTTGCACAGGCTTGAATTCAAAATCTCTAATTATAACATTTATCCTTTTAACTAATGAAATAATTTGGTCATTGCACTTTTTAATAAGGATTTTAATATTAATAAATTAAACAATAATAAATTATTTTAAAACTAAAACACATGTTCCACCAATAAATGTTAAATAATGCATCGGTGAAACATACTGCTCCATATATATTTAAATTTTAAAAATAATATTTTTCAATAGTATATAATGATTGCAAATTAATATTTATTTATAATTAATGATGTATACATATTATACAAATATATAATTATTCAAATTTTAAATTTCAAAAAACAATAGGACTAATGTTCTTTTTAATCATTAAAATTATATAATAAATTTTAAAAATAATAGTATTATTAAAATTTGTAATAACAGATCTTCTGTACGAATAAAATTTTAAAACACAGAACGTACATATTGCAGCAAACTTGTAGGGACAAACATATACATCATAATGATACTAAGTTTTCCTTCGTTGAAAACCAAGATCTGCTTCTCTCTCCCCACTCTGGTTTTGCAGGTTTTCAGCTGCTAAAGTATAGATTTTTTTTTCAAGCAATACAAAGCTTTGAAAGAAAAAAGCTTCCTTTCAGAAAAAGAAAAATGGGGCTAAGTTCTTACATAAGGAGTGCAGCTCCTTTAATAGCAATGATAACAGTGGAGTCTACAGATGTGGGTATCTCAGTGATAAGTAAAGCAGCTTTGAGCAAGGGAATGAGCAATATTGTTTCTGTTTTTTATTAAAATGCTTTGGGTACTTTGATCCTTCTTCCTTGCTTCATCTTTTGCAGGTACTGATTCCATGGTTTTAAATAACGTTCGAGATCATATTTTTGGTCGCGTCGCATTTATCATGATTGCGAATATAACAGATGCTATTGCGGTCATTTCGAATATCGCGATCGTGAATTTTTTTCTAATGAACTGATTTTTTTAAATAAAAAAAAACCTGTTTTTTTAAATTAAAATAACAGAATAATAGCGGAATAGCGGTCCGTTATTGCCGCGATTGGTCGCGATCCATTAAATTGCGGCCGTGATCCACAACTATTGGTGTGATCCCACTTCACACCGTTATTTTCCACGATAGTGGTTTAGAATAACGTCACGACCGTGATATAACAACCACGATACCGATATTCGGCCGCTATTTGAAACCCTGACTGATTCTCCCTATTGTTACAGCTTAAACACTTTGAAATTTTCTTTTTTATGTGAGAATTGTTTACAATTTTGTTGTTGCAGAAATAAGCAAGCTCCTTTGACTTTGTCACTGCTTTGGAGATTCTTCCTCTTAGGCTTGATAGGGTAATGGGGAATTGAAATTTTGACATCTGGGTTTAGTTTCATTTCTTTTGGAGTGCTGTCCTCCAATTTTGAGACCTCTGCTGTGAAAAAAGAACAAAATTTGCGACAGTTTGATATGTTTAATTTGCAGAAGCTCAGGGCAGATGGTGTATCTTACTGGAGTCAAATTCAGCTCACATACTTCTCTTCAGCTTTAGCAAATCTTATCCCTATTTTCACTTTCTTGCTGTCATATTCAGGTACCATGAATTCTCTTCTAAGTTAAACCCTGTGGCATTTTTCAACAAAATATTCTTGATTGAAATTCCAGTATCTAGCTATTTATGTTACTCGAATTAGGGTGTATCAGTATAAAATTTAAAAAATTATCTGATACGGGATATATTTATCTTTTAAGAAAAATGAAGAGTGGAACAAAAAAACCGACAAACAAGCATATGTTATTGTTAAGATTGATTTAATTTGTATATGAATTTGGTTTTTGTTTGGGATTACATAGGATGGAAGAGTTGGAAATAAGAAAAAGAAGCGGTCAACCTAAGTGTTGGGTGCCATTGTAGCAGTAACAGGAGCATTTGTAGCAACTCTCTATAAGGGTCCTCCACTGCTCATCAACTCATCATCTCCTTCAAACTTTCTTCAGCAAGCTTTGTTCTCACAGCAAACTAGGTGGATTATTGGAGGCTTTCTTATTTTATTGGTCTGCCTTTGGTCTGCAGCATGGAATGTTCTTCAGGTGATTAAAACATGAACAATAAGTTGGGATTTTCGTTGATTGTTATTACATCACATATTCACATATGAATACTACTGCGAATGTTATACATGATATTCGAGTCCGATAGGATAGGTTATATTGCTCAGGAGCTAAACAACACTGTTAAAAAATAAAGTTGAAGAAACTGATGTGAATTTGATAATTTCAGACAGCCACAGTGAAGGAGTATCCAGATAATATGGCGATTGTCTTCTTCTTTACGTTCTTTATAACAATCCAATCTTTGGTTTTCTCTGTGGTTCTGGAAAGAAATCCTTCTGCATGGACTTTGAAGTTTACTGAAGAAGTGGCCGCCATTTTATGCACGGTAACCATCAACCTTTGATTTCACATGTTAGTATTGTTGATTAAATTATGTCGAAATAACTTTTTAGTCACATAAGCTCATTAGTATTGATTTGAAAGTGCGGGTATAAGGAACCAAGTTGATGTTTACAAGGGATGAGATTCGCAGGCGATATTTGGAAGTTTGTTTAGAACAGCGATACATACATGGTGCTTACAAAAGAAGGGACCAGTGAATGTTGCCATGTTCAAGCCCTTGGGAATCCCTGTTTCATCGCTCCTCACTGTCACATTCCTTGCCGATTCTATTTTCCTTGGCAGGTTCGCTATGCTTTGTTCAATTCAAATGTCTTGATAAGAGTAATTCTACATTTTGTTTTATCTTTAAACTCAGTTTGTTTTGATTGCAGAGTGATCGGATTGGTTATCATTTTAGTGGGGTTCTACACTGTGATATGGCGACAAGCCAAAGAAAAGATGATGGTCTTAGAAAACGAAGCCTCTCGCCCGGAATCATCCCACCACAAGGCCCCTCTTCTTCACGACGTTTGAATTATATTAACACTATTTTGTATATACCACCATTTATGTTAAATATTAAAATATTTTTCTTGAACAAGTTTATTGACAAGCGAATGAGTGTACCAATTCGGATAAATCAAGAGTTTGATATCCATTCCCTGTGCGCTTCCAAGCCTTTATCTATCCGTTGCCATTCTCATCCTTGCCAGCTTCAGCTCTTCTTTTACCCTCCTTATCAAACCAAAGGTTTCTCTTGTGATGTTTGCCAACAGATTGGGTCCAATCATTGGCTATATCGGTGTAGTGTTTGCGAGTTTGATGTACATATGAGTTGTGCTGACATTGCTGCTGAAGATATTAAATTTTTTTTTACCCATTTTTATTATTATAATAATAATAATAATAATTATTATTATTAATATATATTATTTATTAATATTACAAATCCCAAATTCAGGCCCAATTACAACCCATACTAGTCCAGGCCCAGTTAAATCGAAACCCTAAACTGATTAGGGTTTCATCATTTTCAGCCGCCATCCTCAGTTTCAGCCGTTGGATCTGGTTTGATCCAATGGTCCACAGTTTGCCAGAGGATACCCTAGGGTATCAATACCCTAGGGACACGTCCCAGCAGCCGCCGTAGCTTCCAGAAGACCACACGGCGCTGCTTCAGCCTTGCCGCTACTCCAGCCGCACACATGTCGTTCCAACGGTGAGTCACCACTGGGAGTCCGGTGACTCACCAGACTCTATTCTTTTACCCGGTCCGATGGCCACACCGGTGATAGCTATAAAGCCATCACCCCATCTGTGAAAAAAAAGGAACTGAGAGAGACAGAAACAGAGAGCAAAGATACAAAAACGGAGAGCAACAACCCACAACCAGCAGTCAACCAAAACAGAAACGAAAAGAAAGGAAAGAAGCTTACCGAGGAAGCCACTGGACCTCTTCAAACGTCACCAAAACCTTCGAAAATCGAAGGTACTTCTTTAGATTTGCTCCGATTGGGAACTATTTAGGAGAAAAGAGCATCGGAACCGTCATTAGGACGGTCCGATCTACATAATGGTGTAAAAATATTTTTTTCCGGCCACCGGATACGGTGGCCGGCGGTGAGAGTCACGGCGGCAGACGGCTGCCGTCCGGTGACCGGCTTCCCTCCGATGAGGGAAGCTAGAGAGAGGGGAGAGCATTTCATTTCTCTCTCAGTTAGAGAGAGAAATAAAAAAAATGAGATATGGCCCGAAGGGCTAGCCGGATTTGGCTTTAAATAGCCCTTCCCGAACGACGTCGTTTCGGGGAGGGCTATTTGCGTAATTTTTAATTGTTAAATCCCGTCCGCCATCTCTTGAATTTGTAATCCTTACATTTTAGTCACTAAATCGAGTTTATAATCCTTTTAATTCAGATCTTTAATTTTAATTTTATTTATTTAGTCCTTTGTATTAAAATAATATATTTAGGGTAAATAACAGATTTAGTCCTTTAATTTTAATAATTAATATTTTAATCTGAATAGTATGTTTTAATTTATTTTATTCTAATATCCGAATTTTATATAATTTTATTTTAGTCACTAAATTAATAAATAAGAAAATAGCATGTTTAATCCCTATAATTTTGATTAATTATGAATTAGGTATTTAATTTTAATTTACTATAATTTAGTCAATAATTTTAAATATTTTTATTTATTTTATTGCTTTTAAATATATAGTTCTAATTGTATTTTTATTATTTTAATTTTACTTGTTTATATATTTAAATATTTTATTATTATTATGTAGTCATAAATATATATATAATAAATAAATATTTATTTTTTTAATAAATTATTTTAACATTTATTTTTCAATATCGAAGAAAAGGGCAGTCTTAATACAGCTGGATGTCCTATTCTGGTATTTTAAAATTAAATATTATAAAAAATTTATTATTTAATTTTATTCAAATTAATATTTATTAATATCAAAGAAAAGAGCTGTCTTAAGGCACTTAGAAGTTCTTTTCCGATATTTTTAAATATTTTTTATATAATTTTGAAATAATAGGATTATAAATTAAATATATTTTGAATTTTTAAATTTTTAATAATAGAGACAATTTATAATTAAAAAGTACCAATTTTGGGCGTTGTAGGGGTGCTAATCCTTCCCTAAATATAACCGACCACGAATCCCTTTTTATTATTAAAAAGAACGAATTTTTGGTTATAAACGCAGATCAGTTCATTTTTTAATTGATGTTTTCTTAAAACTCTTTTAAAAAAATAATTTTTAGGTATTCGACCTACCTGATCCAAAAGGCCGATGACGACTCCCAAATTATTTTCAAAAACCATTTATTCACATCAATTTTCCCGCCAAATAAATATTTCGTGCCCGGACGAAATCCGGTTACGACAGCTTGGCGACTCCGCTGGGGATTGGTCAAACTTTTAAAATCAATTATATATTGTCTCTATAAATTAAAAATTTATATATTTTATTTATAATTCTTTCTTTTCAAATTTTTTTTATATACTTATTATTTTCATAGTATTTATATATTTTCTTATTAATATTTCATTTTATTTGCAAGTATTTTATTTCATTATTTTTTCTGTCAGAGGTTTGAATATTTCTCCTCACACACAACACTTGCATTACATAACATAAAGCTCTATGATTGAGTTTGTCCCTTTTAAGTGGGAGTGAAAGCGACGTCTTCGTGAGAATTTATTCTCCGTGTCAGACCTAGCAAGTAACTTTCGGGGTTCATATGCTCTATGTCTTCGTGAGAATTTATTCTCCGTGTCAGGCATAGAGAAATGTATCCCCTCGAATTGAACTCGATCCACTTTAGTCTGTGATGGACTAGGATTGAGAGTTATCAACCCAAGGGGGCAATAATAAGGACAATTTGGGTACCTTTATTCTTAGATCTGAAACCTTGCATATAATAAACCCTAAAAACTCTTCCGATCTGAAGTCATGATGAAATTTTGTCCAAAATAGGTGTACACATAGGAGAAATGAATTCTAACTTTCCTGTTAATTTTTTTTTACTGATTAAATTACATGTAAATTTAAATTATTTAAATTATGAAAAAGCATGTTTAAATAAAGATATTTAGGTAAATATTATTGTTAAATTCTTTATTATGTAAACTAATTCATTTCTTTTTGTGTGTTCTTTATTTTTTCTATTTTGCATAGCATCATACAGGATAAAAAGAATTGATCCTCGTGTTAATTGTCTCATTGGAAAGCCTTCATCCATGGATAAAAAGTGTTCAAATCAAATAATTCTAAACTCAGAAGTAAGACAGTTGGCTGAGGACTTACAAAGACAAGGAGGAGACAGTCTGCAGGATGATTATGTATCTGACTTGGCCAGTTATGCTCCAGTTTCGCTAAAAAGAAATGATATGCAAGATTTGCGAAGCATTTGGGAAAGTTGGGATTCAAACAAAAAATTGCAGTTTTATCAGACTTACGGAGACATCCCATATTTGCTCTATGTCGAAGTTGATGATGAATTACTCAGAGCCCTAATTCAATTCTAGAATCCAGGGTACAATTGCTTCACTCTCAATAAGGAGGACTTGGTCCCTACTATTGAAGAGTACACAACTTTGCTACATATAGAAGGGGCTTTGGAGAATCGAATTTATTCAAAGTCAATTAAAACTCAACCCTTTCGAGTTAAATTAGCAAAGATTGCCGGAGTACGAGAAGAATGGGTGACATCCCGTACAAAACAAAAAGGCGAAAGCGAAGGCATTGCTTGGACCAACATTAAAGAACTTATTCAGAGTCATCCAGACACTAAAGTACGATTCGATCTATTTGCTCTGGGTATGTATGGTATGGTCATCTTCCCAAAAGTATTGGGATATGTTGAAGCTGCAGTGGTAGATTTGTTTGAACAGCTACCGAAAAAGATTAATCCTGCTTCTGCAATTCTAGCAGAGACTTTCAGATCGGTAAATGCTTGTAGAAAGCTAGGAGGTGGACGATTCTCAGGGTGTACCCAGTTGTTATATGTTTGGGTCCGTAGCCATTTCTGGAGGACAGAAAAGGTTTCATACCGGCGCTTTAATACGGATTACTCACCATTAAAAGAATTTCTGGAGCAAGAATGGCCGAAAGAAATTAAGAAAGATATGTGGATTAATGCCTTTCGAAATCTGCAAAATAATGACATTGTTTGGCGAGCCCCATGGCAAATCCAAAGAGAATTCTTTTACAAATGTGGTGATTACAACTGGATAATGCTGCTCGGATTGTGGGGAGGAATTGGATATGCACCACTTCTGGTCATGAGACAGTATGAAGGTCGTCAATTTGTACCTGTCACCGCTGGATTACATTCATCTGAGTTCGCATTCCACATCAAAAATTATAAAAGAAATATCATGGAAGCCGTTACAGCTTGGAAAACAACTTTTTGTATCCGAGCTAAAGCAGCAAAAGAAATGCTAACTCCTGATTATGAGGAATGGAGATCTGTCAGGAAAAATGAAAATATTCCTCTACCAGATCAAAATGAGGATATCTCTATGGAAGATCGCATTAAGGTGGTTCCATCAGAGATTGAAATCCTGAGAGCTGAGTTTGAAGTAGAAAGAGAAGGCTGGTCGAGAGAATTAGAGCAAATGAGACGAGATAAAGCTATGTTGGGTGTTGACATTGACTTTCATTCATCACAATGTGCAATGTTGAGAGAAAACAAAGAAAAAGTTGATGGTGAATTTAGAGCATTAAAGAAAAATTACCAGGAGTTATATAAATCCCGGAAAGCATCAGGACCAAGCCAATCAACAGTACAGATGACCAGAGAATTGAACATCGAGAAAAGACGAGTTGAAGATCTGAAAGGAAAGAATAGCCGTCTACTCAAAAGCCTTGAGAAAGGAAAGCAAAAAATGGAAGATTTTGAGGTTGACAGAAGAGAGCGAATTATAAAACACAAAGCCACCGCGAAATCATGAATGAAATGCAAAGAGAAAGGGATCGAGCCAAAGATTTAGAAGAGATGAAAAATGACATCTTTGATAAATTTGAAGGTGAGAAAAATATCATGTTCAAGGGATTTGAATCTGAAATGAACCAGTTGATTGCCGAACTTGAAACCAGAGGCCAAAAGATTGAAAAGTTCAATATTGAAAAAGAAAAATGGGAGCTGAAAAGAAAGAATTTCAACACCAAACTTGAGGTAGAGCAAGAAGTGGCTAGAAATTGGATGCAAAGATGCAGAAACAAGAATGTTCAAATCCATAAGCTTAATCAAAGAACGCAAGAAGCACGAACAAAACTTGAAGAAGATCTGGATCAGTCTAGAAACAAAAATGCAGAGTTTAATGCTTACATTTTGCAACTTGAAGAGTCATTATTTCAAGAAAAAGTTCGTCTAGGACCTATTGATCTCAAAGAAAGTAATGAGGAAAGTGCTTCACTACGAAGACGCATTAGAGATCTTGAAAAAATTATATGCACAATTGTCAAGTCAGAATCACTGAATTAGAGCAAACTCTTGAAGGAACTAATGAACAATGGCAAAAGTCAACTGATTTCTATGTTGAAAGAAGTGAAGAAAGAAGTAATATGGTGTTCGAGGTTCATGATACAAATGAGCGAAGTTGCTAGATATGTTGGGGAACTAGCTGTTGAAGCTAAAATAATTGAGCATCATGTTGATCCAGTTTCTAAGTTCGGAAAGAAGGTGTCATGGTTAATGAAAGAAATTATAGAGCTCAATAGGAAAGCTACGCCTTATCTGTAGTTATGAACTATTATAAAGAAACTTTTGTATGCCGATGAAAGTTGTTCTATGATAGTTAACTTTTTGGGATCAATACCTTTTTGCATACATGCATTTTGCATACATTCATCATACATTTCATGATTTTCTTTATGTATAATTTTTATTATTAAAGATAAAATTCATTAATTAAAATTTGGAAAAAATAATATCAAAAGATTTTTCAATCGCAGTTATTCTGGCCAAAAGAGAAATACAACATCACTACGGTACTAGACAAGCTACTAAGAGAATTATGGAGGTTAAAATACAACGTATTGAGGAACAACATAATAAAGAACAAAAATGAGAATGAAGCTGGAGAAAATTGAAGCCAGTATTGCAAATTCACAAGACAGTATGATGCAGAAAATAGAGGACATGTTTAAAAGGCAGGCTATCATTGGAAAAATGCATGAAAATCCTGTATCTTTCGACCAAGAACCTATGTATCCTCTAGGTTTTCCACCAGAACCAATTTATCACTCTGGTACTACACCTATACAAATTAATGCTCGCACATCAGCATTTCAAGAAGCCAAACCACATGAAAATCGACAAGTGGATCCTACATCTTCAAGCAAAAATCCGCTTATATCAGATGTGAAAATAGGGGATTTTAATACTGAGCATTTAATCCCAGATTTGAATGAGCTAAATGAAAAAGAAAAAGTAAATGAAGAATTGACCAGACAGATCAAGAGCTTAGAAGAACGAATGAAATCCGTGGAAATAACTGAATCATTCTATGGGTTTGACGCTAGTGAGTTGAGTTTGGTTCCAGACTTAATTCTCCCCATCAATTTCAAGGTTCCTGAATTTGATAGATATGACGGTACTACATGCCCTTCATCCCACATTACTATGTTTTGTCGCAGAATGGCAGGATATGTGAAAGATGAGAAGTTGTTAATTCACTACTTTCAAGATAGTTTGACAGGACCAGCTTTAAAAAGGTATACTCAATTGACCAAAGCCAACATTAGATCCTGGAAAGATCTGGCTAAAGCATTCCTAGAGCAGTACCGCCACATAACAGATATGGTCCCTGATAGATGGACTCTCCAAAATTTGGAGAAAAAGAATAACGAAACGTTCAGACAGTATGCCCAGAGATGGCGTGACACAGCAGCCCAAGTTCAACCACCTTTGTCAGAAAAAGAGGCTACAGTAATATTTGTCCATACATTGAAAGCTTCTTATTTAAATCATCTAATGGGGAATGCAACCAGAAATTTTGCAGATTTGGTTATTTCTGGAGAACTCATTGAAAATGTCTTGAAAAGTGGCAAAATTGAATCAAATGAGGGGTCTAGTTCCAAAAGACCTATGTACCGGAAAAAAGAGAATGAGATCAACAATGCAAACTCTTACAACAAGGATTCATCAAAAAGTGTTACAATAACCCAACCAAGGGTTAAGAAAGAAGAAACAAACACTAATCGAGCAGAGTCCAGAGGATCTCGAAAGGAAAATGAAAGGTTATCTTTTACACCTTTACCAGTACCATATGCTGAGATCTATGATTCGCTGTTAAAAGCAGATGTCATACGGCCCTATCCTTTGGTTCCCATGCAACCACCATTCCCTCCATGGTATGATGTAAAGGCACACTGTGTTTACCATGAAGGAATTACGGGCTATTCTATTGAAAACTGTTTGGCGTTCAAAAGGGTGGTTCAAAATTTGATCAACACTGGAAAGTTGGAATTCAATTCACCATCTACATCAAATCATCCATTGCCAAATCATGGAGATAAAAACGTGAATGTAATTCAGGAAGAGAACAGAAAGAAAGCAAAAACGGACATTTCTGAAATTAAATCTCCTTTTGTTTGGGTATTCCAACAACTCTCTTTAGCCGGTACAATTCCACAACAATTCAGGCCAAAGCAGAATGAAGGCAAGAATTATTGTGAATATCATCAAGAGAAGGGGCATGAAATTTAACTATGTCCTGAGTTTAGGGATTTGGTGCAAAAATTGATGAACAACAGAGAAATAGAATTCTTTGAAGAAGAACCAGTGAAAAAAGAAGATGATGTTTGCTCATCAGAGGATTCTAAACCTAGTCAAAGAATAAATGATCCTGTGATCTTTAATGTGAAATCATCTACGGTGATTCCTGCACCAATAAAGCCGAAAGTAGTTATCACCACTCCTCTACCATTTCCATACAAAGATACCCGCAGGGTACCTTGGAATTATACTACCAATGTTTCAATTGTAGGAGGATCTATTTCTCTAGAAAAAATGGAAGAGAAAATACAGAGTTTGGGTACAACATCGACATCTGAAGCAGTGAGTGAAGTCGGTTTCTTTACAAGAAGTGGGAGATGTTACTCTCCCGAAACATCCAATGCCTCGGAACAAGTGAAAACAAAAGGAAAAATCATGGTAATACCCCAGAAGGTATTTGATGATGAATCCCCTCCAGCATTCAATGAGCCTGTGACAGAAAAACAAGCTCAAGAAATTTTGAAATTCCTGAAACATAGTGAGTATAGTGTGGTTGAACAACTACACAAACAACAAGCGAGAATTTCTATTCTTGATCTATTGATGAATTCAGAAGCACATAGAAATGCTTTGATGAAAATGCTCAATCAAACATTTATCCCTGAGGATATATCCCTCAATAAACTTGACAGAATTGTGGGACATATAGCCGCTGACAATTACATAACGTTCACGGATGATGAAATACCTGAAGGCGGAATGGGGCCAGTAAAAGCTTTGAATATCACGACACATTGTCATGGTCATGTGTTGCCAGGAGTATTGATTGACAATGGATCCGCTCTCAACTTGATGCCTCTAGTCACACTTCAAAGAATGCCTGTGGATAAATCACACATGAAGAGCTATTAGAATGTAGTACGAGCCTTTGATGGTACTCAAAAAGAGGTGCTTGGGAAAATGGAAATATCGTTGTTAATCGGACCAGTCGTGTACAATATTGACTTTGTGGAGATGGACATCCACCCTATATATAATTGTTTATTAGGGAGGCCATGGATTCATTCAGCAGGAGCCGTTCCTTCTTCACTACATCAGAAATTGAAATTTGTTGTTGATGGACAACTAATATGTGTCGGAGCTGAAGAAGAAATCATTGCGTCTGTAACAAGTGATGTTCCATATATTGAAACCAATGATGATGCTCTTGAATGTTCTTTCCGAGCTCTTGAATTTTTAAATACAACCTTTATTGCAGAAGAAAGCAAAATTCCATATTCCAGATTATCTGATTGCACCAAGATGACGGTACGATAAACTTTAGGCATCGGAGCTAAAGCTGGGAAAGGTTTAGGAAAGAATCTTCAAGGGATTTCAGTTCCCGTAAGTATAAAGATGAAGAAATATCATTTTGGGCTTGGATTTAAGCCCAATTTTCAGCAAAAGAACAAAGAAATGAAAAGAAGATGTGAAGACAGAAAGGCAAGGTTGAAAGGGAAGGAAATCCTTTGGGAACACATGTCTTTCCCACAGTTGAAGACCACATTCAGATCAGGGGGAACAATTAATGTAGAACAACAGTTTGTTGAGGCCTTTAAAGAAGAAAAGTTGGCAAAAGATCAAAGCATAGTTGAAGAAGCTATGAATGGATTATTTATCAACATGATCATGAATGACAACAAGACTGGCAAATACTTGGATAGGATTCGCCCATGTTTTCCTGGAGAAACACTCAACAATTGGACCACTGAAGACCTTCCTATAGTTTTTAATATTAATGCATAGTAATATTCAGAACTAATCTTTATGTTTAGCTCAAAAGTATGAAAACTTTTTGTTATCTTGTAAAGAAAATTAGGTTAAATATAAGAAATTTTCTTTAAAATTTTCAGATGGCAATCATTCTTTACATTTTCTTACATTTTTACATTTATTTATTTCATAAATTTACTATATTCTTTCGGAAATGTGTCCGACTTAAATTTGCAGGTGTCACCATGTTAATAGCATGTTTATTCCTAAATTTAATCAAGAGATAAATTTAGAGCAGCCCATATGTCTGGAAGAAATCAATGGGTGTGAGGATGAACTAGAATGTGATGTTCCTACTGAATTATTAAGATTGGTAGAAAAAGAAGAAAAAAAAATTCTACCCCACAAAGAAGAGATTGAAACTGTGAATCTGGGAACATATGAAGAAATAAAAGAGGTGAAAATTGGTACTACTCTGACAATCCAGATAAAACAAGAATTGATAAATCTTCTTCAAGAATTCAAAGATATCTTCGCCTGGTCTTATCAAGATATGCCTGGTTTGAGTACAGATATAGTGATGCATAAGCTTCCAATCAATCCAGAATATAAACCGGTCCAACAAAAGCTCAGGCGAATGAGGCCAGAAATGTTGTTGCAGATCAAAGAGGAAGTGATGAAACAGATTAATGCAGGTTTCCTGCAGGTAGCCAAATACCCAGAATGGGTAGCCAACATTGTTCCCGTACCGAAGAAAAATGGAAAAGTTCGAATGTGTGTGGATTACAGAGATCTCAACAAAGCTAGTCCGAAAGATAGCTTTCCATTACCTCACATAGACACCTTGGTGGACAATACTGCAGGACACGCATGGTTTTCATTCATGGATGGCTTTTCAGGATATAATCAGATAAAAATGAATCCTGAAGACATGGAAAAAACAACATTTGTAACCATGTGGGGCACATTCTGCTATAAAGTGATGCCATTTGGATTGAAAAATACAGGGGCAACGTATCAAAGAGCCATGGTAACTTTGTTTCATGACATGATGCACAAAGAGATTGAAGTATATGTAGATGACATGATTGCCAAATCCCGAACTGAAAAAGAACATATTCAAAATCTGAGAAAGCTTTTCCAGAGATTGAGGAAGTATCAATTAAAGCTCAACCCCGCTAAATGCACTTTTGGGGTAACTTCCGGGAAACTTTTGGGATTTGTGGTCAGTAAAAAAGGAATTGAGATTGATCCAGATAAAGTAAAAGCAATTCAAGATCTTCCACCACCCAATACAAAAAAAGAAGTTCGAGGCTTTTTGGGAAGATTAAATTATATAACTCGGTTCATTTCTCAATTAACTGACAAATGTGATCCAGTGTTCAAATTACTTCGAAAGAATAATCCTGAAGTCTGGAATGATGAATGTCAAGAAACTTTGGATATTATTAAGAAATATTTATCCAATGCCCCTATTTTAGTATCACCAATGCCTGATAGACCGTTAATTCTCTACTTAACGGTCTTCGAAAATTCGATGGGATGTGTACTAGGACAGCATGATGAATCTGGAAGAAAAGAAAAAGATATTTACTATATGAGCAAGAAATTTACTGATTGTGAAATTCGATATCCACCAATACAAAAATTATGTTGTGCCTTGGTGTGGGCTACTCGAAGACTCAGACAATATATGTTATACCATACTACTTGGTTGATATCCAAACTTGATCCTTTAAAATTCTTAATGGAATCACCAGCTTTGACAGGCAGAATGGCTAGATGGAAAATGTTATTATCTGAGTTTGATATTGTATATGTCAACCAAAAACCGATAAAAGGAAGTGTCATAGCTGATTTTCTGGCCAGTCGTGTATCAAATGATTATCAGCCTTTGAGTTTCAATTTTCCCGATGAAGATTTGTTGTGCATATCCATGAATGAAGAAGTCGGAACAAATGATGCATCTGCATTTTGGATGCTTTACTTTGACGGAGCATCCAATGCCTTGGGACGAGGAATCGGGGCAGTGTTAATTTCTCCAGAAAATATTTATTATCCCTTTACAAGTAGACTGGAGTTCTTTTGCACCAATAACATGGCGGAATACGAAGCTTGTGTCATGGGATTGAAAGCAGCTATAGAAAGAAAAATCAAATGTCTCAAAATATATGGAGATTCATCGTTAGTGGTGTATCAATTGCGAGGAGAATGGGAAACAAAAGATCCCAAATTGTTGGAATACCGAAATTTTACCCTCGAATTAGTGAAAGAATTTGAGAGAGTTACCTTCAATTATCTCCCTCGAGAAGAAAATCAAATGGCAGATGCTTTGGCTACATTAGCTGCTATGTTTCAGGCAACTAAGAAAGTTGATATGATGCCAATCAAAATGCAAGTATATGAAATTCCTGCACATTGTTATAGTGTGGAAGAAGAGGTAGATGGTAAACCATGGTATCATGATATTCTGCAATATATCAAAAATCAAAGTTATCCACCAAATGCATCGGAAATTGATAAAAGAACCTTGAGAAGAATGGCTGCTGGATATTTTCTTGATGGCGAGATTATGTATAGAAGAAGCAATGATCAAATGCTATTGAGATGTTTAAATACCAGCGAATCTCGAAGCATCATTGAAGAAGTACACAGTGGAATATATGGAACACATGCAAATGGTCTTTCCATGGCCAGAAAAATAATGAGATATGGATACTATTGGGCTACCATGCACACAGATTGCATTAATTATGCAAGGAAATGTCATAAATGCCAGATATATGCAAACAAGATTCATGTACCCCCATCTCCTTTACATGTAATGACAGCACCCTGACCATTTTATATATGGGGAATAGATGTCATTGGTGCAATCACACCAAAAGCATCGAATGGACATTGTTTCATCCTTGTGGCAATTGATTATTTTACCAAATGGGTTGAAGCTGCTTCATATGCCAATATTAAGAAGTCCACAGTCTGCAAATTCATAAAGAAAGAGATAGTTTGCCGGTATGGCCTACCAGAAAGGATCATTACAGATAATGCTCTGAACCTGAACAACAAAATGATGACCGAACTTTGTGCACAGTTTAAGATCAAACATGCAAACTCAGTGGCATATCGTCCAAAGATGAATGGGGCAGTTGAAGCAGCAAATAAGAACATCAAGAGAATCATTACAAAGACCACTGAAACTTACAAAGATTGGCACGAGAAGTTACCTTTTGCTCTATATGCATACTGAACTACTGTTCGAACATCTACAGGGGCAACACCTTTTTCTTTAGTCTACGGGATGGAAGCAGTCTTACCAATTGAAGTTGAGATTCCATCACTTCGAATATTGAGAGAAACAAAATTGGATGAATCTGAATGGATCCAAGCTAGAGTTGATCAATTGAACCTGGTTGAGGAGAAAAGATTGAAAGCTATTTGCCATGGACAGATGTATCAAAAACGGATGATGAAGTCTCATGACAAAAAAGTACATCCAAGAGAATTCCAAGAGGGTGATCTAGTACTAAAAAATATCTTGCCTATACATAAAGATTTCCGTGGGAAATGGATGCCTAATTGGGAAGGGCCATACGTTGTAAAAAAGGCCTTTTCCGGAGGAGCGTTGATCTTGGCAGAAATGGATGGAAAAATTCTGAGAAATTCAATAAACTCGGATTCTGTCAAGAAATATTATGCTTGAAGAAAAAAGAAAAAAAGAAGAAAAAGAGATAAAAAAAAAAGAAGAAAAAGAAAAAAAAAAAAGAAAAAGGGGGGTCAAGATGAAAACCCGCAAAGGGCATCTTGTAACCAAAGGAAGGATTTGAGTTGAAAACCTGAATGGGCGGCTCAAATGCATGTTGATATTAGGCATCTGGCAATTGAACCCTCTTAAGATTTTGACAGTTTGGGAGAAACTTCACATCTACAAGCATTTTGACAACGTTTGAGATCTTCCAGACAAAAGCTTACATTATTACTCTAAATTGTGTCAATTTGATCAATTTAGAAATACTTATGCTAATAATTTGTGGAGTTATTTGAATTTTTATCATTCTTATGCTTGCCATAACTTTGAATACAATTTTATCTATTTATTAACAAATTCCAAGTTCAATTTATTTGAGATTCAATTTATTTTCAAAAATTCAATTTATTCTTCTATAAATTAGCATAATTTTGAAATAAGTTAAAGATTTCTGAATATCACTTTATGTTAATACTTTTAAAAGCATGGAATATAAAGTAAGCAAATCATTACCATCTTAAAGCCATGAACATAAGGTTGTTATGCTGGATACCACCAACAACAAGGTTGAATTCGACAAATCTACTCATCAATTGCTCCAACCGATCATCATTCAGTTCTTGCACATCTGTTTTCAAAAATATGCCAAGACAATAAAAGGCAGCTTATGTATCATTGATCCCAGAGAAAAGAGACAGGACATTGATACCACTATGGAGCAGGTCTCTATACAGATCCTGGTATATGGTTTTTAGGGAAACCTAGAAGTATTTCCACCTCATCAAATTCAAGTGGAACAAGTGTCGTGTGCTCATAGCATCTTCTGGAAGTGTTCTTTGAGTTATCTGATCTGGTTTGGTATGAACCCCAAAAAACCAATCATTGAATTTGGAAGATGAATGTGCTCATAGCATCTTCTGGAAGTGTTCTTTGAGTTATCTGATCTGGTTTGGTATGAACCCCAAAAAACCAATCATTGAATTTGGAAGATGAATGTGCTCATAGCATCTTCTGGAAGTGTTCTTTGAGTTATCTGATCTGGTTTGGTAGAAACCACAGAACCAATCATTGGATATTGAAAGATGAATTTGCTCATAGTAGAAATAAGGAGACCCAATAGCATCTTCTAGAAGTGTTCTTTGAGTTATCTGATCTGGTTTGGTAGGAACCACAGAACCAATCATTGGAATTGAAATATGAACTGCTTGATTGTCTTCATTAAGAAGCTTCTTTTCAAGCTTCCTCTGATTCTTCCTTTCAAAAATCATAGCCCAAGTTTTGCCTTTTCTTGTAATTGGGGTCATTGCATAATGGCTTCCTATCTTCTCCTGAAAGAAGTGCGTCAGCAGCTTTAGCCATTTGAGCAGTACATATAAAATCTGTCAATTCTGCAATTGATGAATTTGGATCACATCTCTCCATGGCTATTAAAGTTTCAGCCTCTGAAGAATCCCATTTTTGTCAAGTATAACAGTTTATTCTCCTCATCAGAATCAGAATTCAAGATTTCTCAGTATTAAAAGAACTATCGGTATCTATGAAATCATCTTGAAAGATCACTTCATAATCATATGAGTTGTTATCAGAATTAACATGTTGCATGAATTCAAGCTTTTCAAGAGCCTATACTATTGAGTTTTATTTTCAAGAGGTTTTGTGACATTATATCTACATCTACATTTGTCAAAGATGATAGATTCTCTGATTTGAAGAAGAAAGATCTATTGGGTTTCTACAACTGAAGAAATACTCAGTTCACCAATCTGAAATCAAATAACTTAACATTCATGCATCATATTTAGGTGTTTGCAAAAATAGGTGCATTTTCATTCATTTTTATCCATGTTGAATTTTTAACAGGAATTTCAAAGATTTTAGCAAAGATTTAAATCCATCATTCAATGGATCAGCATTGCCAGTTCGAGTTCATAATGAGAAGAACTCATCTGAAGAAGGAAGAAGAAGTTCATAATGAGAAGAATTTGTTCAACCTTTTGCTCAAATCCATCACTTAATGGATCAGCTTTTGCAGTTCGAGTTTATAATGAGAAGAACTCATCTGAAGAAGGAAGAAGAAGTTCATAATGAGAAGAATTTGTTCAACCTTTTGCTCAAATCCATCACTTGATGGATCAGCTTTTCCAGTTCGAGTTCATAATGAGAAGAACTCATCTGAAGAAGGAAGAATAAGTTCATAATGAGAAGAATTTGTTCAACCTTTTGCTTGAATTCATCATTCGATGGATCAACATTGCCAGAAGGAGATAGATCATCATCAATTTTCAGAGAAAGTTCATAATGAGAAGAACTCATCTGAAGAAGGAAGAAGAAGTTCATAATGAGAAGAATTTGTTCAACCTTTTGCTCAAATCCATCACTTGATGGATCAGCTTTTCCAGTTCGAGTTCATAATGAGAAGAACTCATCTGAAGAAGGAAGAAGAAGTTCATAATGAGAAGAATTTGTTCAACCTTTTGCTTAAATCCATCACTTAATGGATCAGCTTTTGCAGTTCTAGTTCATAATGAGAAGAACTCATCTGAAGAAGGAAGAAGAAGTTCATAATGAGAAGAATTTGTTCAACCTTTTGCTCAAATCCATCACTTGATGAATCGGCTTTTCCCGTTCGAGTTCATAATGAGAAGAACTCATCTGAAGAAGGAAGAAGAAGTTCATAATGAGAAGAATTTGTTCAACCTTTTGCTCAAATCCATCACTTGATGGATCAGCTTTTCCCGTTCGAGTTCATAATGAGAAGAACTCATCTGAAGAAGGAAGAAGAAGTTCATAATGAGAAGAATTTGTTCAACCTTTTGCTCAAATCCATCACTTGATGGATCAGCTTTTCCCGTTCGAGTTCATAATGAGAATAACTCATCTGAAGAAGGAAAAAGAAGTTCATAATGAGAAGAATTTGTTCAACCTTTTGCTCAAATCCATCACTTGATGGATCAACCTTTCCAGAGAAAGTTCATAATGAGAAGAACTCATCTGAAAAAGAAAGAAAAGGTTCATAATGAGAAGAGCTTATTCAACCTTTTGAATGACTCTATCACAGAAGGAAAGATGTCAACATTATCCCCAGCGGAAAGTTCATAATGAGAAGAACTCATCTGAAGAAAGAGAAGAATTTATTCAACATCTCCATCATAATCAAGTGGAGCTAAATGGATAAAAAAAATTTATCTTTTCGTCTTTGCCCTATTCTTGTTAACACAAGAATGAGCAAAGAGGGGCAGCTGAAGATATTAATTTTTTTTACCCATTATTATTATTATTATTATTATTATTATTATTATTAATATATATTATTTATTAATATTACAAAGCCCAAATTCAGGCCCAATTACAACCCATACTGGTCCAGGCCCAGTTAAACCGAAACCCTAAACTGATTAGGATTTTATCATTTTCAGCCGCCATCCTCAGTTTCAGCCGTTGGATCTGGTTTGATCCAATGGTCCACAGTTTGCCAGAGGATACCCTAGGGTATCAATACCCTAGGGACACGTCCCAGCAGCCACCGTAGCTTCCAGAAGACCACACGGCGCTGCTTCAGCCTCGCCGCTACTCCAGCCGCACACATGTCGTCCCAACGGTGAGTCACCACTGGGAGTCCGGTGACTCACCAGACTCCATTCTTTTACCCGGTCCGATGGCCACACCGGTGATAGCTATAAAGCCATCACCCCATCTGTGAAAAAAAAAGGAACTGAGAGAGACAGAAACAGAGAGCAAAGATACAAAAACGGAGAGCAACAACCCACAACCAGCAGTCAACCAAAACAGAAACGAAAAGAAAGGAAAGAAGCTTACCGAGGAAGCCACTGGACCTCTTCAAACGTCACCAAAACCTTCAAAAACCGAAGGTACTTCTTTAGATTTGCTCCGATTGTGAACTATTTAGGAGAAAAGAGCATCGGAACCGTCATTAGGACGGTCCGATCTACATAATGGTGTAAAAATATTTTTTTCCGGCCACCGGATACGGTGGCCGGCGGTGAGAGTCACGGCGGCAGACGGCTGTCGGCCGGTGACCGGCTTCCCTCCGATGAGGGAAGCTAGAGAGAGGGGAGAGCATTTCATTTCTCTCTCAGTTAGAGAGAGAAATAAAATAAAATAAAATAAAGAAATGAGATATGGCCCGAAGGGCCAGCCGGATTTGGCTTTAAATAGCCCTTCCCGAACGACGTCGTTTTGGGGAGGGCTATTTGCGTAATTTTTAATTGTTAAATCTCGTCCGCCATCCCTTGAATTTGTAATCCTTACATTTTAGTCACTAAATCGAGTTTATAATCCTTTTAATTCAGATCTTTAATTTTAATTTTATTTATTTTAGTCCTTTGTATTAAAATAATATATTTAGGGTAAATAACAAATTTAGTCCTTTAATTTTAATAATTAATATTTTAATCTGAATAGTATGTTTTAATTTATTTTATTCTAATATCCGAATTTTATATAATTTTATTTTAGTCACTAAATTAATAAATAAGAAAATAGCATGTTTAATCCCTATAATTTTGATTAATTATGAATTAGGTATTTAATTTTAATTGACTATAATTTAGTCAATAATTTTAAATATTTTTATTTATTTTATTGCTTTTAAATATATAGTTCTAATTGTATTTTTATTATTTTAATTTTACTTGTTTATATATTTAAATATTTTTATTATTATTATGTAGTCATAAATATATATATAATAAATAAATATTTATTTTTTAATAAATTATTTTAACATTTATTTTTCAATATCGAAGAAAAGGGCAATCTTAATACAACTGGATGTCCTATTCTGGTATTTTAAAATTAAATATTATAAAAAATTTATTATTTAATTTTATTCAAATTAATATTTATTAATATCAAAGAAAAGAGCTGTCTTAAGGCACCTAGAAGTCCTTTTCCGATATTTTTAAATATTTTTTATATAATTTTGAAATAATAGGATTATAAATTAAATATATTTTGAATTTTTAAATTTTTAATAATAGAGACAATTTATAATTAAAAAGTACCAATTTTGGGCGTTGTAGGGGTGCTAATCCTTCCCTAAATGTAACCGACCACGAATCCCTTTTTATTATTAAAAAGAACTAATTTTTGATTATAAACGCAGATTAGTTCATTTTTTTAATTGATATTTTCTTAAAACTCTTTTAAAAAAAATAATTTTTAGGTATTCGACCTACCTGATCCAAAACGCCGATGGCGACTCCCAAATTATTTTCAAAAACCATTTATTCACATCAATTTTCCCGCCAAATAAATATTTCGTGCCCGGACGAAATCCGGTTACGACAGCTGCAACTACTACAAGTAGTGCTAGTGCATATAGGAGCACGCCCAGACAAGCAGGGAATGTTGAGATTCAGGCATGGAACTCGTTTCCAGGGTCAGTTCAAAGCAATAATCTGCAATATAGAAATGGAGTGGCTGCACCGATGAACAATCAATGTTATAACAATGGACAAAACAATGGAGCGGCAACGGGGAACGGTTTGATGGGCGTTGCGGTCCAGGGGTTTGTAGATGGTGCGGCTCAACAAGTTGGTCAGAGTATTATGCAGAGTTTGATGGGTGGTGGTAGCGATGATGATAATAATTCAG
Source organism: Hibiscus syriacus (assembly GCF_006381635.1). NCBI lineage: Eukaryota > Viridiplantae > Streptophyta > Magnoliopsida > Malvales > Malvaceae > Hibiscus > Hibiscus syriacus. Next base: position 98,678 of record NW_024062899.1, read on the forward strand.
CTTCATCAATATTGGGTCTTCTCTTTTTGAGTGGGATGATCATGCATTCATGCTCTCAAGTACATCCATGAATAACAATATTCACAAGCTGAATTGGGTTTTATTCATTTCTTTCTTTTTCATGTAATAGTCCTTTGTTCAGAGATTAAGTCTGTGTGTTGAAATCTTTGGTTTGATGTGACACGAGTGCTCTTTATTATGCAATCTGCCAATAGTTTTCTTTCTTCAAAAACTTGTTTTTGGCTTTTTGCCACTTCGCCTATAAGTCATACTTTATTTATAGACAAGTGACTGTAAATATTAGTCATACGCCTCATAATTTATATACACATACCAATTTAAAATGAGACTTTGTTTTAGAAAAAAAAACTTATTTTAATTGTTCGAGTTTTTATTTAAATTTAGTTATAAATATTTATAATATTACCGTACTAATTGATTTCAATTTAGATGGTTTTCTATAACCATATATGATATACATATATATTAATTCGTATTTTTTCATATGCGATGTACATATATCATGTGGAGTTGAGTGAGTCGACTCGAACTTGAAAACCAATCTATTATGTCAAAATTATTAAATTACGAGTCGAGTTGATTTTTAACTTCGAATTAAGTTATAATTTTTTAGTCTAATCAAAATTTTCTCACTCTTAAATATAATATCAAGTAATACTAAAATGATATTATAATTAAAAATATTAAATAAAAAATATGATAAAATATTCTGAAGCAATATTGGATATAACCAGCATATATAGACATAGGAGAGTTGTGGACGAGATAATCCCTGCTCCAGTCCCATTCTATTGAGTTCAGTGTGCATCACAACCTCAATTGACATTGAAATGTTTCTTTTAATTTTCTTTAAAATATAAAATATTTATCCAAATGGATAAAATATATAAGTTGCATCATCATATTTTTTAAGAAAAAATAAACCACTTCAATTCCACAAATAAATGAAAAGGCGTTAATAAATTTTTAAAAATTAAATTATAATAAATAAATTAAATTTGTCAAAAGATTACAATACATGATCTTTTATAGAATCAACCTACTACAATTAGATGTACAATTTATTAAAAATATATATCGTATCTAATATCTTAATGAAAACGAAAGTTGAATAACATATGTAATAAGGGATTAAAAAAATTATTTTCCTCTATTTCATTGTTTTCAAAAAAACTAGAAGAATTATCATTTTATCCAGTTGTAATAAATTTTTAAGTCTAAACATGATTAAAGTTTTCATTTCATTGTTCATATATTAATAAAATGATTCATTAACTATTAATTTGTTAGAATGAAGTGGTAGTTTTTTTTATTAATAGCGATTAGATTTTATTAATAAAATAATGGAATGAATCATAATTATAATGTATCAAAATATAGAGGGAAATAATAGTAAAAAAACTCATACAAAAATAAAAATGTTAAATTCAAAGATACGAAAAAAATGAAATCTTCCCTTATTAATGACGATCAACATCAAAGGAATCTAATAAATTTTATAAAAAAAAACTCCCTTTTTTCTCGAAAGAAAGGGGCCTCGCTAAAAACCCCTTCTAGACCTATAAGGGGAAAGAATACCCACAAGATATTATTATCAAGGAGAATAATCGTTTAATACATCAGTACAATCATTTCGGAACAAACAAAATCAAAAAACTTAACTCGACCGGAATAAAGTGCCCTTATAAAAACTATTTGTCTATGTCAAATGAGATGTTTTACGAAGTGATAAAATAATGGTTAACGAACCAAATTATTTGACCAGTTATTTCGTTACACAATTCTTATTATATTAGCAAACAACATTTTTACCAAAACGAGAGTATGACTCTACATAGCCAATGACAAATCAATCAAAAAACAAATATGTGTGAATCTTTGTGCGAGATCCAAAACAACCGCAAAGCTATGAGAAAAACGTATTGAAAGTCATAAGAATTATGTCACAAGAGGAGATAAAATATGTGCCACAAGAGGAGAGAAAATGTCACAATGACGTAGATTCTTATTAAAAAATTTAAAAAAATCAAGAAAAAGAAAAACAAAGAACATAGTAGAAAAAAAGAACTAATACCCATCTAAGATTTTAAGTTAGTATTACTACTTAAGAAATCATATTAAAAATTTAAGTTAGTATTATTGAAAATAATATATTAAAATTTAGAAATATTAAAAAAGAACTAATACCCATCTAAGAACAAATAATTATATTGAAAATTATTTGTGTCAAAGACTCATACCCATCAAAGATTTTAAGTTAGTATTACTACTTAAGAAATTATATTAAAAATTTAGAGAGTAAAATTACAAAATTTTAAACACGAAATTAAATCATCAAAAAATATAAAAAACATTTAAACTATATAAAAAAAAATCGAAATTTCCAAAACGTATTCGAATATTCTCTGGATTCATCGTGCTCACATCTGAGTGGGGAAAAAATGAAAAGCTGTGTTTAGATGTATAATGCCTGGTAATTTTATTTAGAACTATCAACTATGATAACAAAATCCGTACAAGGGACTGCTTAGTTTTATTACTATTGACTTTATTTATCTTGAGGTACCCATGCGTAAAACTCATGTCTTCCAAATACGATGAAAAACATTGAAAATATATCCCCTCTCCTACCTACACACGTCTTGAATTGGATTAGCATATAATTTTTTTGTTATTGATGAAAGTATATTGATTTTTGAAGTAATAAATTCAAAAATATATATTTTTTTCCAAAAATAGTTCTCCTACTTCCCGTGGGACATCTTGAACTGCAATTTGTGTCTCGCTTACTAGTGTTGCCAGGAAGGTCGGCTCCTTCTTGTGTATGACTTTGGAGAACTGTATTGCGGATAGGATCTTGGCCCCTACTCCAGGTCCTCGATTAATTGGGACAATGCATTGATGCTTTGGGTCCAAGATACATAGATAGTCGGTAAAGGGGACTGGGAAGGCATTGATTTTGTCGAGAAAACTCAACCCGAGTACCACATCGAAATCATCAAGGGGAATTACTTTGATGACTTCTTTACTAGTCCAGCTTCTGATGTTGAGTTCAACTCATTTGGAGATTCCTGTGATTGGAATTTCTTTGGCATTCAAGGTTTTGATTAAGCTACTAGCCCTATCTACGTGAAGGGCGAGCTTACTTGCGACTTGGTCAGACATGAATAGTTCTGAGGCGTAGGTTTCCACAAGTACACTTAGTTTCTGTGCCTTTATGGAGATGTCCACAAACATTAGTCTTTTTTTCTTTCGACCCTTCTTGACTTCCATGGTACTGATAATGGATCAAAGTTTAAGAGTTTCAGCTTCTTCTTCTTCCTCATCGGTTCCTTCGATGGCAGAAAGTTGATTCTTTTGAGGGCACTCTCTAGCCAAGTGTCCCAAACCCTTGTAATTGTAGCATTGGATGGGTTGTTTTTCTCGCTTTTCCCCTTGTTATATATATAAGATGGATGATTATAAATAAAATTTCAAAATAAATATAAATAATAATATAAATAATTAGCAAAAAAATTCATTTAAGAATTTGAATATACTATATTTGTATTGAGATTTATTCTTATACAAATCATCATTTTGAGTTAAGAAAAAAAGAAATAAACAACAACAACAACAATAATAATAACAACAACAACAACGTATGTGAACTTATACAAATGCATAAAAATGTCTCAAGGTTTATAAAGAAAGAATTAAGGGTTTTTTCCGATACCACAAATCAAATAATTATTTGGCCCAACAGGGCTCAAAAGTCAAATAGTTTGGTTCAATCAGAGCCGTAAACAAAGTCGGATTCACCTTAAAACCACGTAGAAATGTGGTTAGATATAGGCCCGATTGATGTAGATATATAATGATCTATTGATGCGGATCTCTCAATGTCATTCCTAATTGACGAATGTTCAATTCTTCTTCCATATGAAGTTTGAACGACAAGGCGTAACATTTCTTCTTGGGAAGACATTTTTCGAGAATTCTTCAGAAACTACGCTTTTTTTTCTTATTTTTTCGTAACATAATGAATAGTAAAAATTCCAAACCCTATTTATAGCCATAATCCCAACAGTTATAAACGACTAGATTTTTTAAAAAAATCAGGCTGAACTCGTCACCTCGAGGTGATAAGTTTCATGGTGACCATTGGCAATTGACCATTGTTGTTGCCCAACTGCTATAAACGGCTAGATTTTTTGAATTCAAGGGAGACTAGTCACCTCGAGGTGACGAGTTCTTTCGCGTTTTATTTTTATTATTTTATTAATTTTACAAATTATTTAAAAATAATAATTTTTTAAGGGACCCACCTCCTCGACATGACGAGTGTCATTAAATACATTGAAATAAATGGCCCACATGAGACCCACTAAACTGAGACCAATAAAATAATATATTCAACCTCTCCTTATACTGTAGCATTTGCCATTAATTGTAAAATAAAATCCGGTGCACCCTATTGGGCCAAATAATTTTCGGGTTTCCGGTATTGGGTAAAAAAACCGAAAGAATGTCTCTTGTCCAATTCATGCCGAAAGTTTGGTCCAGACATGCACAGAGCAGTGAAGCCCTTTTTTTCCAATGGTCAATGGGTATGGAAAGAAGAGATAAAGCCCAGCAAAGAACACCAAAACCATAAGAAAAGCCCCCATCTTCTTCCAAATTTGGATAATACAATTAACTCAATCCTTTCTGTTCGACTTCACTCTCATCAAATGAAGAACTAAGGGTGGGAAAAATGGCAACGCTTTCCGCATTTTCAACTTCTTTTCGTTTGATCTCCAACACTCGTTTTAAATCTCCCGAAAATATCTCCTCCTATTCTAATTCCATCCATTTTCAGACCAAAATTTGCTCCTTTCCCTCCAACAACTTATCTTTTTCCTCCAAAAATACCAAAACTCCTCATGGGACTTGGAAACTCAAGTCTTCTGAAGAAGGAGAAACAGCTGTTGCCGAGCAACAAGACTCTGTTTCTGTTCCTGTCTCCCCTTCTGACACTCTCAGAATGTACTTCCAGGTATGGGTTTTTGTTCTTTGTTACTGAATTCTGAAAAAAATGCAGTCCATGTTTTATAGTAGTACTTAAATGATCTCCACTATGGGTGCATCTTTTATTACTTATTGCATAGAGTTTGAATTCTTGAAATTAAGCAGAAGTCGGTTCCATTGACTAGTTTTGCTTGAAATTGTATACTTGTCTGCAAATTTATTCCCTTGGAAATATTCATTCATAGGTCACTGACTATCAATCTTGATTGTTTCAAGGCAGATGGAATGTTGAATGATGCTGAAATTCCAAAGGTTACTAAGGCATTAGAGGTATATAATCAACCTTTTAACTTACAAGCAAATTATAGCAACATTTATGTTTTGCAGACAAAAAAGATCATTTTGATAGGCTGCTTGGTAGATTTGTCTTCAGATTGATTGAAGGGGAGGAATCTAACTTCTTATTTCATCCGTTGTTTCACTCGATCCCTTAGAAAACGGCTTCTTGCAGAGGAAAATATTTTACACGATTGCCTTGTATTATCTCTCACCGAAAAGTAAAAAGATAAATCTATAATCATATTGCTGTTTAATTGTATTACTATGTTTGTGTCGATATTATTAATGGCAGGTTCTGAGTATAAACTATAATTGAATTTGATGGGATGATTATTTGTTCGTTGTAGGGACCTGAAGGTGTTTCCAACTTGAAGGTTCAAGTCCTTGAGGGTATTGGTACCGTTGAGGTGAGTGTTATTTTCTTTGTTGCTTGATGTGTCTCGTATTCAAGCTTTCAGATCACTTCCCAGGAACAGCTTTGATCAATGGGGTCATGAAATTCAAACTCGTAGTTGTTCGAAGTAAAAATTAAACAAAACGATCAGTGTGTTTTTCCTGTCTTTATTACGAGACCCTTTGCTCTAGGACTCCTAACTTTGATACATGGCTCATTAAGCCAGATCACTTCCCGTGACCACTTTTGATCTATGAGGTCATAATACTCGAACTCATAGTCAAACGAACAAAAATTAAACAGAACAATCAGTGTGCTTTTCCTGTCATTATTATGAGAGCCTTTGCAGGACTCCTAAATTTGGTCCGCCGTTCGTTCATCGAGTTTTCTACATTCCGTTAGTTCTAATTGTCATAGTACTTACAACATAGACAACGACCCTTTTATTCTTTCTCAGTTAACTAAACAGACGACGGTCCAAGCTAGCGGAGTGGCATCCAATTTGGTTGAGCTCATACAGGGTGCAGGATTCAAGTTACAAACATTGAATTTGAGCTTTGATGATGAAGAAGACGTTGTGTAGATGTCGAATTTAGATTTTGAAAAACTTGCACTTGAAGTTCACGGCACCTTTCTTTTGATTCATCTATTCTAAAATGGTAGTTAAACATGAATGGATGATATTCTTGATAGACAAAAATTGTTCAAAACGGTAATGTAAGCCTTTGCTTTTGTAATCGAGTTGAGTTCAAAGAGAATGAAATTCGGTTTGATAGTAATGGAATTTATGTCTGATATGAATAATGAAAATGACGTAAAACCTATTACATATAATGTGCAAGATTGGCTATCTTTCTAGTATTTATTTAGATTAATTAATCAATAAAATTAGATACGAAACATAAATATAATGCTTTATAATCAATTCAAAATCTTAAAGAAGGCTCACCAAATGCCAAACTGCATTCTTAATTATGATCATTTTCCAACACAACAAACAAGAAGTACAGTGAAATTGCAATTGTTAATTACCTGATTTGGTTAGAGAGCCGTAATGGTGGTTTGACTTTTTACATATTTGATTGAATTAAGATTATGATAAAACAAAACAAACCCACCAAATGCACAGCCTCGTACCACCAACTTCGTATTAATTCTTACAGATGGAACGAGGAAGGTGCAGCAGAACAGCAAAGTCGAAGCTGGCAGCTACTAACCCATCTCTAGCTGGACGCCTTCTGAAAAGAAGAGCCTGACATCACCAGACCACTGTCCTACATGTCTGAAAATATCAAATATCTCTACTTTTAATTAATGCTAAGGTTGCTGTATTAATTTATGTTAGGAAAATAAACCGAGTACAAGTAATTTCCCTATAATCAGATTAATGAGAATGCGAAATAAAAGCGGAAAAATAATACCCGAAAATTGATAACAGAGTTCAGCTAATTGTGCTTACGTCTCCGGGCTGCTGCAGATCTTTTACTAAGAGAGAAAATTTACAGGTGTTTACAAAACACTCACTACTCACAAGAAAGCTCTCTAGTATAGGAAGAAAGAAATGTTTTGGGATGATTTTGAAGCTAAATGGGTAAGGGTATTTATAGTAGAAACTTAGGGACTAATCTTTGAAAATACCCTAAAGTGTAATGACTAAAGTGAATTTACCCATTCCTATTTTCAACAAACATCTACCAAAATTTTACCAAACTTTGAAAAATATTTTTCAAAGAAACATTTACCAAACTTTGAAAAAACATTTTCCAAAGTTGGTTGCCAAACTTTGAAACTTTTAACAATCTCCCACTTGAAGACTGATTTTAATATGTCTTCACGCCTCGATCAATGCAGCAGCATGTCTGGTCTTGTTATTCTAGCATGCCAACTGAAGCTGAACACAACTTCAGTTTGTCCGTAGTCACCGTCTTTGTCAACATGTCTGCCGGATTTTGAGCTCCACTAATCTTTTCAAGTTTCAAAATCCCATCTTCCAGAAGAGATCGGATAAAATGATATCTCAATTGTATGTGTTTTGTCCTGGAATGAAAAGACGGATTCTTTGCTAGATGGATAGCACTTTGACTGTCGCAATACAAGATATTGTTTTCTTGTTTCTTGCCTAACTCTTCCAAGAAACTTTGGAGCCAAACCATCTCCTTGCTGGCTTCCGTAACAGCGACATATTCTGCTTCAGTTGTGGAGAGAGCAACTATCTTCTGTAGTGAGAAACCCAACTCACTGCAGTTCCTCCTAGAGTATAGACATACCCTGTAGTGCTCCTTCTGATGTCGACATTTCCGGCTAAGTCAGCATCTACATAGCCTGTCAGTATCATATCTCCACCTTTGAAACAAAGTGCTTTGTTTGTGGTACCCCGAAGATATCTGAGGATCCATTTGACTGCTTCCCAGTGTACCTTGCCCGGATTATTCATGTACCTGCTAACAGCTCCTACTGCATGAGCAATATCTGGTCTGGTACAAACCATGGCATACATCAGACTTCCAATTGCTGAGGCATACGGCACCTTCACCATGTGTGCACGTTCTTCCTCCGCCTTTGGTGATTGGTCTTTGGAGAGTCTGAAATGAACACCTAAAGGTGTACTTACTGGTTTAGCATCTTGCATGTTGAACCTGGAGAGTACTTTGTTGATGTACTCAGCCTGTGATAACATCAAAGTCCCCGACTTTGTGTCTCTCTTGATCCTCATCCCAAGAATCTGCTTTGCAGCGCCCAGATCCTTCATAGCAAACTGCTTCGACAATTTTTGCTTCAAGTGTATAATCTCTTGCATGTCTGAGCCTGCAACGAGCATGTCATCAACGTACAATAATAAAATAATGAAGTTGTTGTCGAACCTCTTGATGTAGCAACAATGATCTGCTTGACATCTGATAAAACCACTGCTACTCATGAAGCTATCGAACTTCTTGTACCACTGTCTAGGAGCTTGTTTTAAACCATACAAGCTCTTCTTCAACCTGCATACCAGGTTTTTCTTGTCTGCCTCTATGAAGCCTTCTGGCTGCCTCATATAGATTTCTTCCTCCAAATCACCATGAAGGAAAGTTGTCTTTACATCTAACTGCTCAAGATGTAAATTCTCTGCAGCTACAATTTTCAACACCAGTCTGATTGTAGACAATTTTACGACTGGAGAGAAAATTTCATTGTAGTCAATACCTTCTTTTTGCTGAAAGCCTTTGACAACCAATCTTGCTTTGTAGCGTTTGCTCCCATCGTGCTCTTCTTTGATCCTGTAAATCCACTTGTTGTTGAGCGCTTTCTTGCCTGGTGGTAATTCAGCTAATTCCCATGTCTGATTTGACATAAGTGAGTCTATCTTATCTTTCATGGAAGACTCCCACTTGACTGAATCCTCCACCTGCATTGCTTCATCATAGCACTCTGGTTCACCATTGTCAGTCAGCAACAAATAGTGCAAAGAAGGCGAATACCGTTGGGTTGGTTTAGGAATTCTGGAGGAGCGTCTCAGTTCTAGTGTGTGTGGTTCTTCTTGAACTGCTTCAGGATTTATCTGAACATCATTTCCAGAAATATCCTCGAACTCAGCAAATTCCTTTGTTTCAGCTTCGGTATTACTTGATTCTGCGGTTGACCTATCTTTGTACATCACATTTTCATTGAAAATGACGTCTCTGCTTCTGATGATCTTTCGATTTTCGTAGTCTCAAAACCGGTAACCGAACTCATCACCACCGTAACCAACAAAGACGCATTTGTTGGACTTGGCATCAAGTTTACTTCTTTCAGCAGAGTTTATGTGTACATAAGAAATACAACCAAACACTCTTAAGTGTGAAAGGTTTATTTCTTTCTTGCTCCAAGCTTCCTCTGGTATTCCGCCATCCAAAGGAACTGAGGGCCCACGGTTGATCAGGTAAGCTGCAGTGTTGATAGCTTCAGCCCATAGAAATTTGGGCAATCCGGCATGTATCCTCATGCTTCTGGCACGTTCATTCAGAGTTCTGTTTATGCGCTCTGCTACGCCATTCTGCTGCGGTGTTATGGGAACTGTTGTCTCCATCTTGATCCCATTGTTTGCGCAGAAATCTCTGAAACTACTGTCTCTGTACTCTCCTCCATTGTCAGACCTCAACCGCTTGACTTTCAAACCAGTCTCATTTTCCACCATGGCCTTCCATTTTCTGAAGGTATCAAAGACTTCTGATTTCTTCTTCAGAAAATAAACCCACACCTTCCTTGTTGAATCATCGATGAAGGTGACATAATATAGTGAGCCTGCAAGAGATGGAACAGGGGATGGTCCCCATACATCAGTATGAACCAATTCTAACCTTTCTGCCTTGGGAGTCTTGCCAATCTTTGTAAAACTGACTTTCTTTTGTTTTCCAAAGATGCAATCCTCGCATAGTCCGACATCTACATTCTTTAGATCCGGCAGCTTCCCTTTTGACAGAAGTATCTTCATTCCTTTCTCGCTCATATGGCCGAGCCTTTGGTGCCATAGGTTTGATTTTCCATCAGCATCTGCTACTGGAATGATATTCTCTAAATTTGAGGTTACATAGAGAGTACCGGTCTTCTTACCACGAGCAATGACGAGTGCTCCTTTGGTAATCTTCCATTCACAGCCTGAAAAAGTTGTACTATATCCTTCTCCATCAAGCTGCCCAACAGAAATCAGATTTCTTTTGAGGCCAGGAATATGTCTCACTCCTGTCAGCTTCCAGGTGGTCTGGTTTGGCAGCTTTAGTCGGATGTCTCCTTTTCCGACGATCTTCAAGGTTCATCATCAGCTAGATGAACCTTCCCAAAATCACCACTGACATAGTTCTCCATGATTTCTCGGCATGGGGTGGAGTGGAAAGATGCCCCTGAATCCAAGATCCATGATTCAATCGGACTGTTGACGCTTAAAATCATGGCATCACATGTCTCCTCCGTCATGTTGGCAGATTCCTGTGCGCCGGTATTTTTCTTCGGTGCTCGGCAATCTCTTTTGAAGTGACCCTTTTTGCCGCAATTATAACAGGTAAAATCTTTATTTCCTGTTCTTGATTTGCCCCTTCTAGATTTGATCTGCCACGATTTGATTTTCTTTCTGAAGTTCTCCCTCTAGACTCGTGTGTAAGGCTGAGGAGGTTGATGCTTCACCCGATTCTCTTCGTCGAATTTCTTCACTCAATACCAGATCCCGAACATCGTCGAATTTTAATTTGCTGTTTCCCGACGAACTGCTGACTGCTGTAACAGTAGCATTCCAACTGTCTGGTAGAGATGATAAGAGAATTAAAGCTCGAACTTCATCATCGAACTCAATTTCCACTGAACTCAACTGGGTTGTGATTGTGTTGAGTTCATTTAGGTGTTGTGCCACCGATGCCCCTTCCGCCATCCGCAAATTGAATAATCGCCTCATCAAATGAACTTTGTTTGAGGCCGATGGCTTCTCGTACATACTGGAGAGAGCCGCCATAAGACCCGCCGTGGTCTTTTCCTTTGCTATGTTAAAAGCAACATTGCGAGATAACGTCAGTCGGATAACTCCGAGGGCTTGTCTGTCGAGAAGAGCCCAATCTTCATCCTTCATGCCCTCTGGTTGCTTTCCTGAGAGAGGTTGATATAGATTTTTCTGGTACAAAAAATCTTCAATCTGCATCTTCCAAAAACCAAAGTCCGCACCATCGAACTTTTCAATTTTCACCTTCCCTTCGTCTGCAGCCATCGCTCACACTCGAATCTGGCTTCGTTTGGATCGTTTCTGACAATTCTTGCGAATCACCGTGTATTAGAACACCACCGTCGACAAACTCGTATCGCCGACCGAATTTCACTATTCACGAAATTCACTATTCACGTGAATAGTAATGAATAGTAACCTCGCAGAAAATTTGACAAAATTCACAACCAAAAGCTCTGATTACCAGTTGTTAGGAAAATAAACCGAGTACAAGTAATTTCCCTATAACCAGATTAGTGAGAATGCGAAATAAAAGCGAAAAAATAATACCCGAAAATTAATAACAGAGTTCAGCCAATTGTGCTTACGTCTCCGGGCTGCTGCAGATCTTTTACTAAGAGAGAAAATTTACAGGTGTTTACAAAACACTCACTATTCACAAGAAAGCTCTCTAGTATAAGAAGAAAGAAATGTTTTGGGATGATTTTGAAGCTAAATGGGTAAGGGTATTTATAGTAGAAACTTAGGGACTAATCTTTGAAAATACCCTAAAGTGCAATGACTAAAGTGAATTTACCCATTCCTATTTTCAACAAACATCTACCAAAATTTTACCAAACTTTGAAAAACATTTTTCAAAGAAACATTTACCAAACTTTGAAAAAACATTTTCCAAAGTTGGTTACCAAACTTTGAAACTTTTAACAATTTAGCTGTATTAATTTAGTGTTCTTCAAATTCTAACATAATTTTGGTACTCTTAAAACTTACTGACTATAAAATCTTAGAACTCAAAATAGGATTTTTCAGCTCCAAATATCTATATACTTCAACTAACAGCCTAACAGATACGATGTCAATCTTGCACATGACATGTAGGAATGATGTTTCCAGTACACATTTGTCTTATTGTTTGTTATTAAGTGGGCCAAACCAAAGCATGGTCTTAATAAACCATTCCTTACTGTTTCAGATAATGTATATATCATCTCTCATTGCAGAAAAAAATAAGCATGGATCCAAATAGTAATCATAACCATAACGTAGTAATGGCTATGAATAGTAATCATCTTTTGTTTCAAGTAGGATCAAGTCATAAAATCATGTTAAGATTTAGAGTTAAATTATAGAATTTTTAAAATCTAATCTTAATCCGAATCCAGAATTAGTGTAGGATTGGATTAATGAAACGAATCTTCTTAATTTTGACCTAAATCCAGCTTTATCGGCTAATAAAACAATAACTATGAAATTCGGAGGTTTAAAAACAACATGATCGTCTCTTCTAAGGGGTAGAAATTACGAGGAGGTTAAAATGGGTAATTCGGTTAATTGAATTACCTAAATTTCATTAACCGAAATTTTTCTCTTAATCGTTAACAGAATCAAATGAACCGAAATTTATAAAAAAATATATAAATAATATGTATTTAATATTTAATATTTTTTGTTTATTCTGTTAATCCGGTCGGTTAATTCGGTTAAAACCAAGTTTAAACAATCATAAAACTAAATAATATATATATATATATATTAAATATTTAATAATTTCGACTAATTAATCGATTTGGAACTGAATTAACTGAAACCGAAATTTGAAAAAAATTATTAACCATTAACCGACTGAACCCAAAATTAACCGACCGATTAATTGATCAAAATTTTAGTTCAATCGATTAATTTGGTTTTACCCGAATAATGAACACCCCTGAAAAAATTACAGTGTATAGATACGCAAATTTGAGTTTAAGACTAAGGAAGGACATATGTAATAATAAATAGGTTATGCTTTAAAAACACCCAGAACACACGCTATCATTCATGTAAAAAGATGGATCCATATCTATAATGATTATTTTTCATTCTTCGTAAAGTTTTTTTTCCCGCAAATTATATTAAATTATATTTTTGTTATTATTCTTCTTAAACTTCACATCTTTCAAAATTATGTGCAAGTATTTAGAAGTTCTCTACTGATCGAAATTTTTGGAATTTTATATCAGTACACTAATTATAATATTTTGATATGATTTTAGATATACTTACGTGATATATCGGGATCAAATCTATTATATGGCAGCTACATTTATTTACCCTTAGGCATGTAAATGAACCGAGCGTTCAATTAATCGTTTAGCGGGAAGTTTGTTTACGTTTGTTTGTTTAAGAAACATTAGTTCGTGTTTGTTTATTAAACGAACAAACAAGAACAAGATTTTTTGTTCGTTTAATTAAATGAACAAACACGAATTGATGGCTCGTTAATTCATTTATGTTAGTGAATATTCGATAATATGTTCGTTTATTTATATTCATTTACGTTTATTCGTTTATGTTCGTTTACTTTCGTTCGTGTATGTTCTTTCATTTATATTTAGCTTAATCTCTCTAGACATATTTAAAATATTAAGGCTCAATAAATTTTAATTTGATATCCACTACTATTTTAAAATTCAATTAATTTAATATATTTGTTTTGTTCATTTGTTGTTCGTTTACGTTCGTTTATTGTGTTAATTTATATTTGTTTACATCCGTTTGTTTATGTTCGTTCATTTGTGTTCGTTTATCATTTAAATAAATAACATGAACGAACACGAACAAGCTACATTCCTTAACGAACATACATAAACAATAAAATTTTTATTTGTTTATGTTCATATTCGTTTATTTATTCGATTAAAATTAAATAAACAAAGAACATGACCATACCGTTCGGTTTGTTAATTTGCTCTGTCAAGCTATAGACATGATTTTAAATCCCACACCAATATTATGATTAGCATACGAATCACTGTGTATGATCGAAGAATGAATCTTTTTCTCTCTCTCTAAGAGATACGTTCTCTATCAGCTTCTCACTATTTATCGTCTTTCCTAATTCACCATTCTTATGTCTTTCATAAAATCATCAATCACGACTTTTCATTTAAATTTAGAAAAAAAGCATCTAAATTAGAAAAAGTAAATAGTAAAAAACAGTCCCCCCTTTATTTCTTCTATCAATAATAATCCATGACAGTACAATAACTCACCTCTTTTAAGCTTTTCAGCTCATAAACTGACCCTACTCGTATATTGTAGTCGAATCATATTAGTAAATTTAGATCTGGCATATGAACCGATTTCTTAAATGGTCAGACCTCGAGTATCAATATGGCACAACTTTAGCCGACAGTTCTTGGGAAAAGTATAAAACCTCTTATGAGATAAAAAAATATTAAATTGATGGTATTTATGAGTCAAAAAACCTCTTATTTTTTTTAAAAAGATGAATTAAATTAGCTGTTTAATGTGAATTTAAAGGCTAAATATCTTTTAAACCTAAAAAATTGAATATAAACGTCAGAGGGGTATAATGTGATAAAACAAATATAATGCGGCGAAGCCTTTTAATCAAGGCATTGGACGGTGATCCGGTAAAGCTAGGAAGCAGCATTTATGAAACCTCTATTTAAACCACCCAACCACTGCACTGCACTCAAGGGTGGTGTGAGAATTCACTCACGAATGGCTTTCAATGCTCTGCTGCTGTTTGTATTGCCCGCTTTTCTGCTACTCTCAACAACTGTATGTCCTCGTCTCTTCACTCAAACCACCAGATGATCTTTACTTGTCACTCATCTTTTTTTCTTTCTTTCTTTCTTCCCTTTAGGTTGCTTCCAATGAGGTGGGAGAGAAGATTGAGGTGATTTTGTCAACTTTGTTTTACTGCTTATTCTCTGTTTTGCTTGTCTTCTTTGTATAGGAATCTTAAATTTGCTTTTGATACATTAGGTTAATGAAGTTGGTAGCTATTGCTTTACTGAAATTCTTGCATATCACTCTTCAGGTTAAGGCTGTTGCTCCGGTGAAGCCTCCTACTCTAGCACCACCATATAGACCCCCAGTTCCTGCACCACCAATCAAGGCTACTACTCCCCCATATAAGCCCCCATCTCCTCACCAGCACCCCCAACTCCACAATATAAGCCCCCACCTCCATCACCAGCACCCCCAACCAAAGCCCCAACCCCCCCGTATAAGCCCCCAACTACTGCACCAGCACCACCAACCAAAGCTCCAACTCCCCCGTATAAGCCCCCAACCAAAGCCCCAACTCCTGCGCCTCCAGTTAAACCCCCTACACCACCATACAAGCCACCAACAACTCCAGCAGCACCGACGCCTACACCTCCTTACAAGCCACCAAGTCCTCCATTGCCACCAGTTAGGACAAGAAAGGGTAATTTTCTTTTAATCTTTTTTCCACTTACTACAGTTAAATATAACATCAGCTTTTCCACAACTCTGGGAGCTTTATCTTTGATATTTTGTTTTGTTCCAACACCTGTTGGATGGCAGATTGCATCCCATTATGTGGAGAGAGGTGTAAATTGCATTCAAGGACTAAACTGTGCTTGAGAGCATGCATCACATGCTGTGACAGATGCAAATGTGTTCCGCCAGGTACATATGGCAACAGAGAAATGTGTGGCAAGTGTTACACCGACATGACAACCCACGGCAACAAGCCCAAATGTCCTTGAAATACCAGACCTGTGGAGGATGTTTTCTTATATCATTATATGCAATAGCTACAAGCTTAGTGTAATATGTTTTGCGAGAAGGGAGACACCGAATCCTAGAACCTATGAACTTGTCAAAAATAGTTTTGGTTTATCATATTTGAATATATAAATATCGAGTTCCCTTCTGTTCTTGGTAATGAAATTTTCTGCTCGTATCAAGTGTATGCAAAATTGAAGTTAAAGAATCCCAGTAACTACTAAACTTGGATGGAAGAAGCCCACCATGGAGGCTTATGCCTAAGATCCATTTCTTTGCCTACGAATATAATGATAATTTAGATTAAAAAATTAAAATAAGATAGTATATTTTATATAATTTAAAGTTTTATTCATATTTTATTTTTTATATATAATTTAATTTATCCACAACAAGAAAACTTCAGTTTACATATTTAATGATACAAAATTCATGCCTTAATACCAGGAATATTACGAAATTAGTCATAAGCAAATTATATATTAGACAAGAGAATTATCAATAATTATTTCACATAATTAACATTAAATTTGAGTTTAATCCTAAAACCTTAATTTCACATAATTAAATTTCATCATTAATTAATTTAAATAATTAAGTTAATTAATTATACTATAATTAAATCAAGCTATACGGTGTTAAGATATTAAATCACAAATACAATATAACAGTGGGAGCCTCAGATCAAATGAAAGAAAGAAAATGCAATTACCGACTTTTAAGTCATTTTTCTGAGCTGAGAGAGTAATTTTGGCTTTACAAACCAAAGTTAAGGGAAAAGATGGATGTAGGTGGGATCTTGGGTAACAGAGACTCAAAGCAAGGCAAATCGAACATACCCAGAAGACGAAAATGGGTGAAGCGAAGGGAAACTTGGCTGGTTATACTTGGTGTCATCCTCCATGCTATTTACATGTTAAGCATCTTCGACATATACTTCAAGACACCCATTGTTCACGGCATGGATCTTGTCTCCCCTCGCTTCTCTGCTCCCGCTAAACGCCTTGTTCTTCTTGTTGGTAACCCCTTTCCCTTCTTTCTCCTTTTTAAGTTTCTAAGTTTTGATTTTTTTATACAAACAAGTGTTTTTTGGTGTTGGGTGATTGATAATGAGAAATTACTGGTTGAGCTTGCTGCAAATCTGGCAATTTAGCTTATTAGAAGTAAAGAACATTTCGGGGTACGTTAGTTATTCCGCTTTGTACTAAAAAAAATTAAGTTTTGATATGGAATATGAAAAGTTCAATGGTGTTCTGTTCATGATAATTGTGATGCATGAACGGTTAAGGTTTGGAACTTTGTGTTTTCTTCAATTGGTTAATTCATCTTTTAATGTTTGGTGTAATTGCTAAGTTTTGGCGAAACTATATCATTGCAGCGGACGGTTTACGTGCTGATAAGTTTTTTGAGCCGGATTCAGATAGGAATTTTAGAGCACCCTTTCTAAGAAGTGTGATTAAGAATCAAGGTCGATGGGGAGTATCTCATGCTCGGCCTCCGACTGAGTCAAGGCCTGGACATGTTGCTATAATTGCTGGCTTTTATGAGGACCCTAGTGCTGTTACAAAAGGTTAGCGTTTTAAGCATTGTTTAATCACCTTGGTGGAATTGACAAACAAAATTTCTCCTTTATCAAATTTTGTCATTTTGGTTGCAGGATGGAAAGCTAATCCTGTCGAGTTTGATTCGGTTTTCAATCGGAGTTGGCATACAATTTCTTACGGTAGCCCTGATATTGTTCCAATATTTTGTGGTGCTTTGCCACATAGCACTTGGGCTACATATCCTCACGAGTTCAAGACTTCGCTACTGGTCTGCTTAAAATTCTGTGAAAGGCAAATTTCTCTTATAAATTATGAAATCATTCTAAAAGCAAAGAAGGAAGCTCAATGTGAAAAAAAAAATAATAAAAAAGGGTTCATATCAAACCATTCTCTTTTGAACTTTTAATTAAATACTACTGCTAGTCACTTTAGATATTGCTTCTTTGCTTCCAATCATACCTAATTTATTTCTAGTCCAGTTAGATTACACTTATATGGAAATACTATATATGTTGAGACCTTGCAAAAGTTCAAACTATATTGTATCAGTGCTCTTATATACTTGGCTTTCTTGAAATCCTTAGATCATGATGTTCACTAATGTTTGTATTTCATCTTATGTGATTTTCTCTCTTGTTCAATGTTTATTCCAATTGATGTAAATGCAGATGCATCCTTTTTAGACGAATGGTCTTTTGATCAATTTCAAAACCTTCTGAATAAGTCCAATGAAGACCCAAAGTTGAGAAGGCTACTTGAACAAGATAATCTTGTTGTATTTCTGCATCTACTTGGTTGTGATTCAAATGGTCATGCACATCGTCCCTTTTCTTCCATTTATCTCAATAATGTAAAGGTTGTTGATCATATCGCTGAACGTGTCTATAATCTTCTTGAGAATTACTACAAGGACAATCTTACATCTTATATCTTCACAGCTGATCATGGAATGAGTGACAAAGGTTGGTCAACTCTTTTATATACTTCACCTTAATTACTTATGTTATCTTGCTGTAGGCTGTATGACTGAAAATATTTTGATATGACACCTAAGCTTGAAATCTTCTTCGACGCAAGGTACTAAAGTGTGTCTACCACTGGGCTAACCCTTGGCCATTGTAACATGTAACTTCTTACTAGACATCAACTAGTTTGCTACCCCTTAGTCCTTTCTTCTTGTATTTTTTTTAAATTTGATGTTTCTAATAAAAGATTCTAACATGATTAACCTTTGATTACTAGGAAGTCATGGTGATGGGCATCCTACAAACACGGATACTCCTCTAGTTGTTTGGGGAGCAGGCGTAAAACATCCCAGGCCAGTCTCTGAAAAAGGCCACTCTGATCATGTTCTTCGTTTTATTGATCAACATGTGCATGACGCACCAACACCTAAAGAATGGGGCCTCGATGGCATTGAAAGAGTTGACGTCAATCAAGCTGACATTGCACCCCTCATGGTTGTTTAATCTTGTAAAATATCAATGTTTTGAAGTTTTTTCTTTGAAACATGTTTAACCCACATTGAGCTGACACACACTTGAATTTTTGTGGCAGTCAACTCTTCTTGGTTTGCCTTGTCCAGTCAATTCAGTCGGGAATTTACCACTAGATTATATTGACATGAAAAAGGCGAGTCCAAATACTTTTCATTAGAATACTTTTTTTCCATTTGTTATGGACTTAGGATGGTTTTTTTTACCCCTAAAATGTGGACTGATGGTTTTTTCAGTGAGACTAAACAAGTATTCGTTATAATAAATGTGTGGAGAACTAATGAAATTTTCCATCATTTAATGTTCAGGAAGAAGAAGTAGAAGCTGTGCTAGCTAACACAAAACAGATTCTAAACCAGTTTCTGCGCAAATCACGTATCCTTTTCTTATACTAATTTTAGTTCAGTGCAATATGATTCTTATTTTCCCAATAATTCCTTGAAAAGAACTTATTGCAAAGTAAGATAATTTTCTTTCTTTAAGGTTTGTTCCTCTTGGAATTTAAGCTTAGTTTTGTGGGCTCAAACTTTGTGTATTTACTCAGAAATACTCTTTTTAAACTTTTCTAAGCATTTACCTGATTTTGGCCAATTAAGATTTTATATCTACATGTTTTTATTCAATTATTGGATATTCCGTTTGATTCTGGTGTTAACATGTGGAAGTAGTTATTGGATTATGGTTTTTCTTTTTATAATTCTTTTCTTTGACAAACTTAGATATCAAACGTTCACATTCACTATATTTCACGCCTTTCAAGCCACTTGCGCATTATTCCTCCATGTTGAATCAAATTGAGGATTTGCTAAATGCTAGAGACTATAAAGCTGCCATGCAGCTATCAGAAAATCTAAGAAGCTTGGCACTGCAGGGACTTCATTATTTTCAAACTTATGATTTGCTGATTCTGATGACCGTAATCACTCTTGGATATATTGGTTGGATGGTCTTTCTTGTTCTTCATGTTCTTCAAGCTTATACTTCATTTTCCAGAGATATATTTATGGAGGAAGCGATTCACCAGAGATTTATCTATGTAAGCTTAACCACTTTTAAACTTTACAATTCCAAAGGAAAATTTAATTAAAATCAAATGAAAATGTTTTTTTCACGAGTTTTATGAAGTTTGAAGCCAAAAGGCCTTATGGTAATTTAGTTTCTTAAGAATTTCCGTGTAGCTTAAATCTAACAAGAACCAAATTGTGCACCTATTTTCTTTGTGCCTTTTTCGGTTGTGCTTCGTTTAATATATTTATATCATGATTGATTGCTCTCCTTGCTCCTTTTTTTTCATCAAACATGCATTTCCTAGGAACACGAAAACTGTTCATTTCTTCCAGTTAGTTGTTACATTCTCACATATGCCATCCTATATGGCAGGCTGAGCTATGTGGGTGTCTGTTTATGGCAGTCGTCAGTCTTCTACTATTTCTGGAGCGCTCCCCTCCACTTTACCATGCATACTTCGCCATGACGGTATTTCTCTGGACGCAAATACTTAATGAATATAAGTTTATAAAAGCACTTTGGAGACACTTAAGTGGGAAAAAACCGGACTTTGTCGTTAAACTTCTGGCCATTGACGCGGTCTCACTAATCATTCTTGAGCTCCTGGTATGGTAGTACAACATCCTTTTGTTTTTGTGATTATCAAGTGAAAGTTGTGTTCTAAACCATGTTTTATGGTACATTGTGCAGGTGCATAGCTTCACTGAGAGAATACTCTACACATGGTGCTTCCTTGTAGTTGGACTTATAGCTTGTATATATCTTTACAAGTTAATTCCTTGGAGATCCGGAATTCCAGTTTTTATTTGTCTCGCTTGTTGGTTCTTGTCTCTATTTACTTTAATGCCTGCAGAAATTCCTGATAATAATAAGTTGGTGTAAGTTGCCTTCCTTGTTCTGCCTTTATCATGATTTTTTCTTTTACTTAAAGAAACGTGAAATATTTTGGCAAAAGACAGTTTTCTGGAAGAGGATTTAGTAGAACGCCATAACTATTGTGATTTCTCGATAATAGTCTAGGATGTAGATCATGCTAGATGAAAACATTCTAACATCAATAATTTCAATTGTGTGTTTCTTGAGAGTTAGTGTTTAGACGGGATATTGTAAATGCAGTAGTGTCGTTGAACCAATGTTTGATCTAATAACCATCATTTCCAATCGAATTAATCTTATCAAATTTTTATGCCAAAAGTTTGATTCCTTAAAATTTTATATATATATATATATAATTTTTGATAAAGTTTAGTTCCTTAGAATGAAAAGAAATGATAATATCAGTTCTCTTTACGTAATTCTATTAGCTATTAGATTTTAAATGATAATACTTGTGCTTTATGGAAATGTGCAGAATTGCTAGTGCAGTGATGATTGTCGTAATAGGATTAACTGCAAAATGGTTTGAGCTGCATGCTGCTGGGAATAAATGCTGGTACGGCATCTGTAATCATGAAAAGAGGCAACCCAGGTTTCCAATGCACTTTCAATTACAGGTAGGCAACATATGTCTCTACCTTTCTGGAATGATAAGCTCGTGTATCATCTTAACAGAATCGAAAGTAAATGCTTTTTTTACTGCTTGATATCAGGCTCTTTTGGTTGGGTTATCATCGGTGATGGTGTTTTTATCTACCTCTCACAGAACAGAGAAGCAAGAACTACACGCAATACACCAGCTGATGAACTGGTTCATTGCTGGTATACTTTTATTGTCTTCTGTTTTCACTATATTTTCAGGCTCGTCAATAAAGCTATTTTTAAGGCATTGACCATTTATAATGTACAAAAGAAACTATTTTTCTTACTTGAACTGGAGACCCTTTTTAAAGTCATTTTCTCCACATTCTGATGCTAATTTCATGTTGCTTATTTTCAATTCGACTGTAATACCTTGAAATGCTTTATTGTTGGATCTCCACATGTCAAACATGCGCATAACGTGCACATGGTTAGCTTGTTTGATTAAATGGCTGTAGCCACTGAAAAATATAGGTTTTTGTTAAATTCCCAAAAATAAGTGGGACTTTTTTTAATATGTATAATCATCATCTATGTTATTCTGACTTTGGTGTTAGTATCATGTACAAGTATGTTTCCAACACGGGTATATTCAATTTCTTTTTTTTTTCATGTTTTTCTATGTATTTGGGGGGGGGGGCATATCCTCATATCTGTATCCAGATATGCAGCAAACATGGGTGTTGGACACATGCACTTCAAACAATGAAGAGTCGTATTAATAGTCTCCCATGTACTTCTATTGGGTGTTTGATTATCAAATCTTCCATTGATCTTGTGCTTGCCAATGGCTGCACATCGACCGACTGCTACTGCAGACTCATTAAGTCATAACCACACAGATTACATTTAATCTTGTATTAGTAAAAGCATACATTATCTTCCATCAAAGGTTCCCCTAATTTCTTTTTCCTTTTTTGTAGGTTTCTCGATGGTTCTCCCTTTGTTTTCAGAAAATGGCCTCTTGTCCAGACTCAATTCTATATTTCTTGGTTTCGCACCACCATTCCTTCTACTATCTATTGGGTAGATCTCATTTTAAACTCATATCATCACGGTGCTCGTTTGACAATATTCTACAATTGAACAATATGATGTATGTTATGATTTTCCCCCTTTGTTTTGAAACCGTACAGATACGAAGCTGTCTTCTATGGTGCACTTGGTCTTGTACTAATTGCATGGGTTTTATTTGAAAACTCACTTCTTCACTTGAGTAAAGTGAAAAATTCTTCTGCTTTTGGGAAGAATTTGGAAGAAAGTGTGTCGCTTGAAAGCAATGATAGATATTTGCAGCTGTCTGATATGAGAATTCCGTTAACCTTTGTGAGTCATCTTTCTCTACATGTTCTATTGTTCTTCCGTATTTGCATGTGAATTTGTTATTCATTTATTGCTTCTGAGGATCTGTGTTACTCGTACTCTGAGTTTTAATACTGGCATGGTTAAAAATTCTTATTTTTCCTTTTATTTAGAGGATCTTGGAGGTCATATCCCCATAAACATGTGTCAAGCATGAGTACTTAAAGAAATTTTAAAAAGTCAGAACAACATAGATTCACTTATTTTAGAGGATATTAAAGTTTGTAATCTTGGTGCTGATGGATTGTCCTTGCTAGATGGTTTTATTTAACGTGGCTTTCTTTGGCACTGGAAATTTCGCAAGTATTGCTAGTTTCGAGATTTCATCCGTCTACAGGTTCATCACTGTTTTCAGTGTAAGTCATGGCTAAACCACCAATGTATCTTTTATGATTTCTTCTCAGATCCCTGCTGAACTGATTTACTTTCAATTGCAGCCCTTTCTTATGGCAGCACTCCTTATCTTCAAGTTATTCATACCATTCCTTCTTGTCATGTAAGTATTTCGGTTTCAGAAAGATGTCAGATCGATCAATGATGCTTCAGTGACACTGGCTACATGACCATTGTTTTTCAGCCATGCATGCTACTTTACTTTTGCATCTGTCTATGGGCTATTATTAAATTTGATCTCTTTTTAGTCTTTAATCATTGCACATTAGCTTTAGAAACTTCATCGTGGCTTCATAACTAAGGTGACGTGTTTAATCTCCGTTTCCCATACAAAAATGCAAGGTGAAATTTGGTTCGTATCGATATGTTGGAGTATTATTGATTAAAACTATAATAATTTTAGGTGAGCAATTGAGGGTTTTGCTTTTGGAATATAGAAAATACTAAAGACGTCCCTTTTCGTAAATAATGTTCTCAATATCTGACAAATTATCTTTTATTTTCTCATATGTTGTTTTATGTTCTTTGAGAAACACAGATGTGCATTCAGTGCAATAACCAAACTACTTAAAGTACCACGGATAGGATGCTACTTCCTTGTTATTCTGTGTTCGGACGTGATGACCATCCACTTCTTCTTCCTGGTATTAAGACATTTTCAGAAATGGAGTTTGTTGCAGCCGGTTCTTTTGATTGATATTTTAGCCTCTTTTTAACCTTGGTTTGCTTGAAAGTAGAGGAAATTATGTGAAATCACCTCATATGTTATATTTATTTCCCGAGGACCTCACCGATTCACTATTCGGGCTGTTAACAGGTGAAAAACACGGGGAGCTGGATGGAGATTGGTAATAGCATCAGCCATTTCGGAATCATGAGTGCCCAAGTTGTGTTTGTGCTGCTACTCTTTGCTCTCACAAATATATACACGAAAGACATCAAAATGAAATCAGCTAGTCGAGATCCTCGAAAAGTAATTTGATTGGTGAGAAACTAGAGCTCAATGGAATAATAAAGAGCTAACCAAATTTATTTGCAAGGTGAGCACTTGGATGTTCAGATTCTATGGCTTTTTGAAGGCCATTGATGCAAGCCATGGATTTGAACTTTGTCTCTTGCATTTCAACATGTTCGCTTTGCATTAACAGACAGGAGAAACGTATAGATTAACGGGATTTTCCACTTCTTCCCATTCATTGATATGAATCACTTTGGCTCCTCTTTTAAATTGAAGTTGGCTTGTTTTTGTGACGTTCTTTTTCTTAGAGATGGGTTTTATGGAATCGAGAACCGTACAAAACAATCATTGTTTGTTTTATGCAGTCTTAGATAAGGGATTCAAATCATTTAAGTGGCATTGCCATCATCCACCTTTGGAAGGACCTTCTCACGAAGGAAGTTTCTCTATTGATCAAAAGGGTCAAATTTACTTTATAGATAGCAATCATGATTTTAAGACTAACAATAGCACGCAGTATATAAATCTAGTATCGAGCAAGAAGAAAATCTCACTCCGTTTGGTTATAGAAAATATTTTTATTTTTTTTTTAAAAAAATAATTTTCATTTTCTAATTTCTTGAAAATTAGAAAATTAATATAAATAAAAAGTTGAATTCATAAATAAAAATAGTAAAAATATATATACCATCTAATGTTTAAAAGGATAAATTACACGTTTACTGAATTTTACTTTCTCTTGTTTCATTTATCTTACTTTCGATATTTTTTTAATTTACTCATTGAACTTTAGACATTAATTTTTTTTGTCAGTAGAACGTTTTCTCATTAATAGAGTTATTACATGACTTATTTTAATAATAAAATCTGCCATATCAGATTTATAGTTTTAAAATATAAAAAATAAAATTATTAAATTGTATTATCAAACATAATCTTAAGCCTTAACCACAAATCCAAGCCTTTGAATCACAGGCCTTTTCGAATGAACCTGATCTTGAATTGGAAAAGGTAATTCTTCTCATGGCCATTAAATTGTTTGCAAACCACATACGGTGGACAGATAGTTGGAATCCAATTGTGGGAGATGAATTTTACCCAAGAATAAATTCCCAGCAAGAATTCGTACTATGGATTCCCCAAACAAAAATAAGAATCCGATGCCCAGACGAATGGAACCGCAACATCTAACGGGGGGTCTCCTTTGAAATAGCTTAATAGATTCGGCGCCTCTCTGTATATTTTGATATTTCTGATAGGCATTGGGGCAGCATACTACCCCACTCCCCCTTATCTCATATGGGAATAGGGTTTTGTTATTGTTGTTGTTAATAGGCGTAAATCAAATACATAAAACCTGGGGGTCTGCTCTTCAGTTTCAAGGTTGTATCTTCTCAGCTCCATTGCAAGATGAAATATAGTTTTCACTGTTTGCAATGGGAGATGGATTTGGTACTTTTGAGTCACTGACCTCCGACTTAGGTGGACCGCGGTGGTCAGAACGGTAGTCGGCAAGGTGACCAGAATCTGGATTTGTACAAGTTGAGGAGAAAATTAGAGAGAAAATGGGAGGAGGAAGAAGAAAGAATGAAAATGAAAATTTTAATTATTCTTTTTATTTTTTTTTTCATGATTAAAAAATATTTAAGTAATCCAGGTTATAATGCCCTTAGAAAATTAAGGGTTGAGTGACCTAAAAAAAAGTTTAATCTTACAATTTAGTAAGTAAATTGAAAAAATTAAAAATACAATTAGTAAAATAATAAATAGCGTAAAGTTTAATGAATAAGCATGTAATTTATCCCTTTTAAAAATAGAGATAAACAAATAATTATTAAATAATTAAATTAAAATATAATTATTAAAAAAAATATTACATAAATTGAAATGTGAGTTATACAAATATAAAATAATAAAATTGATAAGAAATTTCATAAATAAAATTATTATAGTTTACTCTGAGTTATATAAATATAAAATAATAAAATTGATAAGAAATTTCATAAATAAAAATTATTTTAGTATACAATAAGAATATAACGTTATTATATACTAAATATCAGTTAAATTAAAAAAATACAAAAATTATTATTGTCACCAAGACATAAAAGTGTCATTAAAATAAAAAATATTTAGTGATATTTAAGGTCCTAAAACTTAAAAAAACTAATGTAGTATGTGAATTTTTTGGCACTAAATACGACTCTTAATCTAAGAAAAAATCAATCTAATCTTTTGATCAACAAAATCAAACATTGATCGTTACTATGCTTACATGATAGTTCATAAAACTTTTGTGATAATCTATCATATTGATTTGGCAGGACGATGTTATTGTAATAGTACACAATGAACAATGATGTGATAGATTGACTTAATTGATTTTTTAGCTAAGTGTAAGGGTCTAATTGATTTTTAAAAAGTTTGAGAACTCATTTAATTTTTAAAAAAATTAAAAAATTATTAAAATTTAAAATATAAAACATAAACAATTACTAAGATATTCAATATATTAAATATAAAAATATTACAAAATTAAATTTTTAAAAAATTGAATTCAAGGTTCATATCGATTATAAAAAAATTATGGACCACATTCATTTTTTTTTTATTTTGAGGGTTTTTTTTATGACATTAAGTTAAAAAATTATTGTTCAAAGGATTTGAACCTATATAAATTAAGTAAAAAATTTAGATCTTGTGTTTCCTATTTTTTAAATTTTCAAAATAATTTTAATAAAAAAACTGAAAAATATTAAAAAATTTAATATTTTCATATTTTCACTTATTTTTATTTTCTAAAATTATTTTTTAATTTTACAACAAAACAAATTTTCTTCGTTGAAACGTTCATTTCAAGTACATAGCATGAGAAGGAAACTGTGTAGGTGACCGTCTTGCAAAGCTTGCAACTTCGTCAAATATGAGAATAAACCGCCTGCAAAGTCTCCTAACTGAAGTTTTGGATCTACTTCATGCAGACAAACTCGTATATTAGGATAGTACAGTATTTATTTCTCTTATTTACCAAAAAAACATTTTCTTCAATTTTTTTTTAAAAGAATAAAAATAAAAATAACCTATATTTTACAAAATCAGACAGACTCTTGTTTTGTCTCTTACTTCATTTTACACTCTTTAAATTTTCATAAAAATGATTTTCGGCCAACTATTTATCCAAATAATAAGGAGTGAACCGTCTTTGGGCCAAATAATCCCTCCAAACATTTAATTTGAGATCTACCGCAATTGCAACAGTCCTCATGGAACTCGTCACGCCGGATATAATTTTTTTAATGGGCCGTGTCAGGTGGATCCCATAGCCGGAATAAATCTAATATATCTTAAGGAACACGTCACTCCGGCATGACGAGTACCAATAAAAAATATTTTTTTATTTCTAAATTTTTTAAAAGAAAAATAAAAAATAATAATATTTTAATGCCCGTGGAACTTGTCACGCTGGTATGAAGAGTTTCAACGGGTATAATTTTGACTTTTTTTACCGTTGGATTAACCATTGTTCAACGGTCGAATTTTTTTTAAAATTTCAATATTTTCAGTTTGAAAAACTAGTCGTTGGGTAGAGTATTATAAATAGATGTTTGCGTTGGATTGATTTTTCACTTGTAATCAAACATTCTATTGAGAGCAAAAAATTTTGTGTTGAAATGGCCTCAAGAGAAGAAATGTTACGTCTTGATGATGTTCATATTTCGTTGATCCAGTTGACAACGATAAGTTTAATTTGTTTTATTTCATTTTAGTTTTGACAAAATTATATTATTAGTAATAATTATTTATGTAATTGTATTAAATAATTTATTTTCAAATTGTAGCGAGAAGAACGATCCATTCGTCATCGAGGAATGAAGAATGAAGAGCTAAATAAGTGGATGTTGATATATCTTTCACAATCCGGATTATATGGATCGATGTTTCTTCGCAGATTTAAGGTGATGTCTACACTGATATCGGCGTTGATTGAGCGTTGGAGGCCCGAAACGCATACGTTTCATTTACCTTGTGGTGAAATGACGATAACTTTGGAAGATCTCGTGTATCAACTTGGCGTTCCGATTAATGGTATGTCATTGGTGCTTCGCAACACTTATAAGGTAAATGTTCTTATTTCAAATTTATTGGGAAAAGAGGCTCCAACCTATGTCATTGATGGGTTGCGAGTACGGATGACGTTGTTGGAAAGCGAATTTAGAGTAGATGAACAATCAACGGAGAAGGAGGTGATATATGCAGCTCGAGCATATCTTATGACGTTGATTGGAGGGATCTTGCTACCGAATAAATCAGGCAATTTGGTACACACCCAATATCTTCCGGTAATAGAGGATTTCGTTGTATGTCGCCAATATAGTTGGGATTCTGTAATTTTGGCGTTTTTGTATCGTGAACTATGTAAGGCGACCGTAGTCGTTAGAGGAAAAAACGGATATATCGGGTTGTTTAGTTTTGCTCCAATCATGGGCTACATGATTATATGTTATATGCATCATTATATATAAGTTATGTCTGACATGTTATTCTACAAGCTATGTGACATATGAACATGAAATCATATGAAAAGTGACATGAAAGTAAACTATGTGATTATATGCACATGTGATATGTGACAGAAGAAAAGAAATATGTGATCATAAGAGCAATGATAGTGAACTATGTGAAAGAACCATGAGATACATGATCTTATATGAATAAGTTTATATGTTATTCTTATGTGACATGACCTACATGATTATATGTTATATGCATCATTATATATGAGTTATGTCTGACATGTTATTCTATGAGCTATGTGACATATAAACATGAAATCATATGAAAATGACATGAAAGTAAACTATGTGATTATATGCACATGTGATATGTGACAGAAGAAAAGAAATATGTGATCATAAGAGAAATGATATGAGTACATGAATTTATTAAGCATAAGAAAAATGCCCATGTTATATGATACGAGAGCTATAGGTATAGTTGGCATGCCAATAGTAGAGGGTCTACGCGGTCCTTCGGGATAAATTCTACGTGGTCCTTCGGGACGTATATGTATTCTTTGGAGCATGTATGAGATATTTTGAGACACCTACTTGATCCATGGTATATGTATATGATTCTTAAGGAATTTATATGTGGTCCTTATGGAAAATCTTATATAGCACTACAGTGTATTTCTACGTGACACTTCGGTGCAATTTATACGAGCTGTGGTAACAGCATTTGTGCACAACCTCAATGTACTCGAATACCTTAAGTTCTCAAAAATGTACATGGGTTAATAAAGACAATAACAAATACAATACATATGATGTATATGTTTTGATGATATGAAATATGTTACATGAATTATATGATGTTATGTGTGTTATATGATATACATAAATGATAAGTACAAAATCATATGATAAATAGAAATTATGATGATGATGGTATATGTATATGTATGCATTTTATTATATGAAATGTTCTATAGTTTTATTATATGTTTTATATACCTCACTAAATCTATGACTTAGCGTGTGATTGTTTCACACGTAGGTTTGGAAAGCGAAAGGAGAAGTAAAGAGAAACAAGACACGTCAGTTCTCCTTACCAAAGATCATATCAGAAATATAGATCGAATTACATGTATTTTGTTAAATAGAATTTTAGTTGGCATGTAATAAAAATGATTTTTATTGGATACGCTCTGATTGAATTTTGGAATGTTTTAAATGTATATATGTAAATGTAAATGCATAGTAATAAACGGTTAAATTTTTACGAGTTTTGTGTACATTTTATGAAAATCACTGTAGCAGTGCATCGATGCACAATTTTGTTTCGAAACTTTAGTACATCGATTTTCTGTAGCACTGTTCATTACTGTTCATACCGTATTTTACTGTTCAAAAATATGTTTTTGTCTCAAAATTTTATAACAAATACAATTCAACAATATATGATCGTATTTTCTTAATATAAGTTAAAATGTTCTGTTATTTTGCAAGAATAAAAGTTTTAAAATGTCAATGTAACATCTCGGACTCGTATCCGGGTCGGATACGGGTTGGGGTGTTACAGTAAATATATATTTTAGAACAAGTTTTAGAACAAGCAAAAACTAAATTTGATTTATATTACTTTATATATGTATAAAGAAAGTAACCTGGTGACTTTGGTTCTCTTTGACGTATGCATATTGCCATCCCAAATATACCTTCGGCGTTCCTATAAAGTGAAAATTGGTCCTCTATTTTACCTTGATCAACAACACTCGACACTAATCTTTCAATACATTTAAGCAACCCGGTCATCACCTCCTTATCCTCTTGAATTTGGGGATTTAAGTAGAATAATTGAGGATTCAAATAACACCCGACCGCGTGTAATGGTTGATGGAGTTGACATTCCCACCTTTTGTCAATAATTGCAAACACATCTTTGTACTTGTCCTCCACATTATTAAAGGAG
This sequence comes from Hibiscus syriacus, assembly GCF_006381635.1. Lineage (NCBI taxonomy): Eukaryota > Viridiplantae > Streptophyta > Magnoliopsida > Malvales > Malvaceae > Hibiscus > Hibiscus syriacus. The sequence continues at coordinate 129,387 of NW_024062899.1, forward strand.
TTTGCAATTGCTTCTTTTGCCCTATCCATGGCCTCATATACATAGCCCATGGTCGGCCTTTTTTCACCATCAACTAACCTAAGCACTTTTACGAGAGGACCCGTCATCTTAAGGATATACACAATTGTACTCCAAAAGGTAGGCATCAAAACAATGGATGCGACTCTTTTACCGCCTTGCTCTTTTGAGTATTTATTCTTCCTCAATTCATCAGAAGTAAACATATTTCGAAGTTTGCCTTTTGAACTTGTATTGAACGAAGAGTGATGTAAGCGGTGGCAAATCTGGTTATCGCGGGTCTCACCAACTCTCTTTTCCCGGTAAACTTCCTCATCATGTTTACAACACCTGAACGACTATATATAAACCCGTTTAAGGCCATTGCTATCTTCAACGTGACACGAACTTTTGGAATCTTTCCTATGTCTTCAAGCATCAAATCAAGACAATGAGTAGCACATGGAGTCCAGTATAAATGTGGACGTTTCGCCATCAATAAACGTCCTATAAAGACATAAAAATTAAAATAGTATAAAACTTCAAGTGTTATATAATTATATAGCTTTATACAAATATAATAATTTGATGTGGACGTTTCATCACCTGCTGCTACATATACAGAAGTATTGTCGGTTACCACCTAAATGACATTATTCTCACTAACCTCCTCAACCATATCATCAAGCATAATAAACAATTGTTCGACATTCTTCATAATGTCAGAAGCATTAGTTGATTTGATAAAAACCAACCCTTTTGGAGAATTGACTAAAAAGTTGATAATGTTTTTGTGTGCAACCGAGTCTCTCCATCCATCTGACATGATTGAGCAACCATATTTAGCCCACTGCTCATGATGTACTTGCTTCACCATCTCATTGGTTGCCTTAACCGCTTTAGTCAAAAAAGGAACTCATATTTTGTTGTATTTAGAAGGTTTGGAACCCATCCCACATTAGGCCACCACTTCCATTGCTACTTTAAAACTATCATAATTTGCTACATTAAACTTCAATCCAGTATCAAAGAACCAGTTTGACAACTCCATACATGCTTTCTCCCGTAATTATTTTGTACATGTTTCATTGATGCTTGGTTGCTTCATTTTCCCATCTTTTCTGTTTTTTAAAACTTGTTCAGGTGGTGGGGTGAAAACATATCAATTGGTCTTTTAATGCCCTTTTGCTTCTTTAATGCTTTACTAGTACTATTACCACTTTTGCGAACACATATAATAACTTCTTCATCATCATCATCCCCAAAGTTGTCTATATCATCAAAATCATATAAAACTTACGCTTCTTTTTTATTTTGACATCTTTTCTCCATTTATTCTCTAATCTCCTCGCGTACATGAGCTAGACATTTTAGACATCTTGTACTATTTTGGTATCCACCCACTATATGTTGTTTACCCCTATAAATACTTCCGAAAGTGATTTTGTCACAAAACATACATTTTACTTTACCTTTGCCCATGTCAATGCAATACTTCCAAGCTATATCTTACTTTAAAGAAGTTGATGACTGATTTTAAGAAGTCATAATGTCAAACCAGATACTGTGATTATCAAGAACAGACAATACGCACGAATAAATGCATACTTAGAAAAGAAAAAAACAAGAATAGACACATACGAATAATTGCATACTTAGAAAAAGAAAAAAAAAACAAGAACATACACATACGAATAATTGCGGTGATTATCAAGAGAATTTGATTCACAAGAACAAAATTCTTTTAACACAGATGGTTAACAGTATAAATCGAAGGATAAATCGAAGAACATAATCACTTACGAGAAGAATTGAATGTATGAATCGATTAATTGAAGTGTTACTACTGTCTTGTTAAACGTCGCAGTCGCTAGTCGAAGAAAAAGAGGAAGCGGGCGATCGATAGGTTAGCATGTGTGGATTAGAAGACCGATTGACAGACGATTATGGGTTTTAAGGGGTCGACCCATATGAGAGAAGGCCCTGCAGTAATAATTACAAGGCTTTAAGCCCACATCGCGCCTCAATGGCACCTCGACTGAGCCTCGTTGCGCCTAGGCTACGTACCTCGCTTCAGTGTTAAAAAAGCCCCGTTCAGTGAGCCTCTGCGCTTTTGCGCCTCAGGCGCACTTTTTACAACTTTGGTTCCAACAGCTATTTGTATTTAAATTTTAGTATAAATAGGGGTTTAGGGTGAATATTATGATGTATGAGAAGTGACAAAAAATTGAGAATATCAAATATGTGACCGTGGGAAAATTTTGGGATTGATTTGGCTAACGGTGTTTATGGGTTTCACAATACTGACTCGAAGAGCGACGATTTTTATTTAAGCTATTCTTCAGATGAAGAGTGGGAAAAGGAGGCAATAAAGTACATAGTTGATGAGCATAAGAAGAATAAAATGAAAATGAAATAGGAGAATAAGAGGAAGTATGAAGATTTACCGAAGTGGCGTACCAAACGACTAGCTGAGAGGGAAGAACAAATAAAAAGAAGAAGTATAGAAATTGAGAAGAAGAAGACGAAGGAAGATCGAATTATAAAGAGATGTAAAAAATTTAAAAAAATGACATATGTTCAAATATTCATTCGTATGGTTTTAGTTTATGCATGACGTTATCTTTATTAATTAATTATTATCTCATTAAAATTAAAAAATTTATTTATCATTAAAAAGGGATGTTATAGTTATCAAAATGATTAATTTTGAGTAAATTCTCAATTAAAAAACTTTAATGAAGTTTTAAATTTAAAATTTAAATTATCAATTACAAATTTGTCTTCTCCATTTTCAATTAAAATGGTTCTACCTATAATCATTGAATAAGTAGGGGTTTTCCAAATGTTACTCTTGATCCTTGAAAAAGAAAGAACAAATTTTACTAATAGTTTGGAACTAGGGGGTTTTACAGTACATAATATTTTGTAATGCTATTTAGTGTCCAACACGATATTTTGGAAGATGTGAACAATGTTTTATGTTATGACATTCACCTCTGCAGTGGACACAAAGTTTGGGTTGACCTGGCTCTCTTTGAGGATCATCCATATCGGTATGAATTCGACTAGACTCATGTCGATCCCGTAACTTCCTACGCAATTGAGGATTTGGAAACCATTCCTCAGAAATTGTGCATGTAGGCCAGTATGCTTCATTTGTGAGGTATTTGAAGTCACAACTGTAAATGTTACGCATAGTGTGCAAGCTATAACAATCATCAGTATATAAGTATGAGTCAACATTGATGTGCATACATGCAGCAACAGTGTGAGCGCATAGGAACCTAAAAGCTTGAAATCGACCATAATCACACCATCTTCTATTCAGATTACCAGTGTATGTTGTAGAATTACCTCCCTCATGTGGTCAAACTAGTGATTGGACAACGAAATCATAATCAAGTATGGCAAAATTGTGGACAAACAGTGATGTCACATGTGTTTGATTCTTTTCCATTTCCTTATCTAAATATGGAGCCCAATTTCTCTCATCGCTGATCATGACATCAATTTGTGCAATTTTGTCTACCATACTTTACCCAACCTAAAGTAAGTATCCCTAACAATACTTGTTATTGGGAGATATCAAGTCCCTTTCAACACTGAGTTGATATGTTTAGCAAGGTTGGTAGTCATATGGTCGTAACGTCGACCCTCAACATCATATGCTTGAGACTATCTCTCCCTTAGTATTTCAGCTGTGAACTCATACAAATAATCTCTGTATCTCCTCAAATTTTCAAGCCGTGCACGAAAGTTTGGTTGGAGAAAAGCATACCCTAAAAATCAGTAAATTAATTGTTATTGAAAAAAACAATAATGAAGCAGAAATAATTAATAACAAATGCTAAGGTACTTACCCATGTTGATAATCTATTTTTCGATCTTTTACTGCTTAAACGTATTCATTGCATTCGACGCGATATGACGTATACAATATGCATGATATTCGTGCAGTGGCGTCCATCTACTTTTGGGTCTACCAATTGTGTTTCACAACCCAGGTGACCGATCTGAGATCATGAAAACCCCTTCTTGAGTGACAACATGGGAACGCAAGTTGGAGAGATAGAAATTCTAAGTTTCTTTTGATTCATTCTTAACAATAGCGAAGGCGGGGAAAATATTTATGTCTCCATCTTGTGCAACGGTTATCATCAAGACGTGTTTGTAGAGCCCATACAAAAAAGTATCATCGACTTGAATCATTTGTTTGCAAAATCTAAACCCTTCGATACCTGGCTTAAACACCCAGAACAAGCCACCAAAAATTCTCTTCTGGGGATAACGTCTCCCTCAACTGTGACTGCAGGATGAGTATAGTACCTAACAAATGATATCAATCACCATACAACAATGTCATTGCTTTTCGTTTAGCCATTCATGCCTTGTAATAAGTCGGAATATAACCAAATGTATTCCGAATGGATGCCATTAACACAGAAACAAGCACTCTTGGATTTTTTTTCCACCAACAGCTTCACATAAGAGCATATGGCATCTGATCTAAATGTTTGTGGTCTTGTGTCAAGGAGGTCATTGTACATGTGTGCTCTGCATTGAACCTTGTGACTTCCCACAACATCTTCTATTATAGGTATGATACTCGTATCCTCCATTTATAGCCAACATCATGGTGTATACACCTTACGAAATATGTTTTTTGATCCGACTCTACGACATAGAATTGAAGATGAGCTTTGATACAATAATCATTGATTGCTAGTTGTGCATTTTTTTTGTTTCAAACTGAGACCCAAAAGACAACTCAAATGACCGCTTGTCTGAAGAACCCCAGTGGGTAGCACATAACTCTGGCATATAAAATATTTCAGGATTTCCGCATAGCATCGTAGTTAATGTCACGCATTGCAACTGCATGATGATACCGAGGCAAATCATGGTGATTGATTTTAGGTTGAGGGTTTGTTCTTGCCAAACATTTGGAGTATTCTGCAATCCTTGACATCGTGAAATAATTGCCTCCCATATATCCGCCTCAACATCTAAACCTTGTCCCTCAAAGCAACCTCAAAAAAAATAAGACTCATCAACTAATGTTGTGTCGTCATCATCTACCAACGGAACAATATCTTCATCATCATCGCTAAATTCAGCAAGGTTTTCACTGAACCGTCCAACAAGGTTATCATCACCATAACTTGCATATGGTTGAAAGGGTTATGCTTCTTCTGTTCTTCGAGCTGGTACTGATGACGTCGGAATACCAATTTGTTGAGTTAATCGATCGACGGAATCGGCCAAGAGGGGGGTGAATTGGCAATTAAAAATTTCGTGGAAGCTTTTGCAGAAAAATTGAAAGTAATTGCACAACGATTTACAGTGGTTCGACTTTCTCAAACAAAGTCTACGTCCACTACCTTAGCTATCCACACTAAGGATTTTCCAACAAATTCACTAATTTGTTCTTTCTTTTGAGGCCAAAGAGATAACCTTACAAAATCCCTCAAGAGTATACTCCAACTCTTGAGAACACTCTTTTTCCCAAAGAGAAGATTACAAATTTGCAAACTTACAAGAAAACCTCACAAGGTAAGATGTTTGCACAATTCTAGAACAAGAAAATAACACTCAAAGATAATTACAAATGAGCACAAATGGTGTTCTTGAAAGAAAAAATGAATATTGAAAGGAAAATTGGCTTGATTTGCACAAACTTGGTGTTTTATGCTTTCTCTCTTGTTTCTCTATGATTTCTTGTTGATCAAGGGCTTCAGAACTTGTTTAAATACACCTTGAATCTCTTCTGAACGTTGGGGATGATTAGTGAAGATCATATAGCCGTTTTAGTGTGAAAATAATTAATAAAACAGTTTGGAGCGTGGGGGGAATCGGTACCCCCTATGGGGAATCGGTTCCCTAAGTGTAAAATTCAAATATTTCGACCGTTGAACAGGGGGAATCGGTACCCCCTATGGGGGAATCGGTTCCCTCCGACCATTCTGGAAATCTCGGAGCCAAACCCTTCAGGGGGGGAATCGGTACCCCCTTGGGGGGGGAATCGGTTCCCTCTGAGCAATCTGGAATTTTTGGCTTTGAAATGGTTCGAAATACTTTGAAAGATTATTTTGAAATTGTTTTAAGATTAAAACTTAATTTTACACTTAAGTAAGGATTAAAAATGATTTTTGAAATATTTTGAGTAATGTTTTGATATTCGAATAATTATATCGAATATACTTAGAAAATCATTTTGGAAAATCTTAAAATTCATTTAACTTAATTTGTTATATCGAAATATCAAAATGTTTTCAACAATCTCCCCCTTTTTGATATAACAAAACATTTTAGTAATTTTTAAGATTTTGAAATCAAGTTTTGAAATTACTCCCCCTTACTTTAACACTTCTCCCATTTATCATTTTTAAAAACACACACTTAAAACACACTTCTCCCCCTTTTTGTTAAATCAAAAAGATTCAAATGAACGTGAAAAATATTAAGTTCACAATTAAGCTGCTAAGATCACAATTAAGAGAAACGTTAGCCATTAGTTCCGTAATCAATATTCATAAATAATGTGATATGGCAAAATTGGTCATATTGCTAATAATGATGTAAATGATGCAATAACGAATAAAACACACCAAACATATAAGTTCACACCATCCATAAATCCAAAATCCAACAATCCACAAAATCAAACATTCCAAAATATTCAAAATGTTAAAACAATAAGTTTGGAGTTCAAAGTAAAACATTTAATCACATATCCGGATCAGGAGGAGGAAATCGAGCTCGCATAGCGGCCATTTCGTTAGTGAGGTCATTAATACGTGCATTGGTTGCTTCATTATTTGCACGCATTTCCCGAAGAATTTCTAATTGTTGAGCTCCCATTGTGGATAGATGGGACTCTATAGAAGTAAAGCGTGAATCCATGGTCGCATATCGGTAATCAAATGTCTCCATAAAAGATTGAAAATATGGAGGCATTTGAGTCGATTGTTGTGCGTTCTCCTCGGGTTGCTCAGGCTCATCTTCAGCTTCATCGATATCCCTCATTAATTGGTCAAACTCTGGATCTTCGTCAGCTTCGGTGGAGCTTGTGAAGAACTAGCTCCCGGAGTAGTTGCAGAAGATCGAACCCATTCACCGGTTTCTTTATTTTTGACCCATCCCGCTCTTGTTAAAGAAAGAAGATTGATTTGTTTCTTAAGAGGAAAAGCGGCATCTAGACCAACTCGAAGCTCGACTTTAGAAAAGAGATTACTAAGGATACAACCGTAAACTAGTGAAGAACAGAGTTTCTTATTTGGCACTAGGTTAACGGTTTCAACGATCTCAGCAAAGATAATCTCGGAAAGGTTTATTTTTATGTTGTGTTCAAAACAATGCAACCACCAAAGGTCTAAAGCTCTAAGAGTAGAATAAAGACCCCCGGATGGTCGAAACCACCAAGTAATCATGAGATGAAGAAAACGTTCATGAAGATCTAGAACACTTGCACTATCATTCCGTTTATATCATGAGCCTAAAACTTGTTTTTCGTTTGATAAACCTTCATTATCCAAGCCTAAGGCATTGGCTATGTAATCCGGATCAAGATGGAAATATTGATCTAGGAGGTAGGAACGTACTCCTATGGTTTTGGTTTTGTCACGATTTTTGATACAAACGGCATTACAGTAGAAGATACGAACAAGTTGATGATAGACAATAGGTTCAAGTTCGAAAAGTTTATCAAATTTCCATTCGTGCAAGATAGGGAGATATTTAAAGTTAATATCAACCATAGTTTGAAGAGATGGGATACGTTCTTCCCTAATCTTATACGAGTCAAAATATTGGTAAAACCAATAACGATAATCTTTAGGACCCGGTTGATTGAAACAATAATTTTGGATAGTCAAGTTAGGATCAAGATTTGGAATATGATTTTGAGGAATAGGAGGAGGATTTGGTTGACGACTAGAACGACTAGATGAAGACCTAGCACGTTTAGGATTGGACATGGTTTAGGAAATCGGAATAGAATTGATAACCTGCAATTTTAAAAACAAATGTATGCAATTCAATTAATCCCAAAACTCAATTGAGTCCTCAATATTTCAAGGTTCTCTAAATCAATCCTAATGGGCAAAGTTTTTGAAAAACTTTTGAAAAAATATGGTTTTGAGAAATAATATATGTATAGTTTTCATAACAACAACATAATTTAATCAAAACACAATAATTAGAAAATTAACATTTTTTTATTTCGAAAATTTAAAAAAAAAATTGGAAAATTCTTGTGTTTTTGATGAAATTAGTTGTAACATCTAGTTTTTAATCACTAAACAATCAATGACCGATCACTATTTTAACCTAGAACTAATTAAAACTAATCCTATGTTCAAAATTAATGTAATAGAGAGTTTAGAAAAATTTACCTTGAAAGATGAAGATTGAGGGGATTTTGATGTTGTTTGCACGATTTTAATGATTCCAACAGGTTTAGAAGATGATATTTGAAGCAAATTCCGATTAATATCGTTGATTTGAGGCAAAAATGGAGATTTGAGAGATTTAGAGGTGAAGAACGGCGGAAGAAGAAGAAAAGGAGGGTTTTGGGTTTTTTGGGGGTGTTCTGCCCGATTTAACAGAACCCCAGGGGGGTATCGATTCCCCTGTGGGGGGAATCGGTTCCCCTTCAAAGGGGGAATCGGTTCCCTCATGGGGGGATCGATTCCCTCTGCACCAAAATGCTAAAATCTGACTTTTAAGCACATAAAATGCTAAATTAATCTTTTCTAGTGGTATAGGCAACTCATATATTGAAAAATAATTATGTTCAAACAATTAAATTAATCTTTAAACATTATTTGAATATAAAATTAATTTTCACTAAGAATCATAAACTCCCCCTAACTAATAGCAAGAATGCAATCAAAAATTATTATTATAAGCATTTTTCAGTATTTATTAAAAGTGCTAAATTATTTTAAACACTAAGTGAAGATAGGTTAGTTAAACCTAATTCTCTTCTAAGTGTCCAAAACCTTTCCTTGTCTAAGGGTTTTGTAAAGATATCCGCTAATTGATGCAAAGTATCAACATATTCTAAAACTACATCTTCCTTAGTGACATGGTCTCTAATGAAGTGATGTCTTATTTCAATGTGCTTAGTTCTAGAGTGTTGGATGGGATTTTTAGTGAGACAAATAGCACTAGTATTGTCACACTTGATAGGAATGGTACCTACTTCAATTCCATAATCAAAAAGTTGTTGTTTCATCCATAAAACTTGTGCACAACAACTACCGGCTGAAATGTATTCCGCTGCAGTGGTAGATAATGCAACACAATTTTGTTTCTTTGAAAACCAAGAAATCAGCATATTTCCAAGGAATTGGCAAGTACCGGAGGTGCTTTTCCTATCTAATTTGCATCCTCCATAATCCGCATCAGAAAAGGCATGCAAGCTAAAGCTAGAGTCTCTAGGATACCAAAGTCCTAAACTAGAGTGTCCTTAAGGTATCTAAAGATTCTCTTAACAGCTAGTAAATGTGATTCTTTAGGACATGATTGAAACCTAGCACACAAGCAAACACTAAACATAATATCCGGTCTACTTGCGGTTAGATAAAGCAATGAGCCAATCATGGATCTATATAATTTAACATCCACACATTTACCTCCTTCATCTAAGTCAAGCTTTGTTGAAGAGCTCATTGGAGTGTTATGAGGTTTTCCATTTTCCAGTCCAAACTTCTTGAGCATATCTTTGACGTACTTAGCTTGATTAATGAAGATGCCATCTTTTCTTTGCTTGATTTGGAGTCCCAAGAAAAATGAGAGCTCCCCCATCATGCTCATCTCAAACTCACTTTGCATTAGCTTAGAAAATTCTTGGCAAAGAACATCATTAGTAGAACCAAATATTATATCATCAACATAAATTTGAACTACTAATAAATCTTTACCTTTTCTCTTTAAAAACAATGTAGTGTTAACCTTTCCTTTTAAAAAACCTTTTTCAATTAAAAAATTTGACAATCTTTCATACCAAGCTCTAGGAGCTTGTTTTAAACCATAAAGAGCTTTTGTCAATTTTAAAACATGATCCGGAAAATTTGAATCTTCAAAACCTGGAGGTTGTTCCACGTACACTTCTTCTTTTATAAAACCATTTAAAAATGCACTTTTAACATCCATTTGATATAATTTAAATTCATTGAAACATGCAAATGCTAATAACATTCTAATTGCTTCCATCCTAGCTACGGGAGCATATGTTTCATCATAGTCTATGCCCTCTTCTTGAGTATAGCCTTGAGCAACAAGTCTAGCCTTGTTCCTCACTATATTACCACTTTCATCAAGTTTATTTCTAAAAACCCATCTAGTACCTACAGTAGATTTATTACTAGGCCTTTCAACTAATGTCCATACTTTACTTCTCTCAAATTGATTTAATTCTTCTTGCATAGCCATAATCCAATGTTCATCTTTTAATGCTTCTTTGATGTTCTTAGGCTCTATGCATGAAATAAATGCAACATAATTACAGATATTTCTAAGAGAAGATCGAGTAGTTACCCCTTTTGATGGATCACCTATAATTTCACCATCCTTGACATAGTTATACTCTCTTGGAAAAGATACTTCCCTTTCTTCACTGGTTGAATTCTCGAGGGGATCGTGAGTTTGTTTCTTGTGATAATATGTCCTACATCATCATTAACAGAAGAATCCTTCCTCGAAAGGGGATTATCATTGAAAACAACATGTATAGACTCTTCTACAACTAAAGTTCTTTTATTAAATACACGATAAGCTTTAGAATTTAAGGAATAACCCAGAAAAATTCCTTCATCACTTTTAGCATCAAATTTGCCAAGGTTTTCTTTACCGTTGTTTAAAACAAAACATTTACATCCAAAAGGATGAAAATAGCTAATGTTAGGCTTTTTATTTTTGAGAATTTCATATGGAGTTTTCTTTAAAATTGGCCTAATCATTACTCGATTTACAATATAACAAGCGGTATTTGTGGCTTCCGCCCAAAAATATTTTGGCAAATTATTTTCACAAAGCATGGTTCTAGCCATTTCTTCTAAAGTTCGATTTTTCCTCTCAACAACTCCATTTTGTTGAGGGGTTCTAGGTGCTGAAAAATTATGGCTAATACCATTAGAATTACAAAACTCAATAAATCCAAGATTTTCAAATTCAGTTCCATGATCACTTCTAACACTAGTGATAGAGTAACCTTTTTCATTTTGGATTATTTTTGAAAATGTGATGAAATTTTCTAATGCTTCATCTTTAGTACTTAAGAATAGAACCCAAGTGTATCTAGAATAGTCATCTACCAAGACAAATGCATATTGTTTTCCTCCCAAGCTAGTAGTTCTAGTTGGCCCAAAAAGATCTAAATGGATCAATTGTAATACTCTACTAGTTGATACATCATTAATAGATTTAAAAGAAACTCGTTTTTGTTTTCCTTTAGCACAAGCATCACAGATTTTATCATTATCAAATTTAAGCTTAGGCAACCCTCTTACTAAGTCTCCTTGAATTAACCGTTGCAAAACACTCATACTAACATGACCTAGTCTCCTATGCCATAACCAACTATCATGCTCATCCTTAGCAACTTGGCATAAATTAGTCATATCAATAGAATCTAAATGCACCATGTAAATGTTTCCTATTCTATGACCAACAAGCATAATCCGATTAGATGCAATGTCAATGACTTTACAACCATTAATTTCAAATAAGACATTGAATCCTTTATCGCATAATTGACTAATACTCAATAGATTATGCTTTAATCCATTCACATATAAAACATTCTTAATTTGTATGGAAGATGTATTACCTATTGTAGCAATACCTTCAATGTGACCTTTTGAATTGTCTCCAAAAGTCACTTCTCCTCCATTTTTGGCGTTAAGCTCAATGAACCGGCTTTTGTCTCCGGTCATATGTCTTGAGCATCCACTATCAAGGTACCATGAATTTGAATTTGTTTCCCGTGCCTTGTAGCAATGCTCCTTTCCCTACAAACATAGATTAATTTTTGATTTTTGGTACCCAAATTCTTTTGGGTCCATATTCATTAGTTTCCAAAATCCTAGTCCCCTTAGGTATCCATTTGTGTAGGATATTTTTATCTTTAGTAGTAATGAGTTCTTTAGGAACCCACATACTTCTAATGATTTTTCCATTAAAGGTTCTTTGGGGACCTCTATGATTGTAGTTTCTAAAACTTTTTCTAACAAAGTTGGATTTTGAATTTCCACCTTTTTCAAAATGTTTTGTTCCAACTTTATCAAAAGAAGTTTTAAGATCATCAATTTTCTTTTGATGATCATCATTGATTTTTGAAAGTAAATTTTGCAAATTAAATTTTTCTTTTCAAACTCTTCTAGTTTGATTTGCAAATCTTTGATTTTACTTTCATGATCGTTGTTGGTTTTGGATATGAGTTTGTTTTCATTTTTCAATTTTGAAACATCATTTTTATATTTTAAAAACAATTTCTCATAATCCGAAGCCAACCCATTGTACTCCTCAAATAACTCATCATAAGATAAATCATCAAAATCGGATGAGTTAGAGGTTACCTTAGAATCTTCCCCGAATGCCATCAAGCACAAGTTTGCTACTTCTTGTTCCTCTTCATCGGAACTTTCTTCATCGCTCCATGTAGCCACATGAGCCTTGTGTTTATTCTTTGATTGACCCTTTTTCTTCAATTGTGGGCAATCATATTTGACATGCCCCGGCTTTTTGCATTCATAACAAATGATTGGTTCCTTCTCTTTTGGTTCATTTTTAAGACCTTCGTTTCGTTTGAATTTTCTTCCTTGGTAAGGTCTCATCATTTTTCTGAACCGTTTGGCAAACAATGCCATTTCCTCGTCATCATCATCATTATTAGAATCACTCTCATCTTTTGTGGATTTGAGAGCAACTCCAATATTTTTCTTCTTCTCCTTTTCCTTTGGTGTCTCTTCAACTTTATCAAGGTCCACCTCATCTTTAAGCATCATCTCATGAGTGAGGAGTGAACCGATAAGTTCTTCAAGAGTTAAGGACGATAGGTCCTTAGACTCGATGATTGTCGTCTTCTTTGATTGCCATGATTTTGGGAGGGAGTAGAATAACTTCCTCACAAGCTTTTCATTTGAGATGATCTCTCCATATGATTTGAGACCAGTGACAATCGTTGAAAATCTATCCGTCATAGCTTCGATGTCTTCATTTGGTTTCATCCTGAAATTTTCATAGCTATGCGTTAGAATACTAATTTTTGATTTCTTTACCTCATCTGTACCTTCATGTGTGACTTGAAGCTTGTCCATATTTCTTTGGCGGTTGTACACGATGAAACTCTTCCGTATTCATCTGATCCAAGAGCACAAAAATAATATGGATGGCTTTGGAATTGAGCTGAACATTCTTGTCTCTCCTTCACTCCACAACCTTGGATGAGTGAGAGGTTTGATGTATCATTCTTCTACAGCATTCCATGCTCCCATGTCACTTGCTTGAATGAAGTACATCATTCTATTCTTCCAATAGGCATAGTTAGCTCCATTGAAGAAAGGAGGCTTGTTGACGGGCATCGAATCGAGACCGGAGTCGAAGTTTGAAGCGGAGGCCATTGATGACTTTAATAATCGATATAACTCTTCCCGAATCGACTCAAGAGGTGATTAAACCTTCAAATGAGTTAGTCTGATACCAAATGTTGAGTTAATCGATCGACGGAATCGGCCAAGAGGGGGTGAATTGGCAATTAAAAATTTCGTGGAAGCTTTTGCAGAAAAATTGAAAGTAATTGCACAGCGATTTACGGTGGTTCGACTTTCTCAAACAAAGTCTACGTCCACTACCTTAGCTATCCACACTAAGGATTTTCCAACAAATTCACTAATTTGTTCTTTCTTTTGAGGCCAAAGAGATAACCTTACAAAATCCCTCAAGAGTATACCCCAACTCTTGAGAACACTCTTTTTCCCAAAGAGAAGATTACAAATTTGCAAACTTACAAGAAAACCTCACAAGGTAAGATGTTTGCACAATTCTAGAACAAGAAAAGAACACTCAAAGATAATTACAAATGAGCACAAATGGTGTTCTTGAAAGCAAAATGAATATTGAAAGGAAAATTGGCTTGATTTGCACAAACTTGGTGTTTGATGCTTTCTCTCTTGTTTCTCTATGATTTCTTGTTGATCAAGGGCTTTAGAACTTGTTTAAATACACCTTGAATCTCTTCTGAACATTGGGGATGATTAGTGAAGATCATATAGCCGTTTTAGTGTGAAAATAATTAATAAAACAGTTTGGAGCGTGGGGGGAATCGGTACCCCCTATGGGGAATCGGTTCCCTAAGTGTAAAATTCAAATATTTCGACCGTTGAACAGGGGGGAATCGGTACCCCCTATGGGGGAATCGGTTCCCTCCGAGCATTCTGGAAATCTCGGAGCCAAACCCTTCAGGGGGGAATCGGTACCCCCTTGGGGGGGAATCGGTTCCCTCTGAGCAATCTGGAATTTTTGGCTTTGAAATGGTTCGAAATACTTTGAAAGATTATTTTGAAATTGTTTTAAGATTAAAACTTAATTTTACACTTAAGTAAGGATTAAAAATGAGTTTTGAAATATTTTGAGTAATGTTTTGATATTCGAATAATTATATCGAATATACTTAGAAAATCATTTTGGAAAATCTTAAAATTCATTTAACTTAATTTGTTATATCGAAATATCAAAATGTTTTTAACACAATTGTATTCGTGGTTTCGACATATATATCTACCATATTATTATCTGATGATTGATGAAGTCCAACCATAACAACAACATCGTCATCATCATCAAGCTGAACTTTTCCATATGTCATTGGATTTGAGGAGATCAAGCGCCGATAACTTAAACATGAAACAGAAGCTCCAAGTTTTCTCTCAATTTTTTGCTTCATTTGGCGATGAGATACATCTACAGGGAATATAATATTGATCGACCTGTCTGACTTATATAAAACACTAATATCAGCTTGTAGAATTTCGTTATTATAATGGACAATTGTGAAAAATTTGTTGCTCATTGTTTGAAATGTTTTTTGTTAAATGAAAGGAGTTTGTTGTATAAGAGATTGAAGATAAAAGGAGTGTGTTATGTAAGAGATTAAAGATAATGTGCACAACTTAAAGGGAATTTTTCCCATTGGAACTCGTCACAGTGGCGTGGCGAGTTTCATTGAATTTAAAAAAAAAATCGACCGTTGAACAATGGTCAATCCAACGGTAAAAAAAGTCAAAATTATACTCGTTGGAACTCATGGGCATTAAAATATTATTTTTTAAATTTTTTTAAAAAAAATTGAAATAAAAAATATTTTTTACTGGCATGATGAGCCCTCAAAATATATTATATTTATTTTGACGCCCACTTAACACGACCTATTAAAAAATTATATCACATGAAACTCGTCACATCAATATGACGAGTTTCATGAAGACTGTTATAATTACTGTAGATTTCAAATTAAATGTTTGGATGTCCAGCTAAATAATTCATCGGGTTGAATATTGGCCCGGCTTTGGCTTAGTAACCGACATTTTTCCATCAATAATTCATATGCCCCTTGGATTTCGTGCATCAAACGTCACCAAGACGCCTGAAGAAACTTTAAACCAGATGACGTTTACCGCTGATTAAAACCAGTATCCAATTCCTTAGCATCTTCTCTGTTGCCGACATTCGCATTTTTTTCAAGTCTCAACTTCCAGGAAACTGCTCTTATCTACTTCATATGTTATAATAATATTATACCATCGACTTGCTCTATCAAAAATCTCCTCCTCCAACAATACTAATCAAAGATCAAAATCACTGGTAAACAAAATGAACCAACAACTGTAAGTAATTTCTTTCATTCTTTTTCTTTTCTTGTTTCGATTTGCTTAACTTTGTTTATAACAACAGATTCTGCAGTGGGTTAGAGGTTGCTAGCTTCATTGTCAGCTCTGGGTTGCTAAAACTTTCCTGGGATAAAATCTTGGATTGTTATGTGGGATTCCACCAAAATGAGTCAAGAAATTCTGGGTTTTCATTAAGATGGAAATTTTATGCAGAAGCTAATGTTAACATCATTGTTTTCATTACTTCTCCTATTTGTACCAAATCTCACCTTCAAGACTCAAAAGAATGGATTCCTCCTACGGCTAATAAGGAGAGTTGTCGGGTCTTTGAATTCCTATGCAACGATGGCAACTCTTTCTGCATCCATAAAGCAGCAATTTCCCTTTTTGATGATCACTTTGATGAGCTCTTGCAGTTGAAAACTCAGGTTTGGTCTCTTTCTGATACTTGCTTATAGTCTTTGTGGAGATCGGATGAAGTGCACAACCCACATTTTGGGGTTACTTCAAGTTTTCAGCTGAGTCAAACAGCTAAAATCGTTGCGAATTCCATGTAAGATGAAATGAATCTAATTGGTACATTTTGGGGTTACTTTTGAGTTCAATGTATGGACTTTCAGGCTGTAACAATTTCCAAGTTAATAACAATCTCTAATTGCTGCAGTGTGGAAGGAGTGCCAAGCCCTTAATTGTAACAGGGCATTCATTAGGAGGATCAGTTGCCTCACTCTTCACCTTATGGGTGCTCGAAAGCCTTGATATATCGAGTGCTAAACGACCCCTCTGCCTCACGTTCGGGTCACCTCTACTCGGTGACAAAGGGTTCCAACAAGCCATTTCACAACATCCTGCATGGAATTCATGTTTTCTCCATGTTGCTGCAACAAGCAAAGACTCCATCCCAAGACTCTTCATTGCTCCATCCCATTATCTTAACTCATCAATTGAAGCTCCGAAATACGATCATTACAAGCCTTTTGGTACCTTTCTTTTATGTGGTGAAAATGGATGTGCTTGTTCTGAGAACCCTGAAGCTGTCTCCGAGGTACTGATGCTGTTTGAACCGAAGATACTGCAAATGAAGAACAGATGAACGGTGTTTATGGCAGGATTGTTGAACAGCTCGAGTCGGTAATAATCCGTAAAGGCGTCTCACAGCTTGGTAAGCCAATGCTGAGTTCGCTTCAAGCTGGAACAATCTTGCAATTAGAAGCTATTAGAACACGAAAAGAACAGGTAGATCGAATTTCTTTCTATTGTATGGAATGCTGTTCTGATTCTTCATTTCTTATGAAGTATTTCTATCCGATGCATATTTGAACATCTTACATATACACTAGCCCAAGTAGCATTGCTTATAACTGTATATAATCTAACTTTGTTGAACCATCAGCAAAAAAGAAATGAATTGGACAACCTGATCAAGAAACTGGAAGAGACGTGTATGAGGAACAAGAGGAAGGTATTTGACCCTGCAAAGAAACTAAATGAGATAAAAATAAAAATGGCATTTCTAGAATGGTATAAGAAGTGTGCCAAGGCTATAGAAACTGGTTGCTATGATTTTTACAAGAACCGGGTGGCTCGGTCGGATCACGATATCATCAGGCACAAGAAGTTCCTCACGAACAACTGGGAAAAAATCGTTGCCCAAGCCGAGAAAAAGCCTCAGAAACAACTGGTTCACCTTCGGTCACGGTGGCTGTATTCCGGTACAACATGTCGGAGAATGACCGAGCCGCTCGATATAGCGGACTACTACCGAAATGGAGGAAGTAACTATGTGGAGAATGGCAGACCACATCATTACATTAAGTTGGAGCAATGGTTGGAAGAAGACGAGAAACAGAGCGGGGTTTCAGTCGACAGCAAGAAGAAACAAAGCGTGGATGTTATTCTGACGTATGATTCTTGCTTTTGGGCTCACGTCGAAGAGGCTCGATTATGTTGCAAATCAATGGAGGTCGCAGACATCGAGTTCGAACAGAGGGAGTCTTTGAGGCGGAAACTGAAGGAGTTTGAGGCTTATGTCATGGAGCAGATCAAAAAATCTGCGTTATCTTCTGAGATTTTCTTGAAAGGTAGCAGTTTCATGCAATGGTGGAAAGAGTATGAGAAGATAATGGAGCCTGATTACAGTTCACCATTGACAAATTTCATGAAGAACAGTAAATTTCAGCAGTATGGTAGTGGATGCTTGACACTCGATTAACAAACACCAGTGAAAATATAGCCTTGGTGCCTTACCACGGTGCATTGCCATGAATAACCTACAATGCTACAGCTTTTTGCTTCTACGAAGGTCTAATGTTATATGGACTCTTCTTTCATTTTTGTCGTGATCGTGTCCAACCTGTATTCAGATATGAGTGTAGAATTATGATCTACTCCATTAAATATACGATTTTTTTTCAAAAGAATCAAATAGATATACGGTGTTATATATTCCGAATTCAAACAGTATGATTAATGTAATGTGAGGTGAAACACATGAAATTTGTATTTGTTATAAGAAAGAAGAAATGATAAAATGCTTGAAGTAAAGCCATTATTTCATTACCTAAAACATTGGAAGATGAAACAAGAAAACAATGATAAGGTGTCATGATGATTATATGGACAAATGTATAATTTTATGTTACGGGACGAATTTAATTTTAAGAGGATATAATTTTATATTTGAAGATGAACTTAAACTTAAAAGAATGAATTAAAATTCTAGAGGACGAAACAGATTTTCAATAAAAATTACATAAAAAAAATTTAAAATATATGATAATTTTAAATTATTAAAAAAGCGATTATCCCTGTTTAGTCTCCTCGATCTATCATGATGAAGATGACAACAAAATGAAAGGTGATAGATGGGGACAAGATGCAGCTGTTTTTTGAATGGGTACATGAGCTGTTTTTAGGCTACACATCAAACTAAGTAGGGACCAACAAGCACATGCACATGAAAACTCTACCACGCCTTTTTTTTTTTGAAAAAAATAATAAAAATGGTCTTAGGTTAGCACTAGACTATGGAATTTTGATCTTTATTTTATTTTAGTTCTCAACTTAATATAATTGCACTATACGAAACAAATTAGTAATGTGTGACAATTAGAAAAATAAAAAGAATAATGTAAAATATATATGTTAAATCTTGTATAGATTAAAGGGTAAATTATAAATTTCATTCCTCAATTTTCTTCTCACTCCTATTTTAGTCACTAATTTTTTAAAAATTTAAATTTAATCACCAAACTTTTGAATTGATTCTATTTTAATCACTCTATCGTTAAGTAGTTAATGACGTTATGACACGATAAACAACACCAAAATGATATTGTTTTTGAAAAAGCCAAATTTACTTTGAAATGATATTATTTTGAATCATCATAAAATCTATTTTCCCCTTTTCTTTATTTTCCTCTTTTCTTCTATTTCCCCTCTTCTTATATCTTTATCTACTCATATCTCAACGATTATTCGCCATGATTGACCATCGTCAATCGTCATTAATGACGACCAACGAATCTCGAAATTTTCTACCAAATTCATTCTATCATTCTAAACACGAATTTGATATCTATCGGCCCGAAAAATACCTCAGACTCCACGAATTTAACATCATAATTTTCTTTCCATAAGAAAACTTCTTTCTAGTTTCTAACAGCTCTTTTGTCGTATGGTTGAACCACCACTTGAATTGGATCCTAAGCATTTTGGTTCTAGCTTTTTTGAGTTAAAATTATCCCACATTCAATCTACAACTTTTATTGTCGGATCAACTTAGTAACGTTCGTATTTTTTGTGGGGTTCTAGTCATTCAAGAACTTGAAAAAAAAATGAATTTCCTGTATTAATTTTTATTTCTTCCATTTCCCTCTTATTTTAACCGTTCATATTTTTTTTGGCGGCGGAAAGTGCTGCAGTTTCTACGCTATCAAGATCTCGTTATTTAGTACAGCTTTCGTGATTAGGCCTCGGGATCTCTTTGTGATTCATCATCAATATTAGTCTTAGATATCTACTGCAAATCTACAATCAATCACTTTTCTTTTCTGGTACTTTGTACAAGCTTATGTCAAAAACTAAAAATACATATTTGAGATGGAGTCGAGTACTTATTTAGTGGCTTCTGTCAAAGTTATTAGCAGCATCTCTCTTGCCAAGAATAAATTATTCCGGATGGATCGAATGATATTGGGATGTAGTCGCACTCTCATAGAAATTTTAAATTTTATACCCTATATCATTAATATAACTTTCTAAAACCATATCCTCTCGTATAAAACCACGCATCTAGCCCTGAATTAAAGCGAAAGAGTTGACATTGAGGGCAATCCCTAACTTCCTGAACTTGAAGTTCAAGTTGTTGTTGTAATTGGTTTAAAAAGAAGGAAAAGGGATGGTGATTTTAATAGAGAAAATAACATCAGTGACCAAAAATGCCTTATAATATACGATTTTAACCAATTTTTTTTGGATTTGCCAAAATGACCAACAAAATCGCAATGCGAAATAAAAATCGCAACGTGATCTCCAGAATCGCAAATCAGTTCCCAGAATCGCAACGCGATTATGAAGAATCGCAATGCGATAGTACAAATTCGCATTGCGATTTTCCATAATCGCAACGCGAATATAAAAATCGCAACGCGAACATATAAATCGCAACGCGATTCTGACTATCGCAACGAGTATCCGTAAAATCGCAATGCGTATCCGTAAATCGCAACGACAATACGTAAAATCGCAACGCGTATCCGTAAATCGCAACGAGAATACGTAAATCGCAACGCGGAAATCGCAACGAGAATACGTAAATCGCAATGCGTATCCGTAAATCGCAATACGAATACGTAAATTGCAATGCGAATACGTAAATCGCAATGCGAATCTGTAAATCGCAACGAGATTCTGACTATCGCAATACTGAATTTCAAATTCGCAACTCAATTTCTGAATTCGCAACAGGATTTAATTTCGCAACACAAATGTTTTGGGTATATAACTACGCAGCAGCAGCAACTCATAACCTAAATCCCTAAATCGCAACTCATTCCATCTCCATCTATCACTCTCTCCGGCGACATCCGTTCCTATATCCAACGACATCCTTCCCCATCCGGCAACAGGTTTTAGTTTCGCAGCTCGTTTGTTTAGTAAATTAATTTACAATAATGAAATCATCTAATGTTGATCATGTTTGGATAGATTTGTGTTTTGGAGGGTCATGGGAGAATGTTCATGGTGTTTTACAATATATGCCTTTACCCATGAATCTTCAACTAAAACTGTCATTAAAAAAGTTAACTTATGAAACTCTAATGTTACGTGTTGCAAATAAATTGAATTTAGAGCCCCTAAGTGGATTTAGGCTATCTTATCAGAGAAATGGTAAAGTTTATTTGTTAACCGACAATGAAGATGTTGAACGATTCATTGTTTACATTAGTATTTCAAGTGATGATGTTACATTGTATGTTGTTGAACCTAGAAGTAGTGAAGTTGGGTCAGTAGCGGGTAATAATCAACTAAGTTTTTCAACCCCAGTTTATGGTGCTCAAAATTTAATGGTTCCACCACAATTTCATCACCAAGCAAATATTGTTTCACCACATTTCCAATACCAAACACAATCTCAAAACCCACAACCTTTCCCTAATCCAAATCCCAATCAACAAACAGAAAAAATTGTGAGTACTAGTCAGTATTCGAAATTTGATCTTGGTCAATACCCGGACTTTGATCTTGGTCAATACTCGGATTTTAATGATTTTTCAGAAGAAGAAACAGACCCTGGGTGTAATGATTTTGATATTGGCAATACCCGAATTTTGATGATGAAACAGCCGTTGCCGAGGAAGATGTTGTTGATAATAATGAGGAGAAAGTTACGACTGTAAATGAACATGTTGAACATCCATTCTGTAATTCATATAACACTGAAGAAGAAAAAGAAGAAGAAGAAGAAATCCCCAAAGAAAAGTCCCCGAAGAAAATGCCACGGGAGTATAACTGGAATATGCCAGAATTACTTCAAATACCGGAAGAAGAGTTGGTAAAGATAGCAGTTGATTGTTACACAAAAATTATTCGTATCAAGAAAGATGATTGTTTTGATACAAAGAAAGACTTGAAGATAGCTTTGTATACGAAATGTGTGGAAGATGGCTATCAACTAAAAGTTAACAAATCAAGCAAAGATCATTTCGAAACAAGGTGTATGATTGACAAAAACTGTATGTGGCGTATGATTGCAAAGAGGATAAAAGATTGCGAAATGTTTCAAGTTAGGACTTTTATTGATAAACATACATGTTCAAGAACCCAAGTTTTTTCCTCACCATAGATAGGCAAACAAAAAGGTGTTGGGTTGTTTTCTGGCTGAGTTAATGTTTTTGAATGGTAGGGTATATCGGGGACATGAAATTATGACTGACATGAATGCTCGGTTCAAGATTAGTATCTCATATTCTCAAGCTTGGAGAGCCAAATGTTATGCCTTGGAATTGTTGAGGGGGTCGCCAGAAGCATCGTTTGCCTAACTGTCGGCTTATTGTCACAATTTAAAGCTGAAAAATCCTGGGTCGGTAACTCATATCAAAACAGATAGAGATGGACGCTTTGAGTTGCTGTTTATCGCCATTGGTGCTGCGGTTAGTAAATCAATATAATTTTGTTGACTCATTTTTGTTAGTTACATGTATTTCACATTTAAATGATTATATTTCTTGTTGTATATGATTTTGTAGATTCGTTCGTTTATTAATCGCATGCGCCCAGTTATTATAGTTGACGGAGCACATTTAAAAGGTCGATACCTTGGAGTAAACTTATTAGCAGTAGCCATGGATGCTAACAATGGGATACTGCCAATAGCTTACGGGGTTGGCAAATCTGAAACCTCTGATTCATGGACATGGTTTATGGGGCATCTTAGGGATTGCATAGGTCCTATTAGCAATCTGACAATCATATCCGATAGGGCAAACTCAATTGACAACGTTGTTAGAAGGTGTTTCCCATATGCTTTTCATGGACTTTGTGGTGTTCATTTGTATAGAAATCTAAAATCAAGGTCTACTGGCATAAAAAATCACAAATGAACATACAGGAAGGCTGTAAAAGCTTATCGGGAAGTGGATTTTAATAAGTATATAAACTGTTTAAGGCGTGTTTTACCTCAGTGTGCTCAAACACTAGAAGATGTCGGATTTGAAAGATGGTCAAGAGTACATCAACTTGGAGTAAGATATGGTTTCATGACGTCTAATAGTGCAGAATCAATCAACGCTCTAAGTCATCATTCCTGGAAATTACCCATTACTATGTTAATAGAGTTTTTTCGAGCCTCTATTCAACAGTGGTACTACAAGAAAAGAAACCATGCATGTATAATTTCTTTAAATTCATAACTTATCATATATTTTACTAAGTATTATTTATTTAAATTTACATGAACATTGGAATATCGTGTTACACCATGGACAGAAAAAAAGATAACGAAACGTGTTGTGAAGTCAACGTCATGGAGAGTTGAACCATGTTCAAACACTTTGTTTGAAGTACTGGATAATAACTTAAATGGGCTTGTCGATCTAAATGCAAAGACGTGTAGTTGTATGAAATGGCAAACATCTGGTTATCCGTGTGGCCATGTTATAAAAGTTTCTCTTCATCTAAACCAAGATGATTCAAGCGCATACGCTATGGATTGCTACACTACAGAAGTATATCGACAGACTTATGGCGAGATTGTCTACCATATTCCACATCCTTCTGAGTGGGACATACCAGATGACTTACAAACAGTTTTGCCACCAGCCATGGACAAAAGGCTACCTGGCAAACCAAAAAGTCACGATCGTATACCGTCTAAGGGTGAAGAGAAGAATAGTCGGTGCAAGGAAAGTGGTCATACAAGGTTGACATATGGATCACCAGTGCCATCACAATCATCTTTTCCTCTACCAAAATATGGATCCTCATCAAAATCCAAAGCTCATATGGTGTCAAGCAAAAGGCAATCAAAATCGCAATCATCTTTAAAATCCCAATCACAACCGGCTTCACCTTTTGGGACTGTTAACTTAGGTGATTTTTAAATGCAAACGTTGTATTATGTTGATTTTATGTGTGAACTTTTAACATTTTCAGTTAGGCATGTATTAGTAACTTGAGTTTGAAAATTGCTATGATATGTTCAGTTGTTATCACTTATTAGGCATTCATTTGACTATCACAACACAGAAATGACGTTCGCAATCATCTTAATGTCTATCGCAACGCGGAAATTACTATCGCAACGAGAGAATCGCAATGCGAAATGAAAATCGCAACGTGAAAATCGCAACGCGGAAATGACTATCGCAATGCGAAATGAAAATCGCAACGAGAGAATCGCAATGCGAAATGAAAATTGCAACGAGGGAATCGCAATGCGAAATGAAAATCGCAACGCGAATTTAGTTTCGCGTTGCGATTTTAGTTTCGCGTTGCGATTTTAATTTCGCATTGCGATTCTCTCGTTGCGATTTTCATTTCGCAATGCGATAGTCATTTTTGCCTTCAACATAATGCAGATTGAAATCAACAAAATCAACCATTACATTTCAATCAATTAAACAAGAACAAATAAGAATTATGTTCACATCAATTAAACAAATCAACTTTTACAAATCATCTTTTACAAATCAATTAAACAATCAAAAAATAAGCAATAATTCTTATTTCCTCATCTACTATTGAATCAACTTTTGCAGCCATACATCATTTTCACGCAGCTCACTTGATTAACCTGCAGAAATCAAACATTTGCTCAAACAACAATTTCTACACATCTAAAACTTACAAACAACAAATTATTGAATTCTAGGTACTTAACCAAACATTTTCAAACCAAAAGCCTATAAACTTACCAATTGTTTATGGACACTTTCATAACGCGGATGCAGGTAGGCAGCGTCTCGCATATATCGCTCTAGCCATAAAATGCCAAAACCATAAGCCTACTGCACCTCTATCTCTATCGGTGGGAGGTAGAAAATGTGTACTTCCTGTCGTCAAACGATCCAAGCACATGCATACGAGAGGACCACAATCCCCTCTGGCTTCCTTCGTTTGTTGTGGTGCGGTCTCGTCTCTGCTAACTGTAATATTGAGCTTCTTTGGCTTCTTGTTTCCAGAACAAGTCCAATAATTTTATCACATCCAAGAATTTAGCCAAATGAGAGCTCCATCCCTTAATAATATCTCTTAAATCAGCCAATGATATGTAATTTATCATGCTATCATATACTATTGCCTTAAGGGATGGGAGCTGAAGCTCGACGAGAAGCCAATGTTTACTTTCCAAAACATGGATAAACACCTGCAATCATAAGTAATAATTCATTCATTTGCGCACTTATTTATGAATACCTTTAAACTCAATCTAAAATAAATACTAACCTTATCGACCTCCCACCATGCAGGATAAAGTTTAGCTTGTCCATTGCCCAATGCAAATGATTCATCTCGTTGATTCTTCAAGTGAACAACGTTAAAAGACGTCGGCATAATTGTATATCGTGTATTTATTTTATTTTTCTTAAGTTTCCTAATTATTAGAAGACGTGACACCCACACATCGATATGCTGTTTTACAAAAAAAAGACATATATTAGTGACTTACATAAATTTTTTTAAAAAAATAATCAAATTGAAATATAAGAAAAATATAAGACTTACCCATCTATCGAAATAGCCATTATCTTCGACCCCTAATAATACGCCCCACCAAGACCGATCAAGCAACAAATATATATATCATCATTGAGCTTGCATATGTCAGTGAAACACCCCTGGCTCCGCTCATGTGGATAAAAATCAACTACGGTCTTAGCCCAAAGGGTGTTATCCAGAATTGTGTCCGGTAGTTGTCTCCTCTCCACTTCAGATACCGGAATGGTACTGGCCGGTAACTCATACGAGAGCCAACTCTTATCCATCATGTCCGGCACGTCAGAGGGTTTCTCAAGAATCTTACATATGACGACATGTGAATCGGGCTCTTGAATGGTGGGAGGGACCTCTTCAACGATGACGGTGGCCTCTTGAACGGTGGGAGGGGACTCTCGAGGAATGATAGGGGCCTCTTCAATGATAGGAGTGGACTCTTGAGGGATGACAGGCGAGTCGGGCTTTTTCTTGCGGTGTCTTCGCACTATTGGGGTGTACGGAGACTTAATAGCACGTGCACGCCGTCTGATGCGTGAACTTCATCGTGCAAGAAAAACCCGACGTAAAGCATCCACCTTATCGAGCCGCTAAATAATTAAATACAAAAATAAGTAAATAAACAGACATGATATTTAAACAGTGAAAACAAAGACAAATACTAACTTCACAGTGTTAAAGAATAAACAGTTTAGTAGTATTGGCAGCAACCGAATAAATTTACTAAGCAATCTAAGTGAAATTGTTAATCTAAGTGAAATTACGAGTAAATTTATCATCAAGTTAAATATGGAAAATCTTAAACTTACCTCGTTGCGTAGAGTATGAACCTCATTCTACAACGATACTACCATCTCACGTAGAGCGGCAACCTCACCACGTAAAGTAGACACCTCCACACGCCATGCACCATCGTTATCGCGTAGAGTACCGATCTCCTAACGCAAGGCATTGACCTCATCACGTAACTCCCTTGACTCATCCCGTGGAGGTGGAGAACAGGGAGATAGAAGTCGTGGCATCTTTTCCGGTCGCCTATCATGAGGTGATGGTGGAGAAAAGGCTCGATGATGTGACGGGATAGGTGATGGCTCTCGTTGTAGAGGTGTATAGTCGGGTCGATCAGGTGATGGCTCTGGGTGAGGTGATGGCTCTCGAAGTGGAGGAAGTGGAGGAAGTGGAGGCTGCTCATCATTCGTGCCATCAAAAAAATGCTGACTAGCTTGCCACCAATCAGTGGCAAGCTCAGCCTCCGTGGGTGCCAGTCTCTGTAATGGAGTGTTGGCCTCCTAAAAATATAAAAACTCAAACAAAGTTAAACATCTACTATTAATAACTTGTTTATATATGATAGTATTTGTGTTAACTTACATTATTTATTGTCGCATATGGTATTAAGTCTTCCCAATCCAACAGACGTCTCCTCTTCCAGGAAATAGCCCTAGGAATATCATTTGAAGTTTTTAATGCATATGTCCGCATGCTGGGGAAAGCCTCGAATATCCAAATCTACAAACAATATAATAACAAACATTAGTAATTGTTAAATAATTAATTATAATTTTGAAAACATTATATATAAAATCTTATCTTAAAGGCCCAAACAAAGCCTGACAAAGTGTATTTCGACCCATCGCCACGCAAACTTTTGCGGTCATCAAAGGCAGACGACAACTTAGTCTAGATATCTTTCCATATATACGAACCCCACGAAAACAGATTCCAAGCATTTAGGTCCTCTACCAATAATATTAGCTCCTGAGGAATAGGTTGTATGGCCTCTCTGCCTAAAAAGCCGGCATACAAAAGTACTAGATGGCATACTCGGACAACATCGACGTCATTCATCCGAGTAAAACCATCTTTCTTATTAAACAATTTCTTCAGGTCTTCGACGTGTAAGTTCGACTTCTCTATTGACTCATCAGGAAAAACCTGTGATAACCATGATGGGCGGGTGATATGACGAGTGTACCGGCCTACATCATCGTGTCCAAATCGTAGACCAGTGATTAAGCAGAACTCATTCCGCCCAAAACAAGTATACGCCGGTGGAAAATAAAACCATATCTCTTCCTCACCACGTTGTATACTGTCGGGTAGATCGCTAGTCATGGTCTGAAGCCACAAATGGGTCAAATTAGCATCTCCACCCGGATGTTGTACTCTCAGCCATGGCCCGAAGCAGGTTTCCTCAAACAATTTTCTTTGTGCAGGTGAAAGCTTCGAAGCAATTGTATTGGCTAGGCTAACTTTATTCCTTAATGTCAATGAAGTCAAAAAAAATTTCTACAAAAATAATAAACATACCAAGTTAGATATACAGAAACTACACTGTGAAGATATACCAAAAACAATAAACATGAGTAGTAGTTTATTCTTAAAACTAAAATTTGCAACACTGTTTTGTCTTTTGGTTGAAATGAAAATCGCAACGAGAGAATGAAAATCGCAACGCGGAAATGACTATCGCAACGCGAAATGAAAATCGCAACGAGAAATTAAAATCGCAACGAGAGAATCGCAACGCGAAATGAAAATCGCAATGTGATTTTGGTTTCGCGTTGCGATTATCTCGTTGCGATTTTCATTTCGCGTTGCGATTCTCTCGTTGCGATTTTCATTTCTCTCGTTGCGATAGTCATTTTCGTGTTGCGATTTTCATTTTCATGTTGCGATTTTAAGTTTAGAAACTATTCTTCTTCTGCAAATTGAAACTTTAATGGATTGCATTACTTCAACCAAAAGACAAAATAAAGACAAATACTAACTTCACAGGGTTTAAGACTAAACATTTTAGTAGTATTGGCAGCAATCGAATGAATTTAATAAGAAATCTAAGTGAAATGGTTAATCTATTATTGAAATTACCAGTAAACTTATCATCAATTTTAATATGAAAAACCTAAAATAATGCAAAAATTTCAAAATAAAAATAATTAAAAAACTAACCCTCGGAGGTTGATTTTCCATTTTTGAATGATTGTGAGGGATTTCTGACCGTGAATGGTTGTGAGGGATTTCGCCGGAGATGGGGACAGAAATCTTCGGAGATGGGGACGGATTTCGCCGTAGAGAGTGAGAGATGGAGATGGGACTGAGTTGTGATTTTTTTTAGGTTTTAGGTTATGAGTTGCGATTACGAGATATACTGTGGACGGTTCAGTGTTCCGATAATTAATATTCGTGTTTGGAATTTGAAAATAAAATACGCGTAGCGATTATAATGGCGCTTTAAAAATCGCGTTACGATTTACGGATACGTGTTGCGATTTACGGATACTCGTTGCGATTTACGGATACGCGTTGCGATTTTACGTATTGTCGTTGCGATTTACGGATACGCATTGCGATTTACGTATTCTCGTTGCGATTTACAGATACGCGTTGCGATTTACGTATTCTCGTTGCGATTTACGGATACGCGTTGCGATTTTACGGATACTCGTTGCGATAGTCAGAATCGCGTTGCGATTTATATGTTCGCGTTGCGATTTTCATATTCGCGTTGCGATTATGGAAAATCGCAATGCGAATTTGTACTATCGCATTGCGATTCTTCATAATCGCGTTGCGATTCTGGGAACTGATTTGCGATTCTGGAGATCGCGTTGCGATTTTTATTTCACATTGCGATTTTGTTGGTCATTTTGGCAAATCCAAAAAAAAGTTGGTTAAAATCGTATATTATAAGGCATTTTTTGTCACTGAGGTTATTTTCTCATTTTAATATCATTATCGGCTAAAAAAGAGAGACAACTGATGACAATATTAAAGAGATTATGGAGGAAGATAATGAAAATAAATTAGGAGGAGGTTTAAATCATTAAAATATTATGAATTATGTATTAGAATGAAGATTAAATTATAATAGTATATGAAAACTGAAGGTGATTTTTTTATTATAATAAGTTTTTTATTGGAAGAGCAGTATTAATTTTATTAATTATCATATTATATGAGTTACTTTTAAAAAAAATAATAAACTGATTATATTTTAAATCAAATAATAAAATTCTATAATTTTATACGGTTGATTGGCTAAAAATTAAAGGGCTATTCAGATATTTTAACTTACTTATTAGTTAAATATATAAGTTTTATTTCAAAACCTGGCGGTACAATGAATTAGTTTGAAAAGGAAATTGCAGGTGAGGATTTGTTGGGATAGGAAACTCTTTCCAAGAAATGGAAATTTGGATTTTAGTTTCAATCATTGTTTGCTTGTGCCCTCTCCTTCTAATTTTGTATGTTTCCCAGGAAGGGTCCATTTAAAAGGCCGCGTTGAATCGAATTTGATTGGTGACGAAATACGTTCTATTTTTTTAAATTAAGGGTTTATAAAGTAATATTTATTTGATAATTAACGTTTAATTATTTTGTTATAATCATTGATTTTGAATTCGTAACCTCTAAAAATAATAACAATTTATTCTATCATTGAGATAAATATATTCGTACTTATTTCAATGTCATTTTTGAATTATCTAATTCCAACTAACACAAATCAAGAAAATATAAATATTTTTAACCATTTAATCAATTAATGATTTTTTTAATTTTAATTTAAAATAATATCAGATTTAAAAAACAATTAAAGTATTGTAGTTAATTTTTTTGAAGAAGACAAAAACTATAGAAAAAAAGAGCAAAAGATAAATATGGATTATTTGATGATCGTATTTCGTTAAAAGTTAACGAAGTTTTTAAAAATTTACTTAACAGCGTAATAATATGGCATATAACATTAATTAATCTAAAAATTTATTAAATTTACTTAACAGCATAATAATATGGCATATTACATGTGTGAAGCAAAACGCGTACACCAATCTGGCAAGCTTATTCTTCCGCTAAAATTGCACAATCACATGCCCATCAACGGCTGAGACTTCATCATATAACGTGTATAAAACTAAGTACCTTCCCACTCCTCACGCCACGCGTCACATCTTACATCCCGTGATTACTGCCGCACTCTACCACTTACCCGGTTAAAAAAAAAGGTAAAACATTAAAAGCGACGGCAGTTAAAACTTAAAATTCAAATATAAATATTAAAAATTGAAGAATCCAGTCAGTCCCCAGCTCAAAACAAGCTTAAAAAGCGCCATTCCCCCCCCCCTCTATCTCTTCCTTTACTCTTTCTCAAACTTCAGTTAAAATGGCACCGTCATCTCTGCCACCAGCGCCGCCGTCTTCTATGGTTATTGTTCTCTTCCTCCTGTCTTCTTCCGCATTGCTTTGTGAATCCAAGCTAAGCTTTGATTACTACTCGAAAACCTGTCCCAGTTTCAACAAAATCATGCAGGAAACCGTAACCAACAAGCAGATCACCAGCCCGACAACCGCCGCCGGAGCGCTCCGTCTCCTATTCCACGACTGTCTCCCCAACGGATGCGATGGTTCCATCCTCATTTCCTCCACCGCATTCAACAAAGCAGAACGTGACGCCGACATCAACCTGTCTCTCCCCGGAGATCCCTTCGATCTCATCGTGCGAGCCAAGACGGCCCTCGAGCTCGCCTGTCCCAACAGCGTCTCCTGCTCCGACATCCTCGCCGTCGCTGCCCGTGACCTCGTGACGATGCTTGGTGGGCCCTACTTCAAGGTTTACCTTGGCCGTAAAGATTCACGGTTGTCATCGGCTTCTTCGATAGAAGGGAAGTTGCCTAAACCCAGCATGGGCATGTCACAACTCATCAATCTCTTTGCTTCGAGTGGGTTCACTGTTCAAGAAATGGTGGCCTTAAGCGGCGCGCATACCATTGGGTTCTCTCATTGCAAAGAGTTCAGCTCAAATATCGGCAATGACACCCATTACAACCCCAGATTTGCTCAAGCATTGAAACAAGCTTGTGCAGATTATCCAAAGAACCCAACTCTATCTGTTTTTAATGATATCATGACCCCCAACAAGTTTGATAACTTGTATTACCAGAATTTACCGAAGGGGTTGGGGCTTTTGGAATCAGATCACGGATTGTATAATGATCCAAGAACAAGGCCATTTGTGGAATTGTATGCGAAGGATCAAAACAAGTTCTTTCAAGATTTTGCTAAAGCTATGCAGAAGCTAAGTGTTTATGGGATCAAAACCGGGAGGAGAGGAGAGATTAGGCGCAGGTGTGATGCTGTAAACTGAGCCTTTTTCAGCTTGTTAATTATATAATTTGATGTGGTTTTGAATTCATTTGAGAAATATTATCTATACTTGTCTTTGTTTTTATCAATTGTCACATTACCAGGCTTAAATTCATATACATATTTAGTTAATCTGTTTTCTGGGTTTCAGGGTTCAAATCTTTTGATTTCGTTGTTGTTCAATGCCCCTGTATTTAGCGAGTCTAAACACGTGGATAAAATATCAATGAAATCAGCTAGAAAGAAGCCTTCTTTTGGGGATTTTTAAAATTGATGATGTCGAATTGTTTAAGGTATTTTGTTTACTTTTGTCTATTCTCTTTGTTTTCTTCAAGAAATATGGCTTCAATCTTGGTTTATTCATCAAGTTGAAAAAGTTGAAATTATAAGGGTGAGTCTATTATCGATGTTAATATTGGGTTATATCGGAAATTAGTTAGCGAAATTAACATTTTCGGTAAAAAAATAATGTTTTAGATAACGTTTTATCGAAAATGTTAAGAAAATATTAATATTTTCGGTAAGACTTTCCCTAACCGTATATTAAGACTGCCGTACAACAAAACTACATGTTACCACGAGATCATGTTTCTTAAATTTTCTTTTGTATAATCCTTATTCTGAATCTTGTCAGAATTCAACAGCCAATGAAAGAAACCAACCTGATGTTGGATGCAGAGTTGGTTTGAGGATCGAAATTTGAAATGCCTTACCATCACCCTCTGCAGTTCAAAATTGAGGTTGAGTTGAATTGTTTGAGATGAGTGATTAGGTTTCAAACTCAATTATTTTGGTAAATTCCAGATTTCACCTCTTAACATTTTTGTACTCCTATTTTGACAATTTTTTTAATTTACTCATAAAACTTTTGATTTACTCTTATTTTGATCACTCGTAAATGGAAAAATGGCATCACGATCATGTGTGCTGATGTGGATTGTTTTTGTTTGACATGGAATCTATGTGTTATTCACATCATTTTCCTTTTTTTTATTTTCTTCCTCCAAAGATGAATGTTTTCTCCAACAATCACTTTAAAACTTTGAGTCATTGTTGTAATTACCATTATTTGACGTCTTCTCCAATTACTCAAGATATTGGTTAGCTCTTTTAGTTTAGATTTGACCTAAATAACTTTAAAAATCATAAAACTCAACTTCAAAACTAAAACTCGTAAAACCTTAAGTCACTCTTATCTATAATATCCATCATGCGATCAATGTGGAATCAAGATTTACAATATGTTTCACATTTTTTACCACCTTACTATTGGAATTTGGAATAATGTGCTTTATCATAAAAAAATTTAAAGAGAATTCAAAATTAGGGGTTTGAAAGTTCATAAAAATAGGAGCAAATTGAAAGTTTAATGGATAAATTGAAAACTTCTAACATTTAATGTTCAAAATAGGGGTGAGTAGAAAATTGAATAATGAAATTTGTAATTTATCCCAATTATTTATACACAAAGTCGGGCACATTTGAAGCAAGTGCCTCATTTATGCTGAATCCAACATCTTTAAGGAACAGAATAACAGATGATATGGAAGATGAGAAATGTCAGCTACATGGGAAGGAAGGGTTTTTGGCCAGTGTTGTTGGTTGACGATGAAAAGAAGTAAATTTATGTTAAAAAAACCACTGTAGAATAGACACATAACCTAGATGTTTGGAATCGACTGTTCCCCCCGGCAAAACTTGTTGAAGGCTACACTGCACCAACAACCAATTAAAACATTATAACTGATCAGACAACTTTGTGTCCTGTACATGAAGAACAAAAACATTTGGTTGCAATTTCTTTTGATGGTAATGCTAGTGGCTATCATACACTTTGCCGACGATATATGATAATACAAAAGAGTCGAAGTTCTTTCTTTATTTGAAGGGTCAAAGTAGATAGCCATCACTCGTGAGTTTTATATGAAATTACATATTTCTTTCAAGTAAAATTGAATCGACTTAATTAAAACATCTAATCAATTTCAACTTTAATTTTCTTTTATCCATGCTTAGAATACCTTTATATTTGAAATCATTCTCGGACAGACTTGTGCTCACTGCCATCAACATAAATGGCGACTCGTGAATTCTGGTGCCTAGATGATGGGCCCATGTTTTGTACTTTCCTTATGGTACCCACAATTATGGCAATCACCCAGCCTGCTTATTTACCAAGCCTCAACTTTCAGATGTCGTATTTCATTATGTTGATGTTAGTATATATTTGTATTGGTGTATTTGGGAATATCATGTTTAAGGTATTAATTTTTTCTTTTTGAAAGACCAGTGATTTTATTACCCAAAATGACAGCTGGGACCAAATAACGCCAGCTGGATATACATAAACAAATATAATAAATCAACAAAGAAAATGAAAAATATAGCCTAGTAACTGAAAAGTCATAAAAACAAAACAAAGAAATCCACCGTCGCACTTTCCCTGCACCTGATGCAACAAGAACACAACACCAGAGAAAGCTGAATGAGAAAAATCATCTAGCCTTGTGGTGCTACGCAAGATACTATAGCAAACATACAGGTGGAGCAATCAGACTAACGGACCAAAGAATGCTGATGTAATCTTGTAGCTAACTGAATGATTATGCTATGGAAATACGAATATGAGTCATGCATCAATTAACAAATTAATCTTCTATCAAGAATTAAACACTTAATCAGTTGGAATTAACTTCATTAAAAAAACCGATCAAACAGTTAATGAAGCAAAGACAATCGGCAACATACATCTCTATACGCTTAAGTTTACTTTCATAAACGCCGATGTTGAAGCTAAGGTAGCATGTAATCTCAACGATTTCTATTTCTAAAACTAATTAAGATCGACATACATAAGGATGAATCCATCTCTAAAAACATCCATTAAAAAGAACTCAGCTCATAAAATATTATTCAAAGCAAAAAATCATAAAGTATGCATTTCATCGTGCACCTTATGTTCAAATCCGAATAACAACATAAAATTAAAATATTCAAACTTAGAAAAGTGTCTCCCTCTTTCAAGGAAAGAAAACTAAGGAAAGCTTGAATCCCGATCAGTCGCAGCGCTGGTACACTCCTCGACGAATGGTTTACGCGTCCATGGTGGAGGTAGGAGAAAAAAAATAAAAAGGGTGGTTAAGGTTTTTCCTAAGATGGAAAAAGTGTATAGAAAAAGTTATATTTATAGCCCATCATAATTAAACTTTCCACCATTAGAGAAGTTCTAATTTTTCTGAAAATTCCTTTTTAAATTCAAAATCTTGCCTTTAATCCCGTAACTTATTACTTCCTAAAATTTATCCAGCCACCTTGTGACTCAACAGTTGCTGTAGAATCGACTCAACAATCTAGTCCAGCATCAATGTATAGCATCGGCTACAACATTAACAATGTCAGAGCATCAGTTTTTCAACAAAAATATTAAAATTGGCCTAAGTACCAACAATTCACTCACACTTTGCAAATGATGTAAAATATGCTAAAATACATCTAAATATGATCCTAAAAATGCTAGAGTGCAAACTTAACCTAAGTAAAAAGGATATTATTAGGATTTATGAAGCTAGATCGATCAATCGAAAATGTGCCAAGAGAGAGTGAATTGGATTTTTGAAAATTTAGGGAGTATGGAGTAAAAAGATAGGAAAAATTGCACAATGATTTATAGTGGTTCAACTTCCTCAATGAAGTCTGCATCCACTACCTAAGCTCATCACTTAGGATTTTCCAACAAATCCACTAATTTGTTTTTTTTTCTTTTTCAATGAAAAAGAGATAACATTTACAAACTCCTTAGTTTTTCAAAGGCTTAGCTAGAACCAAAACCCCTTTACAAATGTGGAAAGATGTAAACAAGAAAAACCCTTACAAGGTAGGTGTTTACACAATTTAGCTCACTCAAAACACACTATTTACAAGAGAAAACAAAGAATAAAGAATAAAAACTTTTCTTTTGATGATTAATGCTTGGATATGTGTTGTGTATCCTTCTTCAAGTGTCTTGAATTTGTTTTTATATGATGGAAATAGTTACTAGCCGTTTGGGAATGTTTGGAGCCGTTGGAAGACTATCTGCACATGAAGTTTCAAAACTTTGGGGAAAGTTTTGAAACTCTTCAAAAGAGTCGTTGGAAAAAAATGAACGTTTGGGGAAAAGTATCGAAACTTTATGGAAAATTTTGAAACTCTTGAGATAGTTTCGAAACTCTTGAAAAGTATCGAAACTTTTTGGGAAACTGTTTTGGAAAGTTTCGAACCTCTTGTAAATGTTTTGAAACTTCTGGTTAAATACACATTTTAAGGTTTTGATTGGACTTCGAATTATTTTTGAAAACTTTGAATAAATTCAATTTAATTCAAATCCTTTTTGGAGAGTTATCACTTTGAACCAGAAATATCCGTCTCAAAATCATCATATATGAAGGGTCTAACCATCTTATGTCTTCATCAAGTTGGGCTAGAACTCGATGATGAGCCTCATTCACCCAAAACCTATCTTCATCACCAGTCGAGGAATCTCTCTCCATAAGATGAGCATCAGCATTCCCCGAATGAGGGATAAACTGGAAAGATATTGCATACCAGGTATTTGCCAAACATTTCCCCACCGATTACAGCTCCAACTTTTGAGAGGTCCTGACCTTCGTCTATGAGCTTCTGAATTGTCGTTCTCTAAAATTACTCGATCGAAACCCAGATCCTTTGATAACTGAATTGCATGGATAATTTCAGTGCCTTCGAACGAAGGTAACTCAGTGACATTACCTTCTCGAAGCTCCAAAAATAAAACCATATGTATCTCTAATATGACCCATGTTCAGGCTATCTTCTGGGAAAGCACAAAACTAGCATCAAAATTTATCTTGATACCGGAGTAATCGGGGGCTTCTAACGAACCTAAATTGAAGGTGAGATAGATCGGGAGAAGGCATGAAGAGTTACGAATTCCTTACAAAATTCGTGGATGAAGGTAGATAACTCACCACATGTCATTTGCTTTCCCTCATGATAGTGCTTGTTTCTAGCAAACCAAATTGCCCACATAACTATAAGCACCTCGTCATGTTTATTTTGTGG
Source organism: Hibiscus syriacus (assembly GCF_006381635.1). Taxonomy (NCBI): domain Eukaryota; kingdom Viridiplantae; phylum Streptophyta; class Magnoliopsida; order Malvales; family Malvaceae; genus Hibiscus; species Hibiscus syriacus. The sequence continues at coordinate 166,214 of NW_024062899.1, forward strand.
TGAATGAACAAAAATCCAACAAGTCATTCCTTAATCCTCCATTGTGATGAGGCCAGTGGACACCCAGCATACTCCAGACATAATTTGCAAAGGCACAATCTCGGATTGCATGCTCAATCATCTCGACTAACCTTAGACATTTAGAGCATAATGGTGTGTGAGCAACTCACTTATGGTATAAATTTGACATTGTAGGCACTAGATTGTTAACAAAATGCCATTATTGAATTTTTATTTTTCTTTGACAGTCACTCGCCCACAAATTTTTATAAAATTTAGAAAGGTGCACCGAATTATCTGCAGTACCAACCAAAAGTCTATATCCATTCCTCATAGAGTATATCTCAGTTTTCTCACCACTCCAAACCAATATGTCATCCATTCGATCCGAAGGAATAAGGATGTCAAGAATATGATTAGCTACCACATCTGTGAATATGCTTCAAACTAGAGCCTCATTTCAAATTCTCAAATCCCTTACAATTAGGTCAGAAACTTTCTCGATCACATCTGACTGAAGAGAAGAAATCAACATAATGGAGAAATCGACAACCATAAATCATTCCGAACGGAGATAGAGTCTCCAGCCCTAACTCTCCAACGAATACTCTTTTCTAACAAGCCTCGGGCACTCTAGATATTTTGCCAAACATAAGAAGTTACAAGTTGAGATGAGTATGCATAAAATCCGTCTAGGGATAATACTTGGCTCGCATAATACGAATGGGATGAAAATATCCTCCACCCTTGCTTTGGTATCAAAGCAATATTAAATTTAGCAAGATCCCAGAATCTCATTCCACCATTTTCTTTAACTTCACCAAGTACTTTTCACGAACACCAATGTGTCCCACGTTTCCTAGAAGAATTCTATAACCAAAATCGTGCCATCACACCTTCAAGCTCGAAAGACAAGCTTTTAGGGAGAAGAAAACAATTTATCATGTAGAGAGGTAATGCTTGAAGAACGGATTGATTAATAAGTGAAGAGGGGCATTCATTACATACAAGAAACATGTAAGGACTAAGGCGATTGCTCTATCAGAGACCTTGACGTGGAATAAAGACTTCACCCACAGTGCCATTCATAACAACAACATAAGACATCATACATACACATCGCTGGAGAAGACATGTTAAGGTATTAATACCTTTTATAATTTTCACATGAACGTTATTTTTTTACTATAAAAGACTCAACATAATATAACAAAAATATATAACAATGATGGTTTATCCATAAATTAATATCACTGTAACCCCTAGACCAGTACGACATACAGTCGACTGATGTAGGATTCCACACGGAACCACCGAAATTGCTAATCAACTTTAAACTTACTTTCTCCTGCTTTAAAAAGACCATAATATAAAACGCTAAGACATATATTTGATCTGCATTGGACTGATCTGAACCTTGGTCTATCTACTACTTCCCAAATACTTGATCTACTAACCTGCCCACAAAAACATCTGAAGGCTGAGATAACTAGCTCAACGCCACACTAACTACTAAAACATACTAATTGTATCACTGAAAAACTCAAGCTATCAAATCTATCGGTATAAGGTCTACTGCTATCTGTTCTATTATCTGTTCTGTTATACTAGCCTACTCTTTGAGTGTTGGACCTTGTGTAACACCCTTAAACCGTATATGTCTCGATATACGAATTAAAGATGTCACATCAACTTAAAAATATTTACTGAATTGAAATTGTCTAAAAATTTATTTCATTTGAAAACACTTATATTCTAACTTTAAAAATTTATTTTAAAGTATATCTCAACTTTTAAGTTATTTCTTTGTTACAGGAAAATAAAATCATTTGTTAATCAGTAATTTTACTAAATCATGTTTTCATCAAAACTTTTAAAAACATAATAATGTAATAAATTCTTGTCATGCATAAATACCGATAAAAATAAACTAAGTAAAATAAACTAAAATAGTTCTAGTTTACTATTACAGATTATTAAAAATGAATACGATAAATAAAATCACTGACATAATTATACATGTCACTACTAGTCAAAAGAAAATTCATTGATGTCTTGCTCATACTAGTATTATAGATGATCTGCACATGATGCTTGGAAGGCTCCTCATAAAACGTATGTATCTCAATCAGACCCTACGTATGAAAATCATCACACGCTAAGTATAACTTAGTGAGGCAGTAATAATATAAGGTGAGAAAAATCTGAAAATATCATAAACATAAATAAAATAATTCGAATTAAAATATTAAACTGACAAACCAACTTTTCCAAGGTCGATTTCTTCACTGAGACCAGAAATTTCTTTTTAAATCATGAACTTATGAAAATTATGATAAATCATATATGATAAAATAAGCATATTCTGCTTTCTGTCAACTGGAATTCATTCACAACTTGCATATTCATTTCCATAGCCCAATGCATATTTATGACAATATAAGATACGTGAGTAAGGTGCGCACTATGCACAACACGATGCAAATCGTAACTAATACTGAGATATGATGCACTTCAGTACCATCATAACCTGAATAAGCACCAACGGTGCTGGACATTAATACACGAATGTACCAAAGCTGATTTGATAACATTGATACACGAATGTACCAAAGCTGACATGATAACATTGATACACGAATGTACCAAAGCTGATATGATAACATTGATACACGAATGTACCAAAGCTGATATGATAACATTGATACACGAATGTACCAAAGCTGATATGATAACATTGATACACGAATGTACCAAAGCTGATAATGGATAAATACTCAACTAATGACATGCCAATTGTACCAACAGTTCTCACTATTACACACAATGGGCTGACGTATCATAATAATTTCGTCATAAAAATATCATGATTGGGTAGTTCATACCCTAAATCATTCATAAAACTGATATAGAATATTATAAAAATATTCTTTATAAACTTTATAAATCATTCTGTAAATTAAAATGAAGTTGATTTATCGCAAGTCGTCATCGATCGTAATAATTAAATAAATAATTGCACTCACCTTTGCCTCACTACAAAACTTTTATACAATAGTCCTAGTCACGAGCTTTGTCATTTCCTTTCGGATCGTTTCGATTGCTAGATTTATCGTAGTCTTGGCTATGGGTTTCAGTATCTTGCTGGAGAAAAGAAAAGAGTTTCACGATAATTCTCCAAACATATCTTCAGTTATTAGCTTTTAAAACTATTCATTGATATTTTTTTATTCCTTTTGGGCCAAATACCAAAATTACCCTTAATAAATCTTGAAAATTACCAAATATCATTGTATTATATTCCATTAAAATATTTCTTGGTCAAAGATGAATCAACTTGACTTTGAATTTCGAATTTGGCCATGCAATTTTCAAAAAATGCATTTTAGTCACTAAAATTCCACTGTTTGGTCAAATATGAAAATTTGCACAGTTCTGAGCCAATTTTCTTTGATATGAAATGTGAAAAATAATATTTCAATCATTTTCTAACATCATTCAAATTTTCGTAAAATTTCGGTTCTATCCGATTATCTGATTTCAATACCGAACTTTATTGCTTTATAGCTTTTAACACAAATCTCGTACCAAAAATCTAATTCTCACTAAAATCTTTGTTTTAATCCAAATTGTTCAATTACAGGCTAAAAAGATATATAACTTTTAAAAATTATAATTTTGGATCCTAAATTTTTCAAAGTTTATACTTTAGCCACTAAACTTTCAAAACTTATATTTTAGTCACAGGTTAAAATTTGGGTTATTACAATTCCTCCCCCTTAAAGAAAAATTGTCCTCTAATTTTCTATATGTATCTATATATGCATTAAATAGATGAGGAAATTATTTTCCTTCATGTGTTCTTCTCTTTCCCAAGTTGCTTCCTCAACTTTATAGTTCCTCCAAAGAACTTTTATTAGTGGTATCGTCTCATTTCTTAGTTCTTTGACTCCATGTGCTAGAATCTTTACTGGGTCCTCTTCGTATGATAAATCTGACTGAATCTCAATTTCCTCCGGTGTAATTGTGAATGATATGGTCGATACTTTCGAAGCATCAATACATGAAATACTTTATGAATCTTATCCATCTCTAGAGGTAACACTAACTGATGAGCTACTGGTCTAACTCTCTTTACAATCTCGTATGGTCCAATAAATATTGGACTCAATTTTCCTTTTCTTCCAAATCTCCGAATCTTTTTCCAATGTGACGCTTTAAAAAATACCTTATCACCTACTTGATATTCAATATCTTTTCTTTTAAATCAACATAAAATTTCTATCTATCGGCTGCTATCTTGATATTATCTTGGATTACCTTCACTTTGTCTTCTACCTCCTTAATTAGATCTGGACCAATTATATCTTGATCTTTTAATTCATACCAATTTAGTGGCGTTCGACATTTTCTTCCATATAATGCTTCAAAATGAGTCATTTTGATACTTGATTAATAACTGTTGTTATAAGCGAATTCTGCTAAAGGAAAATACTTTTCCCATGATCCTTTGAAATCAATAACACACTCCCTTAGCATGTCTTTAAGTATCTGAATAGTTCGCTCAGACTGACCATCTGTCTGATGATGAAAAGTTGTGCTGAAACTTAATCGAGTTCTCAATGCCTCATGCAAAGACTTCCAAAATCTCGAAGTGAATCTCAAATCTCTGTCTGAAACTATCGAAATGGGTACTCCATGAATTCATACTATTTCTTTGATATATATAACTCAACATACTTGTTCATAGAATAATCTTCTCGAACTAGGATAAAGTGTGTTATCTTTGTCAATCTATCCACTATCACCCAAATCGAATCTTTCCTACTGGGTGTCAAAGGTAAACCTGTTACGAAATCCATGGTAACTCATTCCCATTTCCACTGAGGAATAAAGATAGGTTGCAACAACCCTGAAGGCACTTAGTGTTCTATTTTTACCTGCTGACAGGTTAGACATTTAGAAACAAACTCAGTGATAGTTCTTTTCATACCTGCCCACCAATACCGACTCTTTAAATCTTGATACATTTATTTCCTCTTGGATGCATAGTCAAAGGACTATAATGAGCTTTAGAAAAAAAATATATTTCTTCAGTTTTTTGTCATCTGTTATGCAAATTCGATTGCGATAATACAAACATCCATCAGACTTAATTTCAAAATCTATCATTTATCCTTTCTTTGCTTGCTCCATTCTATCTAGACATTTCTTATCTTTATTCTAAATATCCTTGATTCGATCTACTAGGGAAGGTCTCAATCTCAATTCTGCAACCAATGCATCATTTTTGTCTATTGATAGTCGTGCATCTAACGCTCTCATAGCAACAAAGGTTTTTCGGCTAAGTGCGTCAGTTACCACATTAGTCTTCCCAAGATGATAATCAATAATCATATCATAGTCTTTGAGAAGTTCAATCCATCTCCTTTGCCTTAGATTTAACTCTTTCTGAGTGAGCAAATATTTTAAATTCTTATGATCTATATAAATGTAGCATCACTCACCATATAAATAGTGGCGCCATATCTTCAGTGCAAACACTACAGCTGCTAACTCCAAATAATGTGTTGAATAATTTCGTTCATGTGCCTTTAACTGCCTTGAAGCATAGGCTACCACTTTACATTCTTGCATTAGAACACATCCCAAACCATTATGGGACGCATCACTGTAGATTACATAATCCTTTCCTGACTCTGGTTGCACTAACATCGGGGTCTCTGTCAGAATCTTGTTAAGCATATTAAAACTTTCTTGACACTTTTCAGTCCAGACAAATGGTACATCCTTTTGAAGTAACTTGGTAAGTGGAGATGCAATTATTGAAAAATTCTTCACAAATCTCCGATAATATCCAGCTAATCCCAAGAAACTTCGAACTTTCGAAACATTTTGCGGAGGTTTCCACTCCAATATCACTTGCACCTTCTTGGGAACTACTCTAATTCTTTCTGCTGAAATCACGTGGCCCTGAAAGGCGACCTCTGACAGCCAAAATTTACATTTTGACAATTTAGCATATAACTTTTTATCTCGTAATGTATGTAGGCCGATACGGAGATGTGTGTCATGCTCCTCCTTAGTCTGAGAATACACCAAAATATCATCAATGAACACAACCAAAAATTGATCCAAATACGGTTGAAATACCCGATTCATAAAATCATAAATGATGCTAGAGCATTGGTCAGTCCAAATGGCATCATAACATACTCACAATGAGTATATCAGGTTCTGAAAGTCGTCTTGGGAATATTTTCCTCATTTATATTTAGTTGATGATACCCTAATCGAATATCAATTTTCAAAAATACTAAAACACCTTCATGTTGATCAAACAGGTTATCGATCCTCGGGAGAGGGTATTTGTTCTTTATTATCACTTTATTCAGTTTACGATAATCAATACGTAATCACATCGATCTATCTTTATTTTTAACAAAAAGTACCAGTACACCCCATTGAGATACACTCAGTCGAATAAAACCTCGATCAAGTAGCTCCTGTAATTACGTCTTTAATTCTTTGAGCTCAGTTGGAGCCATCCTGTATAGAGCCATTGAAATAGGTGCAGTGCTCGGGAAAATATCAATTTTAAACTCTACTTCTCGATCAAGAGGTAATCCGAGTAATTAATTAGGAAATATATCTAGAAATTCTCGAACTATCATAATATCCTCCAATCGAATTTCAGATTTTCAGGTATCAATCACATTTGCTAAGAAAGTTGTACAACATTTTTCAATCATTTTCGTTGTTGTCACTGCTGATATTACATTAGACAAAGATCTCGTTTTTTCTCTCCAATTACTATTATCTCATTACCCTCCACATCCTTTATAAATAATCGCTTCATGCGATAATCTACCCAACCATAATGAGAGATAACCAATCCATGCCCAATATAATCTCAAACTCGTCAAATGGTAACTCCAAAAGATTCATCGGGAATACGACCCCTTGAATCTTTATCGAACAATTTCTGTTAATCCTTGAAACTCAAGCACTATGACCCAATTGATTTACAGCTATCATATTGCTATTGATGGGTTCTAACAGAATATTTTATTTTTAACTAATTTCGAACTAACATAGGAATGCGTAGAACCTGGATCAATCAAAACAAATAAAGACTCATCATAAAGATAGAAAATACCATTTTCAGATTTATTTTGGTACCTATAACTGAATACCTCAACCTTTATAGACTAAAATGAGGATGATGCTCCTGATCTTTTAACTTGTCATCTTCGCTATATAATATAACTCATTTTACGCCATTTCTAAATCTTTTGTTTTATTCACTTCCTAAAAAGTGGTTAAGTTTGCAGCCAATAGAAGTTCCCTGAGTCTTGGACGAAGACCTCGAATAAACTTTTAACATATATCTCTCTCGGTGGGAACCATCTCCGAGGCATAGCGAGCAAGTTTATTAAACTCACATTCATACTCGTACACATATTTACCACCCTGAATCATATTAAAGAAATCTTGCTTCATCTGGGTAATAAACTGCTCACCGATATATTTCTTTTGAAAGGCCTCTAAGAAGAATCGCCACGTGGTCTGATCTGGAGGAACACGTGTTGTCATATTCGTCTACCATATATGAGCCTGACCTCGTAAAAGTGAAATTAATCCATCTAATCTTTCATCCTTGGAACAGTGAAGTCTGTCCAATATTATTTTCACATCATTCAGCCATATATCTACCACTATTGGGCCTTCATTTGCTTCGCCTTTAAATTATGTAGCTCCTAAACTTTTTAATTCCTTCGGAACCGATATTCTCGGAACTGGAGGAGGAAGTGAAAGTATATGAATAAGAGGTACTGCAACTAGTTGATATCGAGCCATGATAGCCCCTAGATCTTGTAAAACGTTTACAAATCTGGAGCCGACACTCCCTGATTTGTCTGTGTTCCCTATTGTTGAGGTACATACTCTAACTCGTTACTATTCCCTCTTGTTCGATGGATTATCTTATGCCTTTCGAACCGACATATAAATACAATCACAAATTTACATTAGTAAGGAGCAACATCATAAATAAAATCATCATACCATACCATATCAGTAATTTCGACATCCTAGTGGCATGTACATATTTCTGATATAACATAGGCTTGGTTTAGACCGAGAATCGGCTAAACCTGTAGCTTTGATACCAATAAATATAACACCCTTAACCCGTATATATCTCGATATACGAGTCAAAGATGTCACATCAACTTAAAAACATTTACTGAACTGAAATTGCCTAAAAATTTGTTTCATTTGAAAACACTCCTATTCTAACTTTAAAATTTTATTTTAAAATATATCTCAACTTATAAGTTATTTCTTTGTTATTGGAAAATAAAATCATTTGTTAATCAATAATTTTACTAAATCATGTTTTTTCATAAAATCTTTTAAAAACATAAAAATGTAATAAATTTTTGTCATGCATAGATACCGATAAAACTAAACTAAGTAAAATAAACTAAAATAGTTCTAGTTTATTATTACATATTATTATGACATAATTATACATGCCACTACTAGTCAAAAGAAAATTCAATAATGTCTTACTGATACTAGTATTATAGATGATCTGCATATGATGCTTGGAATGCTCCTCATAAAACGTTTGTATCTCAATTAGACCCTACGCATGAAAATCATCACGCGCTAAGTATAACTTAGTAAGGCAGTAATAATCTAAGGTGAGAAAAATAAGAAAATATCATAAACATAAATAAAATAATTCAAATTAAAATATTAAACTCACAAACCAACTTTTCCAAATCGATTTCTTCACTAAGACCTGAAATTTCTTTTTAAATCATGAACTCATGAAAATTCTGATAAATCATATATGATAAAAAAACATATCATGCTTTCTGTCAACTGGAATTCATTCACAACTTGCATATTCATTTTCATAGTCCAATGCATATATATGAGAACATAAGATACGTGAGTAAGGTGCGCACTATGCACAACACGGTGCAAATCGTAACTAATACTAAGATATGATGCACTTCTGTGCCATCATAACCTGAATAAGCACCAACAGTGATGGACATTGATACACAAATATACCAAAGCTGATATGATAACATTGATACATGAATGTACCAAATCTAATATGATAACATTGATACACGAATGTACCAAAGCTAATATGATAACATTGATACACGAATGTACCAAAGCTTATATGATAACATTGATACACGAATGTACCAAAGCTGATATGATAACATTGATACATAAATGTACCAAAGTTGATAATGTATAAATACTCTACTAATGACATGCCAAATGTACCAACAATTCCCACTATTACACACAATGGGCTGATGTATCATAATAATTCAATCATAAAAATATCATGCTTGGGTAGTTCATGCCCTAAATCATTCATAAAACTGATATAGAATATTATAAAAATATTCTTTATAAACTTTATAAATCATACTGTAAATTGAAATGAGGTTGACTTATCGCAAGTCATCATCGATCGTAATAATTAAATAAATAATTGCACTCACATTTGCCTAACTACAAAACTTTTATACAATAGTCCTAGTCACGAGCTTTATCATTTCCTTTCGGATCGTTCGAATTGCTAGATTTATCGTAGTCTTGGCTATGGGTTTCAGCATCTTACTGGAGAAAAGAAAAGAGTTTCACGAGAATTCTCCAAACATATCTCTAATTATTAGCTTTTAAAACTATTTATTGATATTTTTTATTCCTTTTGGGTCGAATACCAAAATTACCCTTAATAAATCTTAAAATAAATCTTAAAAATTATCAAATGCCATTTGTATTATCTTCCATTAAAATATTCCTTGGTCAAAGATGAATCAACTAGGCTTTGAATTTCGAATTTGGCCATGCAATTTTCAAAAATTGCATTTTAGTTACTAAAATTCCATTGTTTGGTAAAATCTGAAAAATTGCACTGTTATGAGCCAATTTTCTCTGATATGAAATATGAAAATAATATTTCAACCATTTTCTAACATCCTTCAAATTTTCGTAAAATTTTGGTTCGATCCGATTATCTGATTTCAATACTGAACTTTATTGTTTTATAGATTTTAACACAAATCTCGTACCAAAAATCTGATTCTAACTAAAATCTCAATTTTAATCCAAACTGTTCATTTACAGGCTAAAAAATATATAACTTTTAAAAATTATAATTTTATGTCCTAAATTTTTCAAAGTTTATATTTTAGCCACTAAACTTTCAAAACTTACATTTTAGTCACTGGTCAAATTTGGGGTATTACACCTTGCACCTAAGTTATGGTAGACATCATGGTGCGGCTGAGGGTTCTGCATCTCAAAGCTCACACACCCCACTAGTCTACCCTAGATATGGCCCCCGGAAGTCTGTGCATTGGAAGCCAGTATCCGTGACTAACCTACCATTTTTTCTAAAGAGTGCTAAGGCCTTGGCAAACATAGTTAGTAAAAAACGGTCCTACCTAAGGATATCCGAACTGAATCTATAATGTCAACTCTGCTAGATTTTCTAAAGGAACTTGAGTGTCCTAGTCATTTTTCCGAGCATTCAAACAAGGGTAGTTTTATTTCTCCTAACTTTAACTTGCTTTTACGTTTGAAAATAACATTAACGTTCTCATTTGTAGTCTTATCAGAAGAATTACAAAAGTGTTGGGGTACCTCAAGTCTAAAATGCTCAAAAACTGCCTTTACTGCTCAAAACAGACTGAAAGTATCGATACTCATGCTTAAGTTTCAATACTTTATATAAGTACTGATACTTTTAAACATTTTGTTCTGCCCAATTTCGAAACTCTTTTTCAATCCCAAAGACCTTAGTGAGGTCCCCAAACATGCTTAAAGTTTTATGTGAATACAAGGAGCATAAATAAGGCTTTATACTATGCTTATGACATCAAATGAACAATCTACCATGGAAATTGCTAAACATGCTTTAAACTTAACTTTCTAACACGTCTTAACTTTCCATGATCTACACTTGGTATGAAAAAGCTATAAGTGTGTTACCTGACCATCTTCGTTGCTAAACTCCTCTTGAAACAACTAGGATTCACCCTACCTTCAAGAAAAACCCATTTTGAAAACTAATTCTAAAACTTACAAAATGGATCTTAAAACAAAGCTTGAAGGATGGAGAGAAATGTTCTTACATTGGCTACAACAAACTAAGCTTGAATCTTTAAAACTTTGCACTTAAGAAATGAAGAAAAAAAGAGAAAATGAATAAGAAGAAGAAGAGATGAGTGTTTGGTGAGAAAATGGTGGGGTGGTTCACGTAAACATGAAATATGATAACCGTCGTTTTGTTATCAAAATAATTCCAGCTTCTTAATTAATTAGAAAGTAAAAGATAGTATAGAGAAGTAGAGTCGATTAACAGGGACTATGGTTTTTGTGATTTAATAAAATTGTTTCTTGATTTTAGGAAAAGATAGAATTCCATGTAAAGTTGAAAAGATTTAATAAAATAAAATAAATAAAAATAAAAGGGAAAATAATAAATATTAATAGTAATAATTATAAAAAGGGGTTTTAAATTATTTAAAGAAGCATAAATAAATAAAAATTAAATAAACAAATAAATAAAATAACTAAATTGGGATAAAGACAACTTATTGTGAAAGCAGCCTCAAACTTCAGCTTTGTCTCAAATTCCTTGGATCATCGAAACAGATTTTTACTTCAAGATTCACGTCGGCTTACAAGGACAATTCTTTGCTACCAACTCGGATTATGTCGTTTCAACAATAACTGATTTCGATCTCAGTTTCCTCTTAGCAAACAATTTTGCTAAGTGTGTTCTCGGGAAGTCGAATATGCTCCAATAAGCAAATCCTTCTTCAAACGTTAACCATAACAACATCCAGACTAATGTCAAAATTGTTTTAATTTGAAAAGTAAGGTAAAAAACAAAGAGAAAAAATCCGAAGCGATTTAAGTACCTTACAATTCTCACGTTTGGAATTGAGCCTTCGATTTAGTCTTCGGCTTGAAAGAAAATTAGCTAAGCATGGCCAAATTCATACTTAGCATAATTGAAAACGAAATTTTAAAAGAAAATAGGAGAAGTATGCACAGAATAGAGAGAAAGCTAGAGAGAAAAAGATGATTTAATTCTCAGATGAGAGAGATGTGTTTCTAGGCTCACCCTTAGAGGGTATTTATAGCCTTCAAATTCCTAAAAATAAGCTAAAGATAATTCCTAAAATAATATCTTTTATCCTAATAAAAACACTTAAAATTATTTAAACTAAAATACCTAAAACAAAGATAAACAAAAAAAATACTATTTAAAATAATATCCTAAACCTAAATAAAATACTAAAACCTATTTAAACTAAAATACAAAGATAAAATATAATATTTAAAATATTATCCTAAACTTGAGTTTGATTCAAATTCGTATTCTAGAAATGTGCGGCCAATTTATTCGTTCTTCTAGAAATGCTGAATAGATCTTCTAGAAGGTGCTGACGTCATCGTCTCGTCGGATGTTTCATGCCCGAGTTCATGCCCACTAATCCAGCTTCGATTCCGAAAATAAAAAAATTGTAGAATTCTTTCCTTTTAGTGCAATTTGCAGAATTTGACGTTATGCATAGAATGAATCAAAATAAACAAATAAGTCACAAAAACCAATGATTAAGGAGTAATTTAAAAACAAAATATTGACTAAATTAAGCACTTATCAATATAAAAAGGGGAGGGTTTTTAACTTTAAAACAATGAGGGAAAAATTGCACTATTAGCCCCTCTACTTTCTCTTACATAAAACACTAATAACCTATCACCCAAACTTTTAGGGCTAACACAAGCCCACTAACACTAAACTTGATCCAACTGATTTATAAAGTCTTTTGGGCTCAACTTTGGGTCTCGGGTTGACCCGAAATACTAACCCGAGATTCGGAATGTTACAATCATTAAATTCAATTCTAATCTATATTTTATGATTGCAAAAGTTTATTAATATCAAATCTGAAAATGTTATGAAAATGTAAAGTAAGGGTAGTTATTAAGATAATTAAATAAATATAATTTGAAAAGATGATATTAAATTCATTGCTAATAAAAAAGAAAATGGAATAAACTACAAATATGCTATAAAAAATATATAAACCATTTCCAATTTTAATATAAAAATAAAATATAAAATAAATAAACATAGTAACATAATTATAAGAGAAAAACATAGCATCAATTCAAACTTAATATTAACGCATATAATAAAAAATATAAAAAGTCAAAAAAATCAAACGTAAAATATAAAATGCAGAGAGGAACCCGTATTGACCTAATTAGCATTATAGAGAGAGAGAGAGAGAAAATGTTAATTTTATTAAAAATATATTTAAATTACAATAAAGATTTATGAGTATATATATAAACTAAACTTATAATTAAAACATTTTCTATAATTATTGACATAAGAAATTAATCACTTGAGACCATCTAAATAACTCAAATGAAGTATAGATACGATCGAATATAATTGTATTGACAAATGAACTACAGTATAGGATCGAAATATTGAAAGACTACAGACAATCACAAGTTAGAGTCGAGTATCCTAAAAAAATCTTTGGAATCAAATTGTGTTTCTAATTCCAATCCGAGAGTCTAAAATAGGAAAGATCAACAAGATAATAAATCAACGGTGTCTTAGTAAGTCGAGGATACGTCAAATCAAATCTTAAAAAAATTAAACGAAGAGAATAATCAAACAACTAATAAAGAAAACCAATAACGTATAAAAATGTCATATTGTTAGTAATAAAAAATAAAAATAATAAATACGAACAGGTAAGGTCAACATTAATATTAACGTCGAGAACCAAATACACATATATGTAGTACAATGTAAATTGAAACGTAAGACATACAATTCAGAATCCAGCTAAGGAAAAAAGCATAGCTTTCTTTTTCAGAATCAATTCTCCATCAGTTTATTTACACTTTTTTCAACTATCCATTTGCTTTAGGAAAGAAAATATAATAAAAAGAAAAGTCGCAAAGAAAAACGGAAAAGAAGCAACAAAATTCTATATAAAAGGTAGAAAAATATCCACCAATAATTACATAAACCCCAATTAAAATAAATAAATAAAAAACCACAGAAAGAATTAAAAAAAAAAAGCTCAAAACTCGGATGAGTTCATTCATGACCCGTCTTTCCATCACCGAGTCGCAACCGAGTTCGAGTCATTGACCCCGAGTCAAGCAACGCTTCCCAGTCCACTTCCTCTTGCTCCTCCTCACTCCCCCGTTTCAACATCTCCAATATCCTCCTTACTTTCTCCCTTGTCGGCCCACTCGTCGTCCTCTCCACCTTTGCCAACTCCTCCACCGCACTGGCCACCTTCGCCAACCCCTTAAACCTCAACCCCGCCTGACTCAGTCCATACAAAACCGCCACACAACCTTGCCGAGTTGAGTCAAACAACTCATTTCTCCTCAACAAACTCGTCAAACACTCCACCGCACCCGAATCCAACATTGCCGCCCGACCGTCCGAACCCGAAGTCAAGTTACACAATATAAGGAACACCTGATCCGTCATATGACCCGATTTAACCATACTCAACAAAACAAGAACCGACCCGTTCTTAACCAATTTACTCCGATTGCTCTGAACGAGTGAGAGATGGTAAAGCGCCAAGGCCGAGTCATGCCGAGTCCGCTCAGTCCCTGTTTTCAGCATGTGCATCAATGGTTGCAGAGCTCCCAAAACTCCGATGGCGGTTTTGTTATTATCATCAAGGGCTAAGCTAAAGAGTGCACCGCAAGCATGCTCCTGCGCCTCACGGGATCCCGATTTCAACACATTGATCAAAACGGGAACCAATCCTGACGTACGATCTTAACCTTGTTGATCTTTTCCAACGACAAGTTCACCAACACTGCAACTGAGTTCACTTGAATGTTCACGTACCTGGAAACGATCAAAGACCTGAAAGCTGATAGTACACGTGGCGTGCAAAAAACAGCCCTGGAACTCTCTTGTGTTCTTGTTATCTTCCTTAATTCAATCAATGCTCCTTCGACGTCGAAAGCTTGTGAGCTTTTTAGTTTCGTGAGAAACGATTCTTCTTCTTCGTTGATGTTAGGGGTCGTTAAGGTTTCGATTTCAGAGGAGGATGAAGCGGATGAATAACAACTCGGACGATCCGTGAGTTGCAATGGCGGTGTTACGACATTGATCGGAGTCGTAACGGCGGCAGCGGCAACCGATTCATCGGAGCTGGAACGATTTAGCTCAGTGACTGCATGATCCAACTTCACTGAAGGAACATCTTTGACACCTTGGATCAGATTTCTCCCTGAAACATATATCCTTTCTTCTTCTTCTCCGGTGTGGGTTTTTGGGTTTCTGGACGATAATGTACGAACAAGTTCCTGAGCCCTGGAAAACTCAAGGGGTTTTGGAGGGTTTAAAGAACGATTCTGACACCAATTATCAATGGTGGATTTGAGAGCAAGGTTAGGGATAACAGTGGAGAAATCAGGGACGGAACCGTCGTTGAGGGTTGGTGCAAAGTCCATGTTTTTACAGGCTTCAACACAAACTCTTTCGAAAGTGTGACCCGAGGAAACTATAACAGGGTCAGCCATTAAAGACCCTGAAATGGGGCAAGAAAATTCTTCAGGGATCAACTTTGGCTGAACTCGATGATGAGATTGTTGACATGTCCCGGAAACGCTTGCAGACGTTGATCTTCGGAACAAAATCTTCCATTTTGGCTTCGTTGATGCAACTCTCTCCGCCTCTTTCCCTGGAACAGAATGGAAAAAATGTCTATGATGAGTTGGTGATTTATGAATCGCCATCTTCATCAAAGCTTCCTGGAACTCCATTGTTGAAATTCTTGGGAGATCAAACACTGAAGCTTTGAATCAACATGTGCGAATGAAACTGGAAGAGACAAAATAAGGGTGGAGTGAGTTCGTGCAAATGTTGATATAAGGAAGACGGAATCATAAAAGAGAAAGTTGAGGAAAATGTTGGCGGAGACCAAGTCCTAGAAGAGATTGGATGATGAAACCATGATTTGGGGATTTGAGATTACAGTTTTACTGTTAGGATTCTTTTGTATTATTTTTATTTTTCAAATCTCTGATTTCAGAAAGAATTTCCCAAACTCTGGTAGCTACTTCCTCCCAACTAAGCTCTCCACTTGCTTTGAAAACTTTTTTTTATCATTTTTTTATAATATTTGGTTAGATAATTTAATTATTTTAAAATATAGTAATGAAGGATAAATAATTTAGTCAGTGCATTAGCAAGTGTTAACGTCAATTTGGGGATTTTTTTGTTTTTAATTAAAACTGCTTTTAGTAAATCAATAATCTATTCATAATCATAATCTTTTGAGGCAATTATTAGTGCTGTTGAATCTCACAACACTGTTGACAGCTTTATCTGCTGTAAAAAACACACTTGTTAGTGTAATTGCACTTCTTTTTCTGGCTTAAACATGGTTTAGATTTATAAATACTTATAAAATTTAAGGGTTAGATTTATTATGCTGCACATTTTATTAACTGTAATATTATTTTTTGTTGAAAATGTCCTATAATCATATAACTATTTACATATTTCTATCCGTCATTTTTATTTGTTCAAGCTTAACTTAAAATTTGAATTTAAAACTTATTTTACTATTTAAATTTTTTTGATAAATTTTATGTATATATTTGATGGTTTAAATTATACTGCCTCTCTTTTTTTTTGTTAACTATCTATTTTGTTTCTCAATTATTATACCTAAAATATCACTTTCAATCAATTTAAAGTATCACAACCGTTTAGAGTGACTTTACAAAGAATATCACATAACATTATTAGAAAACACTATGTTACAAAATAATGACAACCTAATTTAAAAAATCTTAAGAAATTAGGTTATTCTCAAATATTTTTTAGGAATATATATTTTTTACTTTTTCTAAATTTAATTTATATATATATTGAATTATTTACTATTTATACATATTTTTGTTAGTTTCTATTTTACAGTTTATATACTTTTTATATTTTATGGTAGTCTTTCTGATAATATTATATGGCATTTTTTATGTGTTGTGTCAAACTGCTTCTACAGTAGATTAATTCCAAAAGTCAAAGAAAAAGTTTTTAACTTTTTTTTTTGGTACTCACAATGTTAATGGTCATGCTTGTACCGATATTAACTAAATTATTAATGAATTCTCTGTTTTCTTAGGCCACGAAATTAATAATGAAATCTTAATTGCTAAGTTTTTTTTTTGCATCATTTGATTATTGCTTGTTCTTTTTTGTTTCTACTTTAGACTTTTGAAGTGTTCTAGGCTGGATGATGTCTCTTTCTTTATCAAAGTGTTCTTCCAATCAGAGCCACGAGCCATATGCTAACTCCCATTTTTCATTAAAAGAAAAGAAGAAGAAAAAAAGTTATTCAATCGATTTTAAAATTTATATAATTTTTTTATTAATACATTATGTATTCGGTTGATAATCTGAGAGAAATTTTATTTTTTATCATTCATGCAATGGCATATTTAGAACTAGTTTAGTGTTTACTCTAAAGTTTAAGTTTTTTAGTTTAATTATTTATTTTATTGATTATATTCGTCATGAAATTTTATTTATACACAAGTAATATATTTTTTATGTTATTAATATATTTATGTACACCTAAAAAATAGGAATGATAGACGGGTATAATTTTGTGGATTTTACATCGCATCTACTCCAATTGTGATATGGATGGATATAAATTTAATGGATAGTGAACGGATGTGGATGTAAAAATTAATACCCGCCATGGGTAGTGGGTAGGTGATGAATTTAATACCTTACTCGCTCTGCATCTGCTACCCTACATCTGCTCGTCCACTAATTACCCATCGTATAAATTTTGCATTATTATGAATTTAGGTTTAATTTCAGAGGATATTCTATCTTAAGATTTTATAGAACATTACTTGTAATTTAACCAAATGATATGGTATAAACTCAATTAATCCTTAATTTCTTTATATATATATATATATATATATATATATATATATATATATATATATATATATATATTGTTGCTTATGTAATCTGTGAGGTTATTTCTAGGCAAGTATGGGCTAGTACAGGAGGGTAAAGAAATTTAAGAATGGGGATCCAAAATGATTTAGAAATTTAATAATGAGATCCAAAATTTCAATTTTCTTTTTTTTAAATAATGGGTATGCAAAAATTGTAATTTTTTTCTTTTTTTCTTAACACATTAAACTAAATTTAACCACTTTTCCAAAATAATGGGATGCACTTGACCCTTATAGGGGTTTAGTGCATCTGCCACTAGGTAAGAGATGGGTGGTAGATATCCAGTTGGGTAGTGAGTAAGGGGTAAATTTAAGAATATATCTATGTGAATGGGTGCGAAATTAAAAATTTTACTCGTCTTGAGATAGATAATAAATACAAAAATATTACGTGGATATGAAGAGATGATAATGAATATCTATATCCGTCCGACTCGTTTATCATCCTACTCAAAAAGATCTATGGATCTATCATTATATCTGTATATTTATTTACTTATTTATTCTTTTCACATTGCATGAATGGTTTCGTACACTAACTTTATTGCCATCGCTTTTTCTCCTTGGTTATACCCTCCTTTCTCTTCCTTTTAGTGATTTTACTTTCAATGTCGAGGACAATGAAATCGGGTTGGCATTCACTTTAGGACGCTCATCTCTTTCCATTGGAAAAGTAATGAGTAATTTTAGGAACACTTGTTTTATAATAATAAAACCTTCAAATAAGAGAAGATTTGAACTTCACGTTTGTTAGGACTTGAGGAATAGTTCTAATAATAAAGAGAATATTATTTTTCTAGACGATTAGAATCCAAATAAAATAAAACGAATATATAATTTAAATTACTGTGAGAAGAAAAAAAATTTACGTCGATATGTTTTCTTAAGAGATATAAACAACTAATGTTATAATTTAATACTGTTGAATTTCTTAACTTAAGAGATCAAAAATTAAACCTTAAAAAAATAAGTAGAAAATATTTATTTTAATCTGATTCTATATTTTTTCATGCATAAGGATTGGCTAAAATCAACACAAGCAAGGGTTCCATGATGTTGATATGAAATTGGTTGGACTCTAGATTTTGGCTCTACTAATTCTTATCTTTAACTAAAGATTGTATGTTTTGCGTATAAGTCAAAGAATGACGCAGAAAATAAATAAATGGCTCTAAACCAATTGATTGGTATGTAATTTGGATTTTATAAGGTATGTTTGTTTTGTTATAATTGATTTTTTAAAAAATTAAATTTTAGAAAATGAATTATTGGAATATGAATTTGAAAAATGAATTACATTTCTGGAAAACGTTTTCCGGAAAATATTTTCCGTAAAATGAATTATATTTTTCTGGAAAACGTTTTATGATGTTTGGAAGATGTTGTTTAAACATTTTTTCCACTAGTTGACGAGTTTTTTCTAAAAATATTTATTACAAATATTAAATACAATAAATAATATTATTTATCATAAAACTTAATATTATTATTTTAAAATATTAAATAATTTATTTATTATAAATATTATTTTATAATTTTATTAATAAAAATATTAATATTGGTATATTTTATTGAAATAAAAATATTATAAATTATATTAATTATTTATTAAAGTAATAGTGTTATATTATATTTTAAAAATATTAATTAGTATATTTTAAATATCTTTATTAAAATATTATTAGATTATTATATTAATATCAAATATAAATAAAATTATTCATTATTAATAATTTATAATATATTTATGTGAAATTAATAAATAATATAAATTTTATTAATAATTTATTATATTATTAAAATAAAATACAATATCTCATATTATTATAAATATTAATAAATATATTTTAAATATTTTAATAATTAATATTTTGATTCAAAACGATATTAAAATATTTTATTACTATTAAATTCATAAAATAAAATTATTTTGAGTACTTATTATTTAAAGTGAAAAGTTCGGAAAATGACTTACGGAAAATCAGACCGTAAGTCATTTTCCAGAAAACACAAAGGAAATTCTGTTGACCAGAAAAATATTTTACGTTGATCAACCAGTTTTCCTCCAACCAAATACTGAAAAACATTTTCTGAAAAACGAATTACGTGAAACAAGCACGGGATTTCGGGGAAAACCAATCCCCCTAAACAAACAGACCCTAAGTGGCGGTTTGAATTTTTTGATTTTGAAATACTATATTCTTTTGCACACAAAAAAACATGAATGCAATGTATATAATTTTTTTTTAAAAAAAATTGAGATTGTTAGATGTATATTTACTAGTGAAAATAAGATTAATATAGATTTATTTAGTATAAAATTTACAAATGGTCGTTAAACTACGACAAAAGCTATAATGAAAGTCAATTAAAAATTTAATAATTGTATTGTAAGTTTAGAAAGTTTAGTGATTACATGCAAATGTCCTAAAAGTTTAAGGGTCACTTATGTAGCCTACCTTAAATTGGAAGTGTCAAAAACACGAAACTAGCCTAATTTTGATCTCAAGTTTTGAAACCTTAACCTAATACTAAAATCATTTTCAGCTTGCTTTCTCGATTATTTTTATTAAGTTAAGGTGATTATAAAGTAATATTTGCTCTAAATACTCTTAATCATTTGACAATGAACGATCAATCATCCTATTGCAATCGTTAGTGCTGGAACCCATGACTTCTATAAACAACAATAATTTATTTAACCACTCAGATAAGTTAATTCGTGTAATTTACTTTCTCGATTTTAATATTAGAGTCTCAGTTTTGTAATCAACCAGTAGGTTTTGAAAGTCAGTCAACGGTTTTGATATCAATCGGCCAATTGGGTCTAATGACTATAATTTTTAAAATATTATTATTCGGTTCCGAAATTAAAGTTATAAATGAATACTTAATGCTCGATTTTAATGAACGACTAGAAAACTTTCCCAACAACTCTAAACAGCTGGTAATCTATTAGATGAAATAAAGGGAACTTATATCAGATGAAGACATTCAAGGAAGCTATTTACCAATTATTAAGCTAAAAATTCCATATATACTTATGTTTTTCCCATTTTTCTTGTTGAACGATTGTTTGTTCTTTCTTATATTCATTTTGTTATAATATTCTTGAGTATGAGTTGAACTTGTCCAAATATATTTACATTGGGATGATTTTTATAGTTTTCTCTTTATAACTATTCTTTAAGACAGTGTGTAATCAATACTTTAGGGTGTTGTAAATCTTGATAGAGTTATAAGACTACACAATGCAAATTAATGAATCTATGAAATCTTTAACAATGAATCTATGAAATCTTTAACGTGATTAACTAAAAACAGTGGATGTAGACTTGATTTAAAATTTAAACACATATTCGTCTCTAAGATTTAAGTGGTTCGAGACGAACATAGAAATTAAGCACCTATAAAAAGTATTGAAAAAAATTGAATCGTGATAACAAGCAAAACTAAATAAATTTACTTGTAAATTATTTTTTTATTACGTTTAATAAACTATCTAATAAATACATCGAATTTTAAACAAAAAATCAATAAATTTCATTTAACATTAAGCTACTCACACAAAATAAACATGATCATCTTTAAAGGACCCAAGTTAGATTTTAATCTACTCCTAACTCTATCTTGTCAAAAAATAATAAAAGAATAATTAATGAAAAGTAAAAAAAATAATTTTAGAATGCCACATCAAAATCATCGTTAATTTTTAAATGATGCGTAACAAAAAATATATAATGTTAAGTAAGATTTTAAAAACAATAATAAATAAATGACTAAAACAAAAAAAAAATAAAATGTAAGCGACTAAATACATAATTTATCATTTTTAAGTATATAAAAATTAGCTGACCCTTATTTCCATATGTAATATGATAAGGGGGAGGTAGGATAGTAGGCTGCCCCCAACGCCAGGTTGAGAGCAATTTCCGTAAGAGACATCCGAATTATGAAATGCCCTCCGTGAGACTCGATACCACGACCCCAAGGTTAAGATCCTTATGCTCTACCAACTGAGCTGGATGACATTTCTAAGTATATGTGAGTTTATAATGTTGGACCCTACGCAAGAGAGACTAGATAAGAGGAGACTCTAGTCTAGGCAGTTGCTCCTTTTGTCCAGACTAAAAAACGAACATGTTTAAATCATTCCAAAATTATTTGTATTTGTATAAAAAATAAAATAAATTTACTTGTGTTAATTTTAAAATCTTTATAAAAGTTTTCCATAAACTTTTAATATCTAATTTATCTCATCCTAATCACATTAATTGATTGATTCAGTACTTCTAAGTATATAATTATATTAAAACCTAAACTAATTTATATACAATGAACAAGTAAATGGAATCTAAAATTTTAAATTTATATTTTCAAAAATAACATAAAGTATTTACTTTTTGGCACACGCGCTGGCACATGTTTGTCAGAAATTTACTTTAAATAAAAAAAATATAAAAAGATTAAACATATTCAAATATTTTTTTTTGGTATAAAAGAAGGAAAAAAAAATGGAAACGACACCGTTTCCTATTTCCATCTTAGGGTATCTTTCCCTAATCTATCCAGATTGAAAGCATCCAAAATTTCTCCAGGCGACTCTCGTAAAACTCTCTGCTTCCTCTTTCGTTAATCTCTATCTTGGCCAGACCATCAGCGCACCCATTACTTTCTCTAAATATATGCTTTATCTCCTTTACCTTTATTTCTTTTATCAGACTTTTGCACTCATTTATCATCAAACTGATTTGGGGGTCCTCGTGTTCTTCTGCTTTCCCTCGAATCTATTTCGATAATCAGGTTCTTCAGATTCAGAGTTATTGCTTTGGTAAGGCCTTTTTTCAATTCCCAAATTTCTGCTAACAGACATGATGATTTCCCTAGATGAATCAAATATCCTGTAACCCAATCTCCCTTATCGTCTCTTATCAGGCCACCTGCTCCAGCGTATCCTGTTGACCTGTTACAAGCGCCGTCCGTGTTTAGGGTATAGCATCCTACTGGGGGTTTCCTCCAACATATCCACCTGGGTTCTCTGGTAAGGTTTTTGTTGCTGTAATTCTTCGCGTTTAGAGTATCAATAGCAAGTTTGAGGCCATATTTAAAAATATGGTTTAGGTTCCTGCTTTTTGCATTGAAGATGTTTTCGTTGCGTTCTTTCCATATTCCCCATACCAAACAAGAGAATAGAGTGCCCCAACTAATAATGCCATTCAGCTCCTTTTTAGACGAACTGTTTCTTCGCATCCAAACTATAAAATCAGAGGAGTCAATAGGTTTCATAGAGACTTCCTGATCTGAAATACTCCACACTTCTTTTGCAATTTTGCAATATCTTATTACGTGTTCTATCGATTCCATTTCCCCTGGGCACTCTTTACAGTCTATCTCGATTGTCATTTGTTTCTTTGCTCTTAATTCGTTCGTGTTCAGTCTATTGAGGCAACATATCCAAATGAAGAATCTAACTCGCTCAATAGAGTCTATCTTCCAAATCCAATTGAATGAAGTGTCATTCTGGTCATTTGGATTTCTATTGATAATTTTCTTGAACGCCAATCTAACAGAGAAAGTGCCCTTTTCCTCATGCCCCCAATTTGAATTCTCTGAACGATAATACGCCACTTTCTCCAACTTATTAACAAGATCAATCTCAGGAAACTGCTCTTTTAGAGGTGCTTAGCCGAACCACCAATCATATCTGTCACAACCGTCTTTCGGTTGGGCCTCAAAATTGGGTTTCGACTTGAAAAATGTGGATTGGAGTCGCCACCGATCATTTATTTAAAAATAAATGGGTTGATCGGATACCCTATTTCTTACCTGATCTGCGTCTTACCAGAAATATGTCGGGCTCGGGAGTCGGTTACGGTCAAGGAAAGATTAGCACCCTTGAACCGCCCTTTCGGTACTACGTAATTTCCAGTTGTCTTTAATTAAGAAACTTGTAATTTTAAATCAAAAGGTAAAACAAAAATGTCGATCCAAACTACTTACCTTTGATAGTTTGCGGAAATACCCTTAAAAAGTAGTGAAAATAACATTAGGGAAAACAGTGAGGAGAACAAATAAAAATGAAGACAATAAGATAAAGAAAGAAAACGAAACGCATAATCAAGAGAAATATTAAAGATAAAAAATAAATGGCATAATTAAAATGAATATAACAAAAAATGACAGAAATAAAAACAGAGGCAAATATATAAAAAGTAAAATAATATAAAATAAAGGGGAAGAAAGAAAAAAATAAAAAGTAAAAGGGGGAAATAAATAAAATAAAAATGGAATAAATAATTAATGAATGAAATGAGAAATATATATATTTTAAAGTATTAGAAAGGAAAAATATCAATAATAGGTAAAATGAATATATATATATATATATACATACATAAATACAAAAAAAAATGTTAATAGAAATATAATTATAAGATAAAATGAGTAAGGTTGGTAAATAATAATAAAAAAATACATATATAACATATAAAATTATAAGACGTAGTAGCTAGATAAAGAAATGACCAAAGTTAATTAAAAATAATATATATG
Source organism: Hibiscus syriacus (assembly GCF_006381635.1). Lineage (NCBI taxonomy): Eukaryota > Viridiplantae > Streptophyta > Magnoliopsida > Malvales > Malvaceae > Hibiscus > Hibiscus syriacus. Next base: position 190,874 of record NW_024062899.1, read on the forward strand.
TATTAATAATAAGTATATAGATGAAATATATAGAAAATACGTGTATATATATATATATATAATTACATAATATGAAATAAATAAAAGGGTCAATATAAGTATTAAATTGAATCAAAAATAAGTTGGGTAGCTAAATTGAAAGAAAATCAGAATTAGAAACCAATTCAAAAGCAAATTCGGGGTCAAAATAATTCTTTAAAAGTAGAGAGGGACCAAAAGGGTAGTTTACCCCATTTTCTTAAAAAACACGCGGGTTCGGGGGTGTATATGTGTCAAAATCTGGTTTTAAAATTTTATTTCTTTCCTTCTCTCCAAACAGAACGCCCTCCCCTTTATCTTTTCTCTCAACTGTTCTTCAGTATGAAGAACAAGGGCCGTGGTTCCCAGAACACGGCCACCGCGTCGCCTTGCCGCCGCCGTTGAACGGCGTCGGCCGTCGTTCATCGGCGGTAAAACCAGATTTTTTCTTTGTTTTTCAAAGCTTTTTAAATCTAGTTTTCAAAAATCAAAATATTTTCTATAAAAAATGAGCCTCGGGGGCTAGATCTACAAAAGAAGATCCTGAAAACGCCCCTTGTTCATCGGCTAATACGCTTCTTTTGGGTTCTATTCGAACCAAAATGACGAAGAGACCATGCATGCAAGCATCTAAAGCGATAAAGGTACAAACTTTTACCTTTTCCTTCCGAAAACTTTGCGAGAATTCCTCTGTTTCACTCTAATATTTTCTGCGAATTTTTGCTAGGATTTTGTATCTATTTCGTGTGAAAAATCTCTCTTGTTATTTTCGTCCCCCCTTAATGGGTTCTGATTACATATATTTATAGGAATAAAAATCCTATTTTTAGGTATTTACAACCGAATAAAACACTAATGCAATCTGTTTGTGTTTGTTGGTGATAAATGGGTTTCATTCGCCGGACGCCTCGGGACTGTTGGAGGTGAGAGACGTGCACCGTGAAACTCGGAGGGACAGTCGTGAGGCGTGGGATTCTCGGCCATGCGGCGCTGTTGGAAGCAACGCGTGGACTAGGGTTCTGGAAACCTTAGTTTCCAGGTGGGTTGCGAGCTTTGGGTCACTGCTGGACCAGTTGTAATATTTGGGCCTGTAGAAAAAAAGAACCAAAATATGTATTATATTTATAATATTACATAGTAATATTATAATTCAATTTTCATAGTCGAAATTAAGTGTCTTCAGTTGCCCCTCTTTGCTCATTATCGTGTAACGACAATAGAGCAAAGATTAAAAGACACAAATTTCGTCCATATCGAATGCTATCAGTTCGAGAGTTGAAATCCGATATTGAAACTGGTTTGTCACTTTAAATCACGAAATGACTCTCTCGTCGCGAGGTTGAGTCTGAGAATTGGATATCCTTCGTTGTGAAGCTGAAATCCAAGTATTGTTCCGAGTCCAATACCCTCCACTGTGAAGTTGAAACTGGTTCTGGAACTGGGAAATCGTTTATTGACAACCAGCGGTCCCTTCGTCGTGAAGTTGAACTTGTGTTGTCTAGAGTCCAATATCATTCGTTGTGAAGTTGAAATTGGCTCTGAAATTGAGAAATGTTTGTTGACAACCAGCGGCCCCTTCGTCGTGAAGTTGAACTTGCGTTGTCTGAGTCCAATATCCTTCGTTGTGAAGTTGAGATTGGCTCTGAAATTGATAAATGTTTGTTGACAACCAGCGGTCCCTTCGTCGTGAAGTTGAACTTGCGTTGTCTGGAGTCCAATATCCTTCGTTGTGAAGTTGAAATTGACTCTGGGTAAGACCTGTTTATTGACAACCAGCGGTCCCTTCAGCGTGAAGTTGAACTTGCGTTGTCTGGAGTCCAATGTCATTCGTTGTGAAGTTGAAATTGGCTCTGTATTTGAGAAATGTTTGTTGACAACCAACGGTCCCTTCGTCGTGAAGTTGAACTTGCGTTGTCTGGAGTCCAATATCCTTCGTTGTGAAGTTGAAATTGGCTCTGTATTTGAGAAATGTTTGTTGACAACCAGCGGTCCCTTCATCGTGAAGTTGAACTTGCGTTGTCTGGAGTCCAATATCCTTCGTTGTGAAGTTGAAATTGACTTTGGGTAAAACCTGCAAAGATATGCATATATGCGATGTTAGGGATGTCATGCTCTTAGGTATGCCTAAAATGTATAGGCAACATATGTTATTCTGGGCTCTGGAGAGAAATCTTGATCTCCGGTGGCCTGTCGTTGTTGACTCTTGATTTTGAAAGCTTGAAGTTCCGATCTCTGAACTTGAATTCTTCAAATGTTTAAATCTGATGTGCACATTCTGTTTTTTCTTGATTTGGGAGATACTCCTCAACTATCTCAAGTATGTGCATGAGCCTTGATCGGCTTTTGGGTACCTGTACTTTTCAATGAATCTTTGTACAGTAATATGCGATTATCTTTCATAAAAAATAAATAAATCATTAGGTTTAAATCTAATTCAAGATGCTCAAAAGGAATGAGAGGAAAGATGATCTTTATTCATAAGGGAGGAGAAGGGCAAATAATACATGGCAAACATTCTAGAAAACGAATACACGATGATGTGTAAATGAACGTCTTAGATATCGATAATGTGGGCACTTCTGAGCTGAAAAGTCGTTTGGTGACCTTGAATGCAGCCTTTGCCAAAGGATTTTTGAAAATACGACAACGTTTGAGAGAGTGCAACATTTCTCCGATTTGTTGAGTTTGTACAAGATTCATGTGCCGGGATATTTCCACTGTTAATATCCAAATCGCCCTTTCCGGGTTTTCAACTTGGGCTCATCATTGGTTGCAGGACGCCCTTTGCGAGTTTTCATCTTGAACTTACCTTATTTTCTCTTCTTTTATTCTCTTTCTTCCTCTTTTTCTTTCTCAATTTAGGGTGTCCTTTCGAGTTTTCACCCTAAACATTCTTTTTTTTTTTTCAACTTAGGACGCCCTCTCGGGTTTTCATCCTAAGCGAAGTATTTCTTGACTGCGTCCGAGTTGATGGGATGTGACAGTTTAGGTCCGTCCATTTCAGCCAGGATGAGGGCTCCTCCGGAGAAAGCCTTTTTCACGACATAAGGTCCTTCCCAATTTGGCGTCCATTTTCCTCGGAAATCTTTCTGGACTGGCCAAATTCTTTTTAGCACTAGATCTCCCTCGCGGAATATTCTTGGGCGCACCTTTTTGTCATGTGCTCGGATCATTCGTTTCTGATAGATTTGACCATGATGAATGGCTTTCAGTCTTTTTTCATCTATCAGATTAAGCTGATCATATCTGGATTGTGCCCACTCTGCATCATCCAGTTTGACTTCTGACAAGACCCTGAGAGACGGAATCTCGACTTCAATGGGTAGCACTGTTTCCATTCCATAGGCTAGTGAAAATAGAGTTGCCCCAATCGAAGTTCGTACCGAGGTTCGATAAGTGAACAAAGCAAAAGGCAACTTCTCATGTCAGTCTTTGTAAGTTTCAGTCATTTTCTCCACTATCTTCTTAATATTTTTGGTTGCTGCTTCTACTGCTCCGTTCATCTTTGGTCTGTAAGCAGTGGAATTGTGATGTTTTATGTTAAATTGTTCGCAAGCAGCACTCATCATCTTGTTGTTTAAGTTTGTTGCGTTATCGGTGATAATCTTTTTAGGTAGACCATACCGACATATAATTTCTTTCTTCAGAAACTTGCAAATAGTGGATTGAGTGACACTGGCGTATGACGCAGTCTCTACCCATTTCGTGAAATAGTCAATTGCTACGAGAATGAAACGGTGATCATTCGAAGTCTTCGGATGGATTTACCCGATAACGTCCATGCCCCACACAGAGAAAGGCCATGGTGATGTCATTACATGAAGCAGATGAGGTGGAACATTTATCTTGTTTCCATAAATCTGACATTTATGACATCTCCTAGCATAATTGATGCAATCGCTTTCCAGTGTGGACCAAAAATATCCGCATCTCATTATTTGTCTTGACATCATATGCCCATTTGCATGTGCTCCACAAACTCCATCATGTACTTCTTCCACTATCATTTTCGCCTCCTCAGCATCGACACACCTTAACAGAACTTGGTTATGGCCTTTCTTGTATAAAACCTCTCCGTCAAGGACGTATCCAGCTGCCAACCTTCTAAGGGTTCTCTTCTCGATTTCAGTGGTTTTTTCTGGATAACTCTGATGCTTGATATACTGCAGAATGTCGTAGTACCAAGGCTTAGTGTCTTTCACTTCTTCAATTTGGTAACAATGAGCCGGGTACTCATACGACTGCATGTTAATTAGCATCATTTCAGACTCCCCGCCAGCCTTGAATGTGGCTGCCAAGGTAGCTAAAGCGTCAGCCATTTGATTTTCTTCTCTAGGCACGTAGTGGAAGGTGACTTCGTCGAACTCTTCGAGCAGATCCAACACTAGTTTTCGGTACTCTAACAGCTTTATATCATTGGTTTCCCACTCTCCTCGGAGCTGATAGATTACTAAGGCTGAGTCTCCATACACCCGCAAGATCTTTATATTTTGCCCCAGGGCAGCCCGAATTCCCAAGACACAGGCTTCATATTCTGCCATGTTATTGGTGCAATCGAAGTTCAGTCTGCCGGTAAATGGGTAGTGATTCCCTTCTGGGGAGATTAGGATTGCCCCGATGCCATGTCCTAGTGCATTTGATGCCCCATCGAAGTGCATTCTCCAGGAACTGTCCGCTGAAATGCTTGCTTCTTCTAAAGATATGGTCATTAAGTCTTCGTCTGGGAAATCAAAGTCCAGCGGCTCATAGTTCTCATCAGTTCTGCTTGCCAAAAAATCGGATATGGCACTGCCTTTTACCGCCTTTTGGCTCACATATTCGATGTCGAATTCAGACAAAAGCATCTGCCATCGGGCTAACCTTCCGGATAGAGCAGGTACACCTATCATGTATTTTAATGGATCTAACTTGGAAATCAGCCAAGTAGTGTGATACAGCATGTATTGCCGGAGTCTTTTTGTAGCCCAGACCAGAGCACAACAAACCTTCTCAATAGGAGGATATCGAATCTCGCCATCGGTGAATTTCTTGCTTAGATAATAGATGGCTCTTTCCTTCTTTCCGGAATCGTCATGTTGACCCAGGACACACCCCATGGAGTTCTCGAATATGGAGAGATATAAGAACAGAGGTTTGCCTGGGATAGGGGACATCAGGATAGGAGTGTGAGATAAGTACTCTTTTACCTTCTCGAATGCAATCTGACAGTTTTCATCCCATGTTCTAGGGCTGTTTTTTCGAAGAAGGCGAAAGATTGGATCACACTTGTCGGTTAACTGAGATATAAACCGAGCTATGTAATTCAATCTTCTTAAAAAACCTCGGACCTCCTTTAATGTCCGTGGTGGAGGTAGACTCTGGATAGCCTTAACTTTATCAGGATCAACCTCAATGCCTTTTCTGCTGACTACAAAGCCTAATAGCTTCCCGGATGTCACCCCGAAGGTGCACTTGCTAGGGTTCAGCCGTAACTGGAATTTCCTCAATCTCTGGAAGAGCTTTCTCAAATTCTCGATATGTTCATTCTCAGTCTGTGCCTTGACAATCATGTCGTCGACATAAACCTCGATTTCTTTGTGCATCATGTCGTGGAATAGGGTCACCATAACTCTCTGATATGTTGCCCCAACATTCTTTAATCCGAAAGGCATCACTTTGTAACAGAAAGTTCCCCACATTGTGACGAAAGTGGTCTTCTCCATGTCTTCGGGATGCATCTTGATCTGATTGTACCCCGAAAATCCATCCATGAATGAAAAGTAGGCGTTCCCGGCTGTATTGTCCACCAGAGTGTCTATGTGTGGCAGAGGAAAGTTGTCCTTGGGACTTGCCTTGTTAAGGTCCCGGTAATCGACACACATGCGTACTTTCCCGTCCTTCTTCGTTACAGGCACTATGTTGGCCACCCACTCCGAGTATTTGGCTACTTGAAGAAAACCGGCATCAAATAGCTTCTTAACTTCTTCCTTGATCTTAAGGAGCATTTCTGGTCGCATTCTTCTCAGTTTTTGCTGCACAGGTTTGAATTCTGGTTTGATTGGCAGTTTGTGAACTACCATATCTGTGTCTAGTCCCGACATGTCTTGATACGACCAAGCGAACACATATCTGTACTCCTGAAGTAAGATTATCAGGTTTTGTCTTGCTTCAGTCGAAAGAGTTGTGCCGATTTTAACCTCCTTTCGATCTTCTTCAGTGCCCAAATTTAAGATTTCGATCGCCTCCTCATGTGGTAGTATTTGCTTTTCTTCTCTTTCTATCATCCTCAACAATTCAGTAGGCAAGTTGCACTCCCCTTCATTATCGCATTCATCAAATTCCCCAAGACAAATGGTTGATTCAAAACCCACTTCCTGATCAGGATCATCAGTGTCTACATTATCATTATCTGTGGACCTGAAAGAAGAAGAATGTGCATGTATGAGAGGATAATATCCCACACGGAACAGACAAGAATTAACTTCGAGGGTAAGTGGAAATGAAGTACTGGAATGAAGGAAATAGACAATGAATTCAAAAAATAAAAGAAAAATTTGTTTGCCCTGGAAAAAGAAAAATGCATCTTTTATTAACCTTAAACAAAATGTTTATTTACCCTTACAAAAGATCACCTATTGCCCCGGGTATAGGCAAATAGGGATAGTTCGAATATTACTCTGAAAGACTCTTGTAAACCACAGGTAGTTCTTCCACCGACCAACTGCTAGGCACGAACCCAGGTGGCAGAGGGCATATCCCGGATCTATCTCCGTTGTCAACATCCTCTATGGTCACGGCATTGATGTTCCAATCTTCCAGAGCCGTTTCTAACTCGGATATGGTGGTCTCAAACACATAACCACCAGACTTGAATGTTCTGAAAAGAGGTGGGAATGTCATAGGCTTCCATTTGAGTCCGTTTCCAGTCAATCTGGCTAATTTTCTCTCCCGGTTCTTTTGGATCTCCTTTCTCTTTTCATGATAACTGGGCTGGAAACCGAGCCCAAACTGGTCTAATTTTGAAATCGGAAGGACATGATTAATCATTCCTTGCAAATATTTCCCAAAACCTCTTCCAGTCCTGGCCGCCTCGGCCCAAGGTTTGCTTGATTTCCATCTTTGTGCATTTGGAGAGTCGGGGTCTTGGAATCTTCTTTCCTTCCGCCACGAATGTGGCATTCACAAACTCCAAGGAGCGGAACGAACATTCTACCGCTTCCTTGTCTACTTCGATGGATGGAGCCTCCGTGGTCATGCTTGCCACGATATCTTCCTCAACGTTGATAATTACTAAGGCCCCGTCAATGACAAATTTAACTTTTTGGTGCAACGTGGAGGGTACTGCACCGGCTTGATGAATCCACGGCATTCCCAAAAGACAGCTATAGGACGGCATGATATCCATCACAAGGAACTCAACATCATAGGTGGCTGGTCCGATGGTCAATGGTACCTCGATCTTTCCGATTACATCTCTTTTGGTCCCATCAAATGCTCGGACCACATTCTGACAAGCTCTCATATGAGAGGTATCTATTGGTAGCCTCTTCAATGTAACCGAAGGCATCACGTTCAGGGTCGAACGATTATCGATTAAGACACTTGGTAAAGCGTGCCCCTTACAGTAGGTAGTAATGTGTAACGCCTTTGTTCGGCCTCTTCCTCCGGATGGAATCTCATCATCTGAAAACGAGATGAGATTATCAGCTTGAATACTGTTCACCAATCGATCCATCTTGCTGACTGGTATGTCTTGTGGCACGAACGTTTGATTAAGGACATTCAATAGCGCTTCTCGGTGTGCTTCCGAGCTTAAAAATAATGCTAGCATTGAAGTACGTGTAGGTAAGTTGTGGAGCTGTTCTACAATGTTGTACTCGCTGTGCTTCAAGATCTTGAGGAACTCTTTAGCTTCTTCCTCCTTTATAGGTTCATTGACAACTAGCACATCTTCTTTGAACGGCTCAAGTGGTCTTTGTCCCATTTTACTATTACATCCTCCGGAAGTACTCACCTGACATTCGTACTTCCATGGCACTTGCCGATTGTCCTTATATTGAAAAGGCCGAGGTGCTGAGATTACCACCTTGGCTGGTGTTGTTACTGTCATGCTTGCCTTAGGGGAAGGACTACCCCTACCAAATCTTCTGTCTGATGATTCTCCAGTGGCACAAACATCTGCTTCCAAGGACTCTTGAATTTCTTCGTAAAACTCCAGCTCTTTCCGATCCATCATGAGCTGGACTAAAAATCTGAACTTTGGGCAATCCTGCACTTTATGCCCTTCTTTGTTGTGGTAACAACAATGGTTACCATCTTCATTTTCTGTCGTATCTGAATATGGTGCAGGAAATCCTGCATTTACCATTTTGCTCCATACCCAAGCCAAAGGAGTTTTAATTTCTGAAACACTTGATTTAATTCTCCTTCCCCCTTCAGTAGTAATGTCATTGATTCCTGTCTCCTGATGATTGGGCAAGGGATTCTGGGCGACGTTTGGTGCTCCAGAGTTAAAAGTGATCCAATTCTTGTTTCGCATTCGTTGCACAAGTCTCTTGAATGCGAGACAACTTTCAATCGAATGCCCCTGCACACCGCCATGGTATTCGCAGTGAGCGCTCTCGTCATACCATTTCGGGTAAGGGGGACTTATTGGATTCATAGGATAAGGCGACACTGCATGAGTGTCGAAGAGCTGTTGGTATAATTCTTTATATGTCATGGGAATAGGCTCGAATTGCTCCCTTTCCCTTTCCCTTCTTGGTTCTCTCTGATTCTGTCTAGAAGTACCGGATGGCACAGCTGCTGTGGAATTTGAGCTTGAGATCGTAACCCCCTTGCTGACGTTGTAGGTGTTTACATTGTTGATCTCTCGCTCTTTGTTTTTCACGGGAGGTTTTTTACTGGAGTCTCCTCCCTCAATCTTTCCTTGTTTAATGGCCAACTCGATCATTTCACCGGCCATGACTAAATCTGAGAAACTTCCCGACGTGATTGCTACCAAGTGCCCGAAGTAAGGTGCCTTCAAGGTCTGTACAAACAGCTTGTTTCCTTTTCATCCAAGGGTGGATGAACTTGCACAGATAAAATCCATCTCTGTGCGTACTGTCGGAAACTCTCATTGTGTTTCTTCTCTAGGCTTTGTAATATGACCCGGTCTGGTCTCATATCGTTGATATGCTTATACTGCTCCAAGAAAGACTTGGCTAAGTCTTTCCACGTCTTGATGTGAGTCCGGCTAAGCTGGTTGTACCACCGAGTAGCTGAACCGGACAGGCTCTCCTGAAAGCAATGGATCAGGAGTTGGTCATTTCCCCCGTACCCTGTCATCTTCCGACAGAACATAGTGATATGGGCCGAAGGGCAGCTGTTCCCGTCGAACTTCTCAAACTCAAGAACCTTAAATTTTGGTGGAAGCACCAAATCGGGAACCAAGCTTAGTTCCATCGCATCAACACCATAATAATCATGGTCTCCCTGGACCATCTTCATTTGGTCTTCTAACATCCTGATCTTTTCTTCCATCTTCGCCTTATCCTCCTCGTCAAAATCCGGGATAGGGCAGTCGTCCAGATGACTGTCAGGCTTTGCCGCAGAAGTCTGTAAATTTGCCGTTGATACAACTTTCCCTCTAGCGGCAGATGAGTCACCTTGCAGTCCGGGTAAGGTCCGGATGAGGCAACCACTTGTGGGGTCGGTGGTATGGTTATCCCCTTAGATGGAGCTTTTCCGGATGCACTTGTCTGTTGTTGTAAACCAGATAACTTAGCCACGATCTGGTCGACTAGGGACTCCGTGCTTTTCTTTATGGATTCCATGGTACGTTGACTGTTCTGAGCCATCTTGTCCTCCATTCCTTTTGAAGTCTTGCCATGTTCTCCTCGAGTTTTTCCATTCTGACATCCATTTGTTTTTCTTTACACGAGTGTTGTGAGGGTGATGCGTATTGCTTGCGGTGGTAAGCTTGGTGTCTGAGACATGTTCTGTTAGTTAATACGAATGTAAAAACATGGAAAATAAAATAAACAGACATGAAATATAAAATGCAAGAAATGCAATGCATGATGTATGCAATTGGAGGCATTGATCCAGAAAAGTGTTCATTATTATAAATAACTCTTGTTCAGACAAAAATGTCTTATCTTTTAGAGACATAAAAAATTAGAGGTACATTCGGACTAAATCCTCTAGACCCCGAACAACTTCCAGTAGGTTGACAAGTCTTCTGCCTTCATCTGTCACTGGTTGAATGCCTTGTCGAACCACACCAGCTTCCCTTGCTAGGCTGTGAAGATGACGGACTGCTTTTTGCACTTGATCCAGGAAATCTCGGATGGTTGCGTCTCGGGCCCTCACCCTTCGTTGTGCTTGTTCCCAACGGAAACGCCATTGTAATCCTCCGTCGAAGGGCACCATCTGAAGCTCGTTTGCTTGCCTCTTGAACCCATCTACAATAGCTTCTAACTCAGCTATTGTCTTGCCATCTTTCTCATGTTGTTTTTCTAAGTCAGCTACCCGAACTCTCAAGCGCTGGTTCTGATATTGACTATCTGCCAAGCGTCTTTGGGCAGTCTTCATCTGTTCCTTCCAAGCTTTCTCATCCGGCCCCTCAAACTTCCTTTTCAGGCTATGAGCTTCGTCTTTCCAGTATTCAGAGGTTACCTTCAATTTGGCGTTATCCTTGACCTTATCTTGATACCCCTTTCTTAAGTCTTCGAACTCAAAACAGACTCTTTTCTGTTCTCTTTCCAGTTTATTTGCCCGGTCTTTCTGAGAGTCAGCATCTAGCTTCCACTGATAGCGCTCGGCTTCAAGTTCCTTTATCCTTTGCTTCAGCTATTCACGGCTTCAAACTCGGTCTTGGCTATCTCGAGTTCAGAAAGGACATGCCTGAGATGTTCTTCCATGGTTCGGGTGTCATCACAGTCTGGCACATGGATGTTGTCATTCTTTTATCAATCTTCGCCACTACACATAATCCGGAGTGAGCATGCTTCTGGCAGCTACAACATCCATCTGAAATACTTTTCTCCACGAATCGGCTGCTTCTTTGATCATCTTCTTATAGCTGTCGTCGTGATACTCAAACTCTGACCTAACCAACCCGCATGTTGCTGGAACAAACTGACGTGCTCCATACTGTCTAAGTGCTAATAACGGAGCATACCCGACTGCTCCCCAAAGTCCAAGTAAGGTCACAGTGTCAGTCACCACATCGGAAAAGAACGTCACTGAGAAATAGCCAGGGGGCTCTCCAGACAATATCCCGGTCCTGAAGATGCGTAAAGACCTTCATCCATTTTTCCTTCGAGGCACCTTCATGCCATTTTAAGGTGATAAATTCACCTAGAGGTGAATAGGTGGTGCTAAAACGGCGGTAGGCAACCCCGTTAGTCTTCCAGAAGTGGCTGTGAATCCAGCTGAGGAGCTGAATGCACCCGGTGAATCTTCCTCCGCCAGTTCTTCGGCAATGGTTGAGAGATCGAAAGGTCTCGGCCAAGATGGCTGGTGCTGGGTTAACCGTTTAGAAAGTTGCTCAAATAGTTCCACCACGGCAGCGTCAATGCACCCCAAAGCTTTCGGAAAGATGATCAAACCGTACAGACCCAGTGCAAAAAGGTCTATAGTCTTCCACTCATCAGGGTGGTTTTTCATTAGTTGCTTTTGTGGATCCATTCAATTCCTTCTCCACTGCCTACGCTGAGTCCGATCGATTACCCATTTCTCATCTACTCCTGCAACTTTGGCCAGTGCATTCTTGAAGGGCTGGCTTTTGATTTGTTTAATGTAGGCTCGCTCAAGCTTGATGCTTTCACAATGCAGCAGTGTAGTGTATTCTTCGATGGTGGGCACCATGTCCTCTTGGTTGAAAGTGAAACAACTATATCCCGGGTTCCAGAATTGAACCATGGCTCTGATTAAGGGCTCATCAGTTTTAACATGAAGAAAGAGTGCAATGTCACCGTATCGTTGGCTGAACTTCTGTCTCCGATCATTCTTCCAACTGTCCTAGATATCTCGAAGCTCTTGTACATTGTTCTGTTTTAGGCTGATAGGGGTGTAGCGAACAAACTCTGACACATAGCTTCCTTGAAGACTGTCTCCCTTTTCACTTTGAGTCTTCTCGGACCATAGTCGTGCTTCAGCGTTTTCAATCTCTTGTATTACAACACCTTTGTCCATGAATTCAGATTATTTGAGTTTTAATAAACACCTTTTTAGGGATCAATGGCCTCTTGTTATGATGCAAATGCTAAAAACAAACACAAAGGCAAAAATGTTAGTAAAATAGAAATAAATAAAAATAAATTAAAAAAAATAAATGGTAAAGGAAAAAACATAAGGACACAAAAAAAAGGTTAGGAAAGAAATGTCATAGGTTTTGGAATGTGGTTTTGGGGTAGGCTCTATTTATTCAAAGTCTCCCGGTTTAGGTTCTAAAAACGGTACTCGAGTTCTCCTTGCTAGCGCCCCCTTGGGCCGACTAGACCCTTAGTCCGAAACCCATCACAGGCTTGTGTGGACTAAGTTAAACTCGAGAGGACACATTCCCTTATGCCCATACGGAGAATAAATTCACACGAAGGCATAAGGTATATGAATCCCGAAGGCTACTTGCTAGGCCCATACGGTGAATAAATTCACACGAAGGCGTCGCTTTCACCCCCACTTAAAACGGGTTCGGAGCTCGGGTTTAAAGCCTTGGATGAAAAATGTTTGGAAAGCTGAAATCATTAGAAAACGGTCAGTCCAACTATTTACTTGAAAAAATATAATAAAAAAATAAGTAATAAGGATCGAAATATTACCTTAAAATTTAAACTTACCATTTTCGTTAAAAAAACAACTGGAAATTACCTTAGCCTGACTCACTCACCTGTGTCCCCAGCGGAGTCGCCAAGCTGTCGCAACCGTCTTTCGGTTGGGCCCCGAAATTGGGCTTCGACTTGAAAAATGTGGATTGGAGTCGCCACCGATCATTTATTTAAAAATAAATGGGTTGATCGGATACTCTTTCTTACCTGATCTGCGTCTTACCAGAATATGTCGGGCTCGGGAGTCGGTTACGGTCAAGGAAGGATTAGCACCCTTGACCGCCTTTCGGTACTACGTAATTCCAGTTGTCTTTAATTAAGAAACTTGTAATTTTAAATCAAAAGGTAAAACAAAAATGTCGATCCAAACTACTTACCTTTGATAGTTTGCGGAAATACCCTTAAAAAGTAGTGAAAATAACATTAGGGAAAACGGTGAGGAGAACAAATAAAAATGAAGACAATAAGATAAAGAAGGAAAACGAAACGCATAATCAAGAGAAATATTAAGATAAAAATAAATGGCATAATTAAAATGAATAACAAAAAATGACAGAAATAAAACAGAGGCAATATAAAAAGTAAAATAATATAAAATAAAGGGGAAGAAAGAAAAAAATAAAAAGTAAAAAGGGGAAATAAATTAAATAAAAATGGAATAAATAATTAATGAATGAAACGAGAAATATATATATATTAAAGTATTAGAAAGGAAAATATCAATAATAGGTAAAATGAATATATATATATATATACATAAATACAAAAAAAAAATGTTAATAGAAATATAATTATAAGATAAATGAGTAAGGTTGGTAAATAATAAAAAATACATATATAACATATAAATATAAGACGTAGAGCTAGATAAAGAAATGACCAAAGTTAATTAAAAATATATGTATTAATAAAAATATAGATGAAATATATAGAAATACTGTATCTATATATATATTATATATATATATATAATAATATATATATATATATAATTACATAATATGAAATAAATAAAAGGGTCAGTATAAGTATTAAATTGAATCAAAAATAAGTTGGGTAGCTAAATTGAAAGAAAATCAGATTTAGAAACCAATTCAAAAGTAAATTCGGGGTTAAAATAATTCTTTAAAAGCAGAGAGGGACCAAAAGGGTAGTTTACCCCATTTTCTTAAAAAACACGCGGGTTCAGGGTGTATATGTGTCAAAATCTGGTTTTAAAATTTTATTTTTCCTTCTCTCCAAACAGAACGCCCTCCCCTTTATCTTTTCTCTCAACTGTTCTTCAGTATGAAGAACAAGGGCCGTGGTTCCCAGAACACGGCCACCGCGTCGCCTTGCCGCCGCCGTTGAACGGTGACGGCCGCCGTTCATCGGCGGTAAAACCAGATTTTTTCTTTGTTTTTCAAAGCTTTTTAAATCTAGTTTTCAAAAATCAAAATATTTTCTATAAAAAATGAGCCTCGGGGGCTAGATCTACAAAAGAAGATCCTGAAAACGCCCCTTGTTCATCGGCTAAAACGCTTCTTTTGGGTTCTATTCGAACCAAAATGACGAAGAGACCATGCATGCAAGCATCTAAAGCGATAAAGGTACAAACTTTTACCTTTTCCTTCCGAAAACTTTGCGAGAATTCCTCTGTTTCACTAATATTTTCTGCGAATTTGCTAGGATTTTGTATCTATTTCGTGTGAAAAATCTCTTGTTATTTTCGTCCCCCTCAATGGGTTCTGAATTATATTTATAGGAATAAAAATCCTTTTTAGGTATTTACAACCGAATAAAACACTAATGCAATCTTTGTGTTGTTGGTGATGAATGGGTTTCATTCGCCGGACGCCTCGGGACTGTTGGAGGTGAGAGACGTGCACCGTGAAACTCGGAGGGAGAGTCGTGAGGCGTGGGATTCTCGGCCATGCGGCGCTGTTGGAAGCAACGCGTGGACTAGGGTTCTGGAAACCCTAGTTTCCAGGTGGGTTGCGAGCTTTGGGTCACTGCTGGACCACTTGTAATATTTGGGCCTGTAGAAAAAAAGAACCAAAATATGTATTATATTTATAATATTACATAGTAATATTATAATTCAATTTTCATAGTCGAAATTAAGTGTCTTCAATACCAAAAACTCACTTGAACCCCCGATTTGATTTTCCATTTACAGCCTTTATTTATGATATGCCTGCCCATTACAGACGCTCATATGTAGACTACATATGAAGGCTGTTTCAACTATGTGTTTATTTATTTATTTATACATGCATTGCATTTTACCTTTATTTTTAATTTTCTGACTGTAGGAGGTCTTCCACGGAAGCTGCTCTCAACCTGGCATTGGGGGCAGCCTACTATCCTACCTCCTCTTACCCCATTGCATATGGGAATAGGGTTTTGTTGTTGTATTTATGATATGCCTGGTTTTTAGAAATCCTTTGCCCGCGTTTGACATTCTACTATTTCCATCAAACTCTATAAACTTCTTACTTCAAAATTATTTTTCTTCAAATATTTTGCACCAAAGAACATCCTTTTTGTATGAAGCTTCCAACCATTTCTATTATAAGAGTTTTTCTTCCTGCCATAGAGAGAACTTTTCCTTTTCAGCCCGCTAGTTTCTGCATCACTTTGTCTGCCAAGTGTTTATAGGTGTTTGTGTTCGCTTTCTTATGAATGATGGGAGCACCTAAGTATGTTCCATGGTCAGTGATTTGGATTTTGCTTATAGAAGCCAAATAGGTAGAGTCTCTTCTGGTACATTCGGGGAGATGAATAGCTTTGACTTTTGGAGATTAATTACGAGATCCGAAGCCTTACTGAACTTTCTTAGGCATTCTTTCGCTCTTCCTACTTGAATCTTATTTGCTTCCATGAATAGTAAGAGATCGTCTGCAAAAAACTAGATGACTCAATTTAGTTCCCCCTCTAGTAATTTTCAAAGCTTCCAATAACCATTATTCACTTTCTCAAGAATCATGTGAGATAATCCATACTAATATAAAAAGATAAGGTGAGAGGGGGTCTCCCTGTCTTAATCCTTGATTTGGTTTGAAACCCTCTGTTCTTTCACCATTCCATAGAATTTCAATTTTGCTGTTTTAGATGCAGTAAAGAATTAGGGAGATTGTGTCTTGTGGTAGTCCAAAGTCTTCCAATGTCTTTTTTAGGAAACTCCAATTTACGTTGTCGTAAGCTTTTTGTAAATAAATTTTCATGATAATGGCTCCCTTACTCCCTTTTCTATTCATAATAGAGTGAACTACTACCTGCACAAGAAGAATGCTATCAGTAGAAGATCGGCCAGATAAAAAATTGTTTTGATAAGACCCAATTACACTTTGGAGGATAGGTCTAAGTCTGTTAATCAAAACTTTAGATAAAAATTTATAAGTAGTATTAAATAAACTAATAGGGCAAAACAGATAAATCCTGTTTACATCCATTGTTTTCGGAATCAACACCATATTGATTTTCAGTACTCTTTCCACCCCTGCTGTTTTCGATGCTTTTCATTCACAAAATTGAGAAGGGTCTGTTTCATCGTCGGCCACTGTTTTTTAAGAAAAATTGGTTGAATTCCATCTGGGCCAGGAGCTTTTAGGTTCCTCATGGAAAACAGAGCTTGTTTGACTTCCTCCGTTGAAGCTTTTTTACTGAGATCAAGTTTCTCCATGTTGTTTAACATTGGAAGGAAATTCTTATAGCTTGGGTTGAGGTCTTCCATCTATTTTCGTCTGAAAAGCTTTTTATAAAATTCGATCACATGCCTTTCAAGAGAAGCTTATCATTAACCCAATCATCATCCACGAACAAACCTAAAATCCTGTTATTTCTTCTTTGATCTTCATTGTAATGTTAAAATCGAGTGTTTCTTTCACCTTACAAACCCAATCAAGTCTAGATTTTTAGAGCCAAAAGATCTCTTCTTGGTTCAGCACCTCTTGATAATCTGCTAGCAGCTCTTTTTCCGGGTTTTGAAGATAATTAGAGTAGCTATAATGAATCAAACTTTGAATTCCTTTTAAACGATTTCTAATTTTCCTTTTCCTCTTTAAGATATTTTCAAAAGCTTTCTCTTTCAAATCTTCACAGCTTACTGGTTTCTTCAATAGCTTCCATAATATGCTATTTTTTCTATTCCAAGCTTCGGTAAAATTTCATTGAAATCCTCTTGGTTAAGCCACATCGCTTCGAACCTGAAGGGCCTTCTGCTTTTATCAATAACGTAATCTTTAGAGTTCCAAAGAATAGGATGATGATCTGAATATCTTTGATGAGTGGTAGGCCGAATGCAAGGGAACAGATTAATAGTTTCAGCGTTGTGTAAAAGTCTATCAAGTCTTTTGAAGAGTGGGAATCCCATTCTAATTTCTAACCCAAGTAAATTTCATACCCATCCGGCCAGAATCCATAATGTTACACCTATTCCAACATTCTCTAAACATCAGGATTTTGTTGATTCTATTCGATTGACTTTCTTTCCTTTCATCCAGAGCAGCTATGTCATTAAAAATCCCCATACTGATCCAAGGATCATTATTCTGGTCCGAGTACAGCTTAGGTCTTCCCAAAATTCTTCTTCTTTTTCATGAGGCTGAACATAAGCAAAACTCATTAGCCAAAATTTGTCGTTCTCTATCATTTCACAATGTATAACATGATCCGTATTATGTCTAATGGTAATCTCAATATCGTTAGTGTCCCAAAGAAGGCCAAGACCACCTCTAAATCCTTCAGCCGGAACTTCAAATACTGTGTCAAGCTTTAATTTTCTCCGAAGGCTTTCCCTCCCAATCATCTTTCGTTTCCAAAAGGCAAATAACTTTCGGATCTCTTCTTTCATTGAATCCAAACTATTTCTAGTAAAACTCGGGTTCCCAATCCCCCTGCAATTCCACGTAACTTTCATTGACGAGAGTTATGTGGTTGTTTGCCTCTCTAGAGGTTTGGAGGGTCGTGACCATGTGGCCCATTTCATTACCATCTGTTGTCTTGGAGCTTTGCTGGTTACTTGTTCCTGTTTTCGATCTTCATTCCTTCTATCTTCTAGCCATCAATATTCATTTTTCAGTAGCATCAAAATCTTTAGAGGAGCCTACCTGCGAGAGAATTGATTCTTTCAATTTACTTACTCTAATTTTGGTTTCCTCACATTTTCAAGTTGGGCTTTTCGGTTCCCTCTTCCTTGTTCTGTCTTCTTTTCCAATTCCTTCTTCTTACTGTTCTCAACATTCCTGGTTCCCGTTGCATTCTTCTAAGATTATCTCTTTGAAAATTGTTCCTTGATCACTTTCCCTTATGGGAATGTTTGAGGAATCGAGTTTTGAGAATGATTTTCCTGCTCTGTATTTCTTCTTCTCTAGAATACTGAAGTGATTTCCTCTTTAAGTTTTTCCCATATTTGGATTTGAATTTTTAATTCCCTTTGGCTAACCTTCGTCTTCTCTGAACTAACATCCAAGGGCCATATTCCTTATTCTCGTTGTTTTCCTCCAAGTTTTGTTTCTCTGTGTGGATCGATTCTTCCTCCTGTCGACTTATTTGTTCTTGATCATGTTGGGTTGAATCTTGATTTTCTTTTTGCGAATCTTCTGAAGCCTTCAAAATACATTGCTCTGTCCTGTGTCCACCATCCCGCATTTGAAACAAATTAAATGGATATACTCCACATTAATGATAGTATTTCCGATTTCAATTCTTGAAATCAGCGGTTTATTTAGATCAACTTCGATGCATATCCTAGAAAATTTACCCTTTGTTGACCAAGCTGTTCTATAATCGATCTTGATAGGAGTACCTATGATTTTCCCTATATTTGCGAGAATCCCTTCATCGAAATATTCCATTGGCAAGCCTCGAATGTGAACCCAGATTGCTGTAGACGAAATACTGGCACTACTTGCGTGGAAATTAGGTTTCCATTTCTGCACTGTTAAGTGATGATCCATAATCTTCCAATGATCCTCTGTCAAAAAATTAATTCTGTCGCTTGCATTCTGAAATTTGACTACATAGAAGCCATTACCCAGATCGATACTATCGAAATCCCCAGATAGTTTCCACATAGATGTGATTCTGTTCAGCAAGACTTTATAAGCCATCATTTTTCCCAAAACCTTGATTGTGAGGGTTTTTCTCCATGGTTTCCTAATTCTTGATTTGATTTCTGCAGATATTTTGATCGTCGAAATCCCATCTCAATTGGCTCTTCTCAGCATCTGAATCAGTTTCTCATCTTCTAATCTTTTTTGAGTTTATAAAATTTCCAGAAAAAAAAATAGGTTGATCCACCATTGTGTCAAGCCAAGATCTTGGACGCGGATCTTCCTCATGATTATCAGTGGCTCAGTTCGACCCCGCTTGTTACTGTTGGATTCTCCCAGAGTTTTCCTCTGCCATCGTCACCCCGGTGACGGCGGAGATTCCTCCATTTGGTAGCCAAGATTGGAAGCACGAAGAAAATTCAAGAAAAACCATATTCAAATACTGAAATTCATATCCATAGGACCATATCTAATATAATCCTTAAATTTAAATAACATAAATTAACAAACCTAGTTAACCAAAAGTCAAAAGTTAAAGTTTTAATGATGGCGAATAGTAAAAAAATGTCTCTAAACATCGATAAACAAAATCTGAAAAAAGTAATAAAAGGATTAGATAAAGAAAATTCACTTTTATTATTAACTTTTAGCTATTGTTTTATTCAACAATTGAATTTAGATACAAAGTCAAGTAATATGAATCTTAAATTCCTATTCATTACAATATTTTAATATAATTATTTTTAATTAAAAATTGGCACGTATATCTTAAAGTATGTTGTCAAATAAACAAATAAAATATGTCTCTAAATATTTAAGCTTGGTATTAGAGTAAATAGCTGGAGTCTTCATAATTAATTATGATTTAAATCTCGTCATATATGATTGTTTATAAATTAGTTTTGATTTACTTGAATATGTTTTTTTATTAAGGAGGAAAAACATTATTTCAAGAAGAATTACAGGCTTAATACATTCAAGTTCATCATAATAAAACCAACAGGTTGGGTCTCGACAAAACTCATTAAGCATGCGTATGAGCAACACGATTAGCATATGTATTAACATACAACACTTTCAAATCCTGTTAGCATTCAGCAACAAACGAACTTTGAATATATTCTGTTTATTGATCAAAGTGTGCTTCGCAACTAGGAATGGTCAAGTTATTTAAGTCTGAACAGGCTTAATACATTCAAGTTCATCATAATAAAACCAACAAGGTTTGGGTCTCGACAAAACTCATTAAGCATGCGTATGAGCAACACGATTAGCATATGTATTAAATACAACACTTTCAAATCCTTGTTAGCATTCAGCAACAAACGAACTTTGAATATATTCTGTTTATTGATCAAAGTGTGCTTCGCAACTAGGAATGGTCAAGTTATTTAAGTCTGACTAGTTTTTATCGATTCCTTAAGATTAATTTTTTTTCTTTTTTAAAATTTATACCTTTTTTTATAAAAAAAAATAGGTTTAAGTCAGATTAGATCAACTCAAATTTTTTTAATGTTAGAATTGAGTTGATTTGAATATAGAACAAAGATTTTCAATCCAACTTAAAATAATATTATAATTTCACTAGAGATATTTTGGAATAGTTTTAAATGTATATACTAGCTAAAAATTTTAAAATTGTTATATTTCTAGAATAAAGAGAGAACCCTCAATTATTAGTTAAAATAAAATTTCTCAACCCTATTAAGTATGAAGATGTCGAGATTTCACGTGCCCCTTTGCATGAGAAATTTTGGCTTGAAGACGTCAGAGATCTCAAAAATTTCAGGTAAGTACTATAGATTTTTATCCCATTTAAGGAAATAATAAGAAAAGTGCATTATTTGGGGAAATAAACCTCCCATATGAATTATTTCTGCCATTTTGCCCTGTATGACCGAGTCAAGTCATAATTTTCAGCCCCGGCAAATCGGAGCAAAATTTTACTTGCATTTCATTGGATCCTTTTAGTTATGATCTCCAATGAAATAATGACACCTGTTCATCTCACTTGTAGTTCTAAACTGGACAGGTTTCACTATTTCATTGGATAATTGAGGGAAAAGAAGAACAGAAAATCTCATATAAAAGTTTTGCCCGAGTCTTTTAGATTTAGACCCATCGACTTGAACCCCAAAATCACCCAAAGGAAAAAACCAAAATGGCGGATCACAAGAAGCATCAAAACCACCACCGTCTCAACCGCCTCTCCGCCTCCACGAGCCACCGGATTCACAACCCAAGCCCCCACCCCGAGATCTTACCCTCCGTATTCCTATCCTTTTCCATCACAACCCCAATTGCAACT
Organism: Hibiscus syriacus; assembly: GCF_006381635.1. Lineage (NCBI taxonomy): Eukaryota > Viridiplantae > Streptophyta > Magnoliopsida > Malvales > Malvaceae > Hibiscus > Hibiscus syriacus. Next base: position 212,029 of record NW_024062899.1, read on the forward strand.
CCCTCCAAACACCGCCTTTCCCTCCAATCTTCGATCGCTTCCTCTTCTTCCCAAAAGAAATCCTCCCTCTCTTTCCTCCTCTTTCCTCCTTTCCCTCCGCTCTCTTTACTCTCATCCCTTGATCCGCTCTTCTCCTCCTTCTTTCTCACTATTCCCTTTCTCTTTCCTCGTCTCTTTCCTCTCCTTCCTCCTCTCTCTCTCTTTTACCCTCTTCTCAAAAAAAAGCCCCAGAAATCTTCCTAGTTTCCCAATTTATTCTCTCACCAACCCTCAGCTCAAACTTCTACTCTCCAAGTCTTTCATTTTGTCGATTATCTTACTTCAGGTTCCAAGCTCTTAGATACTGGCACAGCTGCTATGATCTTAGCTGAACTATCCGGAAACCTTGCTGGCAGGCTTTTTTCCAAAGAGAAAACCCCGAAGAAAAGGTCTCACTTTATTGGGTTTTTCTTTTTATTTATTGGGTTGATGCTATTATCTCTAAGTTGGGATAGAGTAGATTGCTTTCCTTTAAATAAGACTGGGTTTTCCATGTATCCTAGAGAAGGCTGTGTTAGAATTTGGCTATGTTATTGCCGTTTTTATCTGGATTTTTTAGGTTGTTATGAGAAGGTTTCCATGGACTGGGGGGAGCATTAGACAGCTTGGTCCAAAAAGGGTTCGATTGATTTCATTGTTTTTCACTACCCTTATGCTTTTTGTTCCTGCTGTGGTTAGTTTATTTGTTTATGAAAGTGAAGGGGGAGACAATATTTCTATTGATAATTTAGGTTGGCCTCTGATGAATATTGTTGTCTTCGGTGTGATTTGAGTGAGAATTTCAGTGATGATGATGATAAGTTAATGAGTTCTAAAGATTTCCGGAGGGAGTTTGTGGTTACTTTGTACTATTATATTGGAGTTGTTTTATTTGAGGAGTTATCACTTTCAGGATTGTTGTTGTGCGGCTTGTTGTTGTACATTGCTGTTCGAGAGCTGGATCCTGTTTATACGAGTTATATTGAATTGGGGATGGAATCTTCCGAGTCTTTTAGTATGCCAATAATGAAACCTATTCAACATATATTGTGTGAGCGAAAGTCTCGGAAAATTGCATTGTTTCTATTGATTAATACCGGATATATGGTTGTGGAATTTGTTGCTGGCTTCATGAGTAATAGTCTGGGGTTGATATCAGATGCATGTCACATGTTGTTTGATTGTGCGGCATTGGCAATTGGTCTTTATGCTTCTTATATTTCACGGTTGCCTGCTAATAGTCAGTTCAATATGGTAGAGGCAGATTGAGATTCTATCAGGGTATGCTAATGCAGTTTTTCTAGTTCTAGTTGGGGCATTAATTGTGTTGGAATCCTTTGAGAGGATTTTGGATCCTCAAGAAATATCAACCAACAGTCTGTTAACTGTCTCTATTGGAGGGCTCCTTGTCAATGTGGTCGGTTTGATATTCTTTCATGAGGAGCATCATCATGCACATGGCGGATCATGCTCGCACTCGCATTCACATTCTGTTTCCCACTCTCACGACCATCATCATCAGCATTCACATGATCGTGAAAGTCATGTTGAACATCATGATTTTATAAATATTTCCGACGGATGCCCTGATTCTTGCTCCAGCCATGAACACCATCACAGTAACCAGCATCGCGGAAACAATCACCATGGCAAAGATCACAAGAAACGTGAGTTTCATGGCCACCATGACCATGATCACAATCAAGCCCCAGATGATTGTGCCAGCCATCATGATCACCTGGACCATGGACATAAACATGAACATGCTAGTCATGACAACCATGATTCTGCCATCATCATGGTCACCATGACCATGGACATGAACGTGAACATGCTCATAGTCATGACAACCATGATTGTGCCCACCATCATGATCACCATGACCATGGACATAAACATGATCATGCTCATAGTCATGACCACCTGATGTGCCCACCATCATGATCAAGGCCTGCACTCCACACTCTTTATTCCGAACCTAAAGGTAATTTACGACAGAAGCACAAGCATCAACACATAGACCACAATATGGAGGGAATCTTCTTGCATGTTCTGGCAGATACCATGGGAAGTGTTGGAGTTGTTGTATCGACCCTTAATTAAGTACAAAGGAGGCTTGTTGCTGATCCTGCATGTTCAATATTCATTTCGGTTTTAATTAATCATCAGTTATCCCGTTACTTAGGAACTCCGCTGAAATTTTGCTTCAAAGAGTTCCAAGGGCGCAGGAGCAGGGTTTGAAGAAGGCCATCAGTGATATTACAAACATGAAAGGGGTATGTCGTGTTCACAACTTGCATGTATGGAGCTTTACAAACTCGGATATCATTGGAACAGTTCACCTTCACATATCTGCAGGAACTGACAAGGCTGCTATGAAATCACGAGTGTCGCATATCTTACATGATGCCGGAATCAAGGACTTGACGTTGCAAGTTGAATGTGTTGAACCGATCCTAGGTTACACTGATGAGAATAGAAACTACTAACTCATTCATTGTAGGACTGAATCTAATCATGATCTAAGGCAACAGATTGCTCCAACTGATATGCGCTGTTGTTGAGGAGTGCGGCGTTCTCGGTTCTATCTTGGAGCATGTATATACTCGTAATAATCGAGTTCAGCATCGATGCTTTTCATTAAGGAATAGAAAGAAAGGTAAACATTTATATTTGCCACAGATGGATCAGTGGTAGTGTCTTCAGAACCAAATAGGACTGTTAAATTCCCAGAGGTTCAGCTCCAAACAAAAATATTTAATTGGTTATGTGATGAAACAGGCAATGTTACATTATTACCTTTTGCGTGATCTGCAATCCTTTTCTTTAAGATCAGATTGCATCATCCTTTATTTTATTCTTCACCAACTTATCTGAGAGATTCATAGACGGGATGCTTCCTACAATCCATCGGTGAGATATCAATTTATAGACTTGTTTATTTAGTATTTTGCCTAACTTGCTTTAAAATACAATTAACTAATTAGATGCTCATTTTGGTGGGATTTAATTTTTCTATGCTTAGAATTTAGGCTTAAAGTAAAAATATTTAATCATTTTAAGTCTTATCGTTTTTTCAATTAGAAAAATATTTTTCAACCAATAAGATGTTGATACGTCGTATAAAACTAGGCTTGTCTTAACTTTAGGTTCTTAAAACAAAAAGAATCATAGTTTAAAGACTTACTTTGACTAAAAATAATAATTTAAGCACTTAAAACAAAAAAATGACAGTTTAAGTAATTTTTATTTAATTCAAGCCTAGAATTTAACTTCACATCAAACAGATAGTATCCCTAATCCCTCATTACTTCCTATTAATAATATCTTTATTGGTCATGCATTTAAAATACATAACGGAGCTCAATTGATCAAGCGCAAGGCTCTTAACCTTGTGGTCGTGAAATCGAGTCTCACTAAGGGCAATTCATAACGGAGGTCTTTCACGGAAGCTGCTCTCAACTTGACGTTGGGGGTAACATACTACTCTATCTCCCCCTTACCCCATTACATATGGGAATAGGGTCAGTTAATTTATTTTTATTGGTCATGCATTTAATATACATCTTTACAATAAATAATGAATTAATTTTTCTTAAAAGTTATAAAACACTTGGTAGCTAATCAATAAATACCATTTAAGCGAAAATATATATGTAAAAAAGATCAAAATACATTTATTTAGTGGGTAAATTATATCATTTATCACTCAATTATCTTTACACTCCTATTTTGACTACTAAAATTAAAAAAAAAAATCTAATCACTCAACTTTTGAATTTCTCTTCTTTAATCATTCTGTCAATTATCTTCTTCCTCGTTCCTCTTTGGTGCCACCGCCATTGTTGGCTCTGAAATTCCAAGGGGTGGTTTTAGCTATGCCTTCCAATTCTCCAAAGGTTCTGATCTGAATCGGTTTGTTTGCTCATAATCCCTCTGTGGGTATTTCAGATTTTCCCTTTTTACCTCTGGGTTTACCTTGATTTATCTTGCAATCTAATGTTCGGTTGGTTTTGGGTTAGTTTTAGTTTAGAGTTAATTGGTTGATAGCTTTGTGATCTGGATTCTTGAATTCTTGAATTATATTCGATTATGCTGCTTTTCTCCTTTAATTCTTTAATCTCTCTTGGTTTGTTTTGAGACCCATAAAGCCTAAAATCTTGACTGTGATTTTGACTCTTTTCACTTCAATTTCTGATTTTGTTTTAACTTTGTTTATAGTTTCCGTTAAATTCAATCTGTTATTTTCTTGAAGTTTAATCCGAACTGTATATTTAGAATCATCAATTAGCTTTACTGTTTGGTAGTTAGAGGCCCTTTGATTACCAAAGACTAAATTTTGTGCTAAATACCCTAGCAACTTTTTTAGCTCTGTTTCCATCTCCTTTTCGCTTCAGAATTTAGAGGTTTTGGTTTATTTATTTTTCTGGGTTTGATTCGATGTTCATCTTCATCTTCAGATGGTAGTTTAGAGTTTTTTCCCCTGGGTTTGGTCTGTTTAAACTCTCAAGAACAGTGAATACCTCAATAGTGATATATATGCTTGCTTATTATCATTTTCTCTGCAAAATTTTCTGGGTTTGATGTTCATCTTCACTGGTTTTGTCAACTTATAGTTTCTGTTATTGGATTTGGTCTATTTTACTCTCTGAAACAGTAAATACCTCAATATTATTTGATTAGATTTTGTTGGAATTAACTTAACTTCTGCTCTTTGTTTTCCAGTCTGTTATTATCTTCATCCAGCTAAGTATTCTTATTTGTTTTCTTAATCTTTCTTCTTTCTTAACCTAGGGCTAGTTATCGCGTAGTGCTTAATTTTCTAATTAGTAGTATCATTTTTTTATCTGAAGATAAAAATCATTTTTATTCTATTTCCTCCCCTTTTAACACTAGGCTTTTAGCAATAATAATAACAATAGTAACCAACTAGGCTTTTTAGTACCCCTCAATTCTCTAGCGTTTTATTGGTGCATCTTCTGTCTTCTTTGGATTCATTTTTCATAGTTTCTCATAGCTTCGACTATAGATGATTTCTTGAGGTCATGTCCTTCTTTTAGAGCCCATGGGGCATATAGGGGGAGGGCTCGACAGAGTGGTGACAAGGAGACTAGACTTAGAGTGTGCTCGTTGAATGTAGGCACATTAAATGCTAGGCTTCTAGAGCTGACCGACGCACTTAATAATAGGAAAATAGATTTTGCATGTATCCAGGAGACTAGGTGGAAAGGGGCTCGCGCCAGAGAGTGTAATGGGTACAAGTTGTGGTATTCAGGCGTAGATAACGCTAGAAATGGGGTGGGTATCTTGGTTTCCTCTAGGCTCAAGGAAAATGTAGTTGAAGTTTGTAGATACCGGGATAGGATCATGTTGATTAAGGTTATTATAGAAGAGGAAGTGGTGAATGTCCTTTCAGTGTACGCCCCACATGTTGGCCTAGGGGAGGGGGAGAAACGTTGCTTCTGGGATCAGTTAGATGATGTACTTAGGAGCATTCCGGAGGACCAAAGAGTTTTCATAGGGGGAGACTTCAATGGCCATATAGGTAGTACAACCGACGGGTATGACGGTGTTCATGGGGGTTTCGGTTATGGTAGCAGGAACGATGAGGGGCGTACGTTGCTTGAATTTGCTACTGCTCACGATTTGGTGATCACTAACTCCTTTTTAATAAGAGAGATGCGAACTTACGTTTCATAGCGGGGGACATTGTACCCAAATCGACTACATCCTGGTCCGAAATCGGGATCGATGGGCTTGCATTGACTGTAAGGTGTCCCCTGAAGAGGCATGTGCATCGCAACACAAATTGTTGGTTTTGGTGTTCCGCGTACCGCACGGGCGGAACACTCATAGGAGGGCTAAACTGGGTAAACCTAGGATCCTTTGGAAGAAGTTACATGGAGCGACAACTGATGACTTTAGGAGTAAGGTTTTGTCTAATACAGGTTTTGGAACTACAAACTCAAATAATACAGATTTGTTATGGAAAAATATGGCAAATTCCATCAGAGAGGTGGGCAAAAACACCCTGGGGTTGTCGACAGGGAAGGCCAAGGAGCATAAAGAATCGTGGTGGTGGAACGACGATGTCCAAACTAAGGTGAAGACAAAGCAAACTTGTTTCAAGGAGTTTCTACAATGCAATGACGACGAAGAAAGGTCGAGAGCTAAACAAAGATACAAGGAGGCAAAGCGGGAAGCCAAGAAAACGGTGGCTAAAGCAAAGGATAAGGCATACGAGGAAATGTACAAGAGATTAGACACCAAGGAAGGACAAAACGACATATTCAGGCTTGCAAAATCTAGGGAGAATAGGAAAAAGGATCTAGGTAGCATTAGATTTATTAAGGACAACAATGGTGTTCTTATAGCGAAAGATCGTGATATTAAGAGGGTTTGGGGGGTATTTCTTTGATTTATTTAATGACGGTGCCTCTCCCTGTAGAGAAAGTACCGTTGATGGGTCACCGACCATCATACATCGGCCAATGACTGTCCTACAAGTAGGATTGGGTTTGAGGAAGTCAAAATGGCTCTTAGAAAGATGGGAAGGGACAAAGCTGTCGGTCCTGATCAAATTCCTATCACTGTGTGGTTGGCCCTAGGAGAAGAGGGAGTAAAGTGGTTGACCAACATCTTTAATATTATTTTAGAGACTGCCAAGATGGCAGAGGAGTGGAGAGAGTCCACGGTGATACCAATCTATAAGAATAAAGGAGATCCCCAACGTTGTGGTAACTACAGAGGTATTAAACTACTCAGCCATACCATGAAGCTATGGGAAAGGGTGATAGATGCTAGGTTGAGACAAGTTACTAGGGTTTCGGAAAACCATTTTGGCTTTATGCCAGGCAGGTCTACTACGGAGGCTTCACATGGCGTTCATTGACCTTGGAAGGCTTATGATAGCGTTCCCCGCGATATGATCTGGAAGACTTTGGAAACGAGACGGATTCAACTATTTATATCCGGACGATTCGTGATATGTATTGATATCTACTACATACGTCAGACTACAGTTGGCGACACCGAGCATTCCCGGTAAAAATCGGACTCCACCAGGGGTCGGCTCTTAGCCCTTACATCTTCGCCTTGATTATGGACGACACTTTTGTGCGACACCAGACGGTGTACCTGGTGTATGCTTTTCGCTGACGACATTGTCCTAGTGGCTGAAACAAAATCTGAGTTGAATAGTAGACGGCTACCTGGAAACTGCTTTGGAAGAAAAAGGTCTAAGGATCAATATTGATAAGACAGAGTATTTGTTCAAACTTCAGTAGGGACCAAAACGAAGACGATGTAGAAGTATGCATAGAAGGACACGTTCTCCCCTCAAATGATTGTTTCAAGTACCTAGGGTCTATGATACATAAAGTGGGGGTGTAGATGATGACGTTACACACCGTATTAAGGCGGGATGGCTAAGTGGAGGGCCGCTACTGGAGTTTTGTGTGACAAGAAGGTGCCTCTAAAACTTAAGGGAAAATTTTATAGAATGGCAATTAGACCAGCACTATTGTATGGATCAGAATGTTGGGCAACCAAGAAGATCATGTAAGGAGGATAGTGAGGATGTCCTTGGGACAACAAACTCTGCTATTAGGATGTCCTTGGGGGTGGTGCCTGTTTCCGAGAAATTGAGGGAAGGAAGACTACGGTGTTTGGGCATGTCCTCAGGCGACTACCATCTGATGTGGTCAGGAGGGTAGAGTCGATTACAGTCGACGGTTGCCAGAAGGAGAGGGACCAAGGCGGAAGTGGGAAGACTGCTTGAGATCTGATTTGATGGATTTAGCCTTACGATGACATGACCTCGATAGGAAAGTATGGAGACTTAAGACTAGGATAGTCGAGTAGTGTGGGTCACATCTCTAGGGTGTATCATCTCTGTCTTCTTAATGCCTTTGTAGTAATTTACATAACTTCTACTTTTTATTCCGTTTTGTTATTGGTATTTATGAAGGCTTAGAACTGGGCTTGCTATCGTTTGACTTCTGTGTATCTTCTCCCACTTTTAAATTTAGTCGGGTCTTACGTTTCTGTCTATACAAAGATTACTGCCCATTACAGACGCGCATATGATATTAATGATATTAATTAATGATATTAATGACTGCATATGAATACTGTACAACTATGTATTTATGTATTTATTTATACATGCATTGCATTTTATCTATATTTTTATTTTTCTGACTGCCGGAGGTCTTCCACGGAAGCTACTCTCAACCTGGCGTTGGGGGCAGCCTACTACCCTACCTCTCCCTTACCCCATTGCATATGGGAATTGGGTTTTGTTGTTGTTGTTGTATGACATGATAACCACTACCAAAATGATGTAATTTTAGATCCTTATAGAAAATTAAATTTAGACCAAAACGATGTTATTTTGGTCGAAATAAATTTTTTCTTCCTTTTCATTTATTTTCTACTTTTTCCTTCTTTTTCTTCTTCCTGCTCCCTTTTTCTTTCCATTTCTTTCTTTAACTTGAATGAACTCATATTTCGACCACCAGGTTAACCGTTGTTCTAATTACAAGTGGTCGTCGTTGTCGATGACCAAAATCTCCCACCGAATACATCCTACCATTTTGAATGCAAATTTTGATGTTTGTTTAATTGAAAAACATCCTAAACTTCATAAATCTAAGTTGGTATCACTTCAATTCTATTCTTAGCTCTCTAAGCTTCAAATATATAAAATATTTCTTGGCAATCAAACTTAGAAGATTACCTAAGACATTATGTTCCAAGAGCTCCATACGGAATTGCAACATGACCCATAATATTTGAATTAGAATATGAGAAAATAACCTCAATGACCAAAAATGCCTTATAATATACGATTTTAACCAACTTTTTTTGGATTTGCCAAAATGACCAACTAAATCGCAATGCGATCGATAATTCGTAACGCGATCTCCGGTATCGCAAATCAGTTTCCAGATTCGCAACGCGATTCTGACTATCGCATTGCGATTTCCCAAATTCGCGTTGCGATTTTCCTAATTCGCAATGCGATTACGTAAATTGCAATGCGAATACGTAAATCGCAATGCGAATCTGTAAATCGCAACGAGATTCTGACTATCGCAATACTGAATTTCAAATTCGCAACTCGATTTCTGAATTCGCAACAGGTTTTAATTTCGCAACACAAATGTTTTGGGTATATAACTACGCAGCAGCAGCAACTCATAACCTAAATCCCTAAATCGCAACTCATTACATCTTCATCTATCACTCTCTCCGGCGACATCCGTTCCTATATCCAACGACATCCTTCCCCATCCGGCAACATGTTTTAGTTTCGCAGCTCGTTTGTTTAGTAAATTAATTTACAATAATGAAATCATCTAATGTTAATCATGTTTGGATAGATTTGTGTTTTGGAGGGTCATGGGAGAATGTTCATGGTGTTTTACAATATATGCCTTTACCCATGAATCTTCAACTAAAACTGTCATTAAAAAAGTTAACTTATGAAACTCTAATGGCGCTTTAAAAATCGCGTTGCGATTTACGGATACGCGTTGCGATTTTACGTATTGTCGTTGCGATTTACGGATAAGCATTGCGATTTACGTATTCTCGTTGCGATTTACAGATACGCGTTGCGATTTACGGATACGCGTTGCGATTTTACGTATTGTCGTTGCGATTTTACGGATACTCGTTGCGATAGTCAGAATCGCGTTGCGATTTATATGTTCGCGTTGCGATTTTCATATTCGCGTTGCGATTCTGGAAAATCGCAATGCGAATTTGTACTATCGCATTACGATTTTTCATAATCGCGTTGCGATTCTGGGAACTGATTTGCGATTCTGGAGATCGCGCTGCGATTTTTATTTCGCATTACGATTTTGTTGGTCATTTTGGCAAATCTAAAAAAAGTTGATTAAAATCGTATATTATAAGGCATTTTTGGTCACTGAGAATATTTTCTCTTAAAATAAATGTGACAAATTCATATAATTTAAGCTGCTGAAATGGGTGAGTCTTCACCGCTGGCAACCAACAAATGAAAGTAAGAAATATTCAATTATAAACAATTTTGACCATTTCAAACTTAAAGAAGATGGTTTTATAAACAAAACACAGATACATAAAGAGTCACAATATATTCAACATGTCCTTTCTGCAATATCAAAACAACAATTCTTCATCAATGTCCACCCAATAACATTTTCATGAGGGCTTTCGGGTTTACACCAACAAGCAAGAGATAACTCTTTAGTTCCCGTGACTTCACTAGCATCAACCTCACTCAAATTATGAGAGTAATTATCATCATACAATAGAAAAGAACAAAGAGGAGGAGAGGATGCTGATTATGATTTGAGGTTTAGGGTTTAAAATTAGAATTTGAGAGTAGTATTTTATTTTAAATACTGATAAATCCACATCATCGTGCTGGTATTGAAAAAACGGATGAGTGACAAAAAAATAATGTGTAAAATTTAGTTATTAAATTGAAAATTTTAAAATTTGATTGACTAAATCAGGAGTAAGAATAAAGTTAAGTGATGAATGAAGTAATTTACCCTTATTTAATATAGAGTAATTTTAAAATAGCAATTAGGCGGTTCAACCAAACTAGTAGTGCCTAGATATGGACTTTGAGCCTATGGAGCAGTTGGAGCAGTTGTACATTGAAACGGTGGCAGACAGCATCGTGTTTGGTCTGAACAAAGTTGGTTAAGACTGTCACTCAAACTAATTGAACTCTTTTCACAGTGCAAACATCCCAGATTAAACTGAAACAAATCTCACTTGAATTTGATTTCCCTATCTTCTCTGCAACTAAGGATTTATTTCAGAAGAACCGGGAATTCCGAATAAGGCAAGCTCATACTGCAGTGCGAATTACGAATAAGGCAAGCCCAGGACCAAGCTGATTTGAAAACTTCCAATGGCGCCCATGTCTCCCCTTTGAAAATAAAGCTATTTCGCTGCTTCCAAATTCGCCATACAATGATTCCAAACAGATGTCTCCAGCAACACTCGTTATTATCAAGTTTCGACTTCTTACTAAGATTTTCCTCCAGCCAATCCCTTAGAGGAGCAGAGTAGAAACGTGAAGAAAGATTGAGAGGGATTAGCAAGTTCCATACCAGCCGACAGCAGAACAGTCACGAAGAACGTGGAGCGTGCTTTCATCGCCAAAGCCACAGATTTGGCAGTGTCCATCAGGTGCAATGCCTCTCCTAGCTCTCCCCGAATTTGTCATGAGTCGATTCCAAAGCACCATCCATAGAAATTGTCTGACACGTTGAGGTCCATCGAACGATCATGCTATGTTCCACATAGTATCCGAAGGATCCCACTCTCCTTCCTGCAAAATTTTAAAAGCCGAGCTCACCGTACAGTTTCCTTTGTAATCCCAACACCAGGTCGGAATATCATCTCCTGCTTCTTCGCGCGCCTGGAGAGGCGGGGCACTGCAATGATCTGGTCAATAATATCACCGTTCAGAAATGGGTTGAGTTTCTGATACCCACTGTCCATCATGGGTAACGAAATCCATTAGCGACTCGTTCATATTTTGACTATGGTCCGGCGGTAAGAGATCGGCTGACGGTTGGATGTTTGGAATCCAACTATCGGTCCAAAATTTAACCGTAAGCCCGTTGCCAATTGACCAACATATATTACCACGGATAAGATGCCAGGTTTGAGCAAGAGACCTCCAAACATATGAACAATTTCTAGTCACTAATTGCTCAGGAACCGATTCCATAACCTTGTATTTGGTGCGAAGAATCTTCAACCACAAAGTATTCGGGTTTGTAAGGAAGTTATACTCCAATTTAACTATGAAAGCATCATTTTGCACACGAGGGGTCGTATTCCGAACACTCCATTTGTATTCGACTGACATAGATTTCCAACTAACGATGGCCTTGAAAAACGACTGAATTGATATAGTATGGCTTGTAGGAGATTGGCCTTCAAGTAGCAATATAAGATCATCGGTGCAAAATAAATGGGAGAGAGGAGGCCCCGCAAACTAAAACCATTGGTTCCCACAACCCTTTTCTCAAGGCATAATCAATGCTATGCCCCAACCGTTCTATGCATAGAACAAACAGATACGAGGATAAGGGACATCCCTGACGAATACCTCAAGACGGTTTAAAATCATCCAAAAGGAAACCATTCCAAAGCAAACTTCATTGAACGTTCTGTTCATTTATAACTTTAAGCATATGTTAAGAATTATCGTAGTAATTTTAAATGTTAAAATTATTTGTGTACTAATATTTATATATTTTATTATATTTAAATAATTTTTATTTGTGAATGATAAATTGGGTTGGGTTGAATTCATAAAATTCAAACGCAACTCATCATAGGTGAAATTGGATAGTCTGATCTTTAAATTAAGTCTTTATATTATTTGTACATTGTTTTAAATTAAATTAAAATATGGCTAAACTACACCAATGGTCACTAAATTTTGAGTAAATTTTTGTTTTCCCTACTAACTTTCAAAAGTTATAAATTGATTACTAACATTATCAATTTATAATAAAATGACCGTTCGACGTTAACAATCATTAATATAGGTGACAGAAAACCAAGTTAGACCATTAATTGCTTATTGCGTCCATTAATCGCTTACCTAATGCGTTGACCGGTCAATAATGATCAAACCAGAAGTCATTCTTCTTTATCCTTGCTCACCGCTACAAACGCTTTCTTCATCCTTAAAACACCAAAACTCTTATCGGAATCCACTTATCGGAACTTCATCCATTTTAAGAGGGGATTTATACCCATTTAACGACAATAGCCGTCTGCAACTCGCCGCTACCACTTGTACTCCCTCTTTTGAATCTCATGAAATGCACCATAGGATTGCAATTCAAAAACTGCTTCGATGACCCATCTTTGACTATCGAGGAACAACCTAAGAGCTTCAACGATGCGTATTTAAGAGTCTTTGAGAATCAAGGATTGGGTTTAAAGACTTTAAATGTTACAGTCCCAAAAACCTCTTACCGAAACCCATTTACCGAAACTTCATCATTTTAAGAGGGGATTTATACAATTTTTTCAACAAAGATTATGTCCGTATCAAGATGAATAATCAAACAGAGCAGAGTTTGTTGTATGGATTTAAGTTGCATAGTTCATGCAATTTAGATGCCATGGCAAGACTAACAGAGAGAAACAACAGACAAGCAGCGCAAAGAGATGAACAGAGATATGCTAGTTAACGCTGGGAAGAACCTTTAACGTAGGACTAAGTGCATCTCATTATTTAAGCAAAAAAAAGTGAACTTTAATATAATATGTTGAAGAAAAATAAAAAAAATAAAATTTTTGTACACTCATTAATTTTATGAATAGAAAATTAAAACTTTTTACCCTAATTCTTAAATGTCTAATCCATCATTGATTCATGTCGATGAACTGAACAGCATAACATTGGAAGATCTGAAGCATACATTCGACTTCTCACAGTGAATATATATAGATATATATATGATGGGATCCCATCAAATCAAAGCTTAGAATGTTTGATTCAATCTTCTTCCAGAGTGTATTTGTAGACTGCAAGTGCTGGGGCTATGTTTGTCACGTGGCTTATGCTTTGAAGAACTTCCATTTCATTTTGCTTGCTTTAATTCATTCTTGTTGTTGTAGACATTGATCAACTCACACTTATCTATTTTTTAAAGGGATATTCTTCATGAGCCAGTAGTATTCATCTGTTTTTAGGATGCAGTAACGAATCTCATTTTCAGCATCTCTAGATGAATGTAATAGTAGTATCTATTCTTTAAAGGAATATTCTCTCTCTCTTTTATCTCATCCACTTCTTCATTTCCTTCAACTTCAAACCTTGATTCACATTCCAGTTCAACTTTATTTCGGTATGCAATATTTAAGCTCTTTAAATTTAATTATAGATTCTCAAAGACACCTCAAATAATCATCTTGAAGCTTTTGAGTTCAGTGACGGAAGTCAATATTATCTTTTGAGGGGTCATTTATTTTTTATATTAACTTACATATTTTAGAACTTTTATCGCTGTAAATTATATAGCAAAATATCATATTAATAAAATAAAATTTTATAAGCTCTTAAAATTTATCTAGTCATTTTTGTTTACCCATGATATCATATAATTTGTAACACATAACTATAAAAAATATATCAATTTAATTTTATAATAAATTCACATATATACAAATTTAACCAATAAATTTTAAATTTTTTATTTATATAATCAACATATTTAAAGTTATTTTAAAACATTTTCATAATATATATATATATATATATATGACGATTCTTCTAAGCTCGACGAGCACCATTAATTTAATTTATAAAAAAATAAATTTTAAAGGACTCAACGTATAATTATAAATTTAGTTAAGAATTTAAAGATAAATTATTTAAAATAAAGGGTACATTATACCAGTGACCACCTAACTATTGCCCCTTTTCTTTTTTACCAATATTTTTGAAAAATTGTCAGTCATGTTTATTCAACTATTTAAATGCATTCAATTAAGTCACTTGCCTTTAAAATTTAACAGAGAAGTTGATGTTGCAGTTAAAATATTTGGTATAATTACACATTTGGTCACTGTTACTTATATATTCTATCAATTTAGCCCTAATTTTAATAAATTAAAATAAAATTAACCCTCAAACCTTTAATTTTAAAAGATTTTAAAAGTTACAACATATTCTATATTTATAACATAACAAAAACTATGTTACTTAGACACTTCATATATTTGCTGAAATATTCATATTATTTCTGTGGGTAATTAAATTAATCCATGTTCACATGATTATATTATGTTCTAGTAAGATAGGCTATAATTAGACTTTATATTATGTTCTATTCATACGAGTTGTAATCGAGTTTGAATAGTGATCGATTCCATTTCGAGTTTGATTTTGATTTTGGTTTGAGTTTCCACTCCTTTAATAAGTTTGGCTCAGTAATTGCACTCCTAATTGTAACAAATTTCCTATTGAAAATTCACAACATGCATGTAGATTTATGCAACAATTGTGCTTCGGTTGAACAATAATTATTTGTAATTAAATTAATCCATTGACGGGATGCTTCTGAGAACCATAAATAGATTTCTAGTAAAAATTTTGTTTTTTTATAAATGTAGAATATGTCGTAACTTTTAAAATCTTTTAAAATTAAGGATTTAAGGGTTAAGTTTACTTTAATTTATTAAAATTAGGACAAAATTGATAGAATATATAAGTAACAGTGACCAACTGTTAATTATACCAAATATTTTAACTGTCACATCAGCTTCTCCGTTAAAATATTCACGACAAGTGGTTTAATTGAATGCATTTAAATAGTTGACTGACCTGATTGAAAATTTTTCAAAAATATTGGTCAAAATGAAAAGGGGCAATAGTTAGGTTGTCATTGATATAGTTTACCCTTTATATTAAATATTTTCTCTTTAAATTTTTAATTAATTTATAATTAAATGTTGAGTTTTTTTAGAATTTAAATTTTTATAAATTAAATTGATGGTGCTCGTTGCTGCTCGTTGTACGGTGTAAAGTTTTATATATATATACCTATGTTTTTCTTTATAGAGATAAAAATTTATGTACCCACATAATAAGTATAGATATCTGAAATAAAATTATAAATATAAATTTAATTTAATTTTTTTTAAAAAATTATTAACATCTGAGATAGAATATTTGATAACTTGATTGAAGTCCTAAATTTAAATAAGATGAACAATTCAAAGATGATAACAAACAAACATAAAAAAAAGCACATATTTTTTTATATCTTAAAATCAAAAATAAAAAAGGAAAATAGATTTTATTAATTTAAAAATAAAATAAAATAATAATAAATAATAAATATTATTTTTTAATAAATGATATTTAAATGATTTCTAAATTCACTACTCAAAAAGAAATCTAAATTAAAAAATAATATATATGCTTTTTTTAGCAATCAAATTTAATTATTTAAAACACATATTTTTGAGGAGGCCAAATTTATTAATATGTATTATAATTTTTAATATTTAAGGAGGAGGCCATGGCCCTACTAAGTCCTCGCTTAGTTTTGCCATTGCTTGGGTTGTTCCTCGATAGTTGAAGATGGGTCATCGAAGCAATTTTTAAACTGCACTTTGATAACGGATTTCATGAGACTCAAGAGAAGGAGTTTAAGCGGTAGTAGCGAGTTGCAGACGACAATTGTCAGTAAATGGGTATAATTCCCTCTTAAAATGAATGTAAGTATAGATAAATGGGTTCCAATAAGAGTCTTGACGTTCAAATTGATGAAGAATAAAACGGTTTACAAAAACAAGAAATGATGAAGATTGGGTTCTGGTTTGGCCATTATTGACCTGTCAACACCTTAGGTAAGCGATCAATGGGCTAGGAAAGCAGTTAGCGGTCCAACTCAGCTTTTTGTCACTCACGTTAACGGTGGTTAATGTCAAGTGACTATTTTATTATAAATAGATAATGTTAGTGATTAATTTATAACTTTTAAAAGTTCAATAAAAAAAATAAAAACTTACTTAAAGTTTAGTGACCGTTGATGTAGTTTACCCTTAAAATAATTTAGGGACTACCCATATAAAAGTCACTATTTCATTGTTTCGGATTCTAAATTTGTCCAAACCTGAATTGTTATCCTCATCTTCTCTAACCTCAGCCAATCCCGGCGCATTCATTATCAAGCTTTTTGTCATCATACATTTGAAACTTTGAAGATACTTATTTTATGTGGCAAAGTTGCAGCTTGAAGGATCAAAATCACAAGGTTCTGTGGTTCTAAGCCTTAGATGAGAAGCCATGAGGGCCACATGAATTGCCCTTAACATTGTATTTATTCTATTCTTATATCATATTAATTGATTTTATTTATAATTGTACGAATGAATATATATCGATTGTGATTGTAATTATATATATATATATATTTTAAATGATTTAAATTTAATTGAATTTTATAAATTTTCTAAACTAAATTATTTTATATTATGAATATTGAATTTTCTGATCAAAATATAAAATAAATAGAAAACTGTATTATTGATTCTAGGTTTTCGATCTAATAGAGTATTCAGGAAAGGTAGAGACATTAGATAAGAAGACCTTGTGTCATCCACCTCTTTGTTATTTGTACGAATGTGCTATATCTACAGATGTTGCTCTGGAAAATGATTTTTTTTTATTAGTTTGTTCTCAATCAATTAAAAATATACACCCACATATTTTATAAATATAATACTCAAATTTAAAATCTATAAATAGAATAATATTTTTATTAATCAATTATATTTTTTTTAAATATGATTCTAAGACCACTCCCTTTGGGTTGCGGACGACTTACTTATTTTGAGAAAGGAAAGTGTAGACTCCGTGGTGGGAATTTAGTATATTTTGACAACCGAGTCCTACCACTACTAATAATAATTAGAATGACACTAATTAAATTACTTCAGTAGTTAAAAGAATTGTTATTGTTTTTAAGAGTCATATGTTCGAGCATCAACGACTGCGATAGGGTGATTAAACGTTCATTGTCAAATGGTTAAGAGTATTTAAAACATATACTACTTTTTAATCACCTAAGTTTGATAAAAAATAATAATAATTAGAATCAGAGGAAGTATTAAACTAAAATTTCATAAACAATTTCTTAAAAATAAATTACTCCATATAATTATTCAAGTGATCCTTTTGGACAGAATTAAACGACTCTTCTATAGGTAGGGATGTTCAAAAATGCTTGAATCGGTTGATCCGACGACTCGAACTAAAAAACAGGGTAATTATCTAAAACAAAATTCTGATCTGGCCGGGTACCCCGCTTGACATTTCTAGAGTCGGGATCGAGTCACAAAATTAATTTTTTTAAGTACCCGAGTATCCGGTTACATTTTATTTTTTTATATATAATAATATTACATATTTAATTAATAATAATTTTATATATTAAATTAAACTAATAAAATTAAAAAAAAAACTCACCCACCTAACATAAATTATTATATAAAATTTATTTTGTAATTAAAGTCAGGACACGGGCCGAAGAATCAACTACTAAAAGACTCGGGTATTTGAAAATCTGGGTACCCGGATTTGAACACCCCTATATATAGGGGTGAGCAAAACTCGACTCGAAAATTCGATTTTTTTTCAATTTCAAGTTATTGAGTCAACTCAAATTATTAATTCGGTTTTCAAGTTCGAATTGAGTTGAAATTTTGAAATTTCGAGTTACTCAAAAAATCAAAAATCTAACTAAGTATTTTTGTCAGTTTTATCATTTAGTCACTGATTTCATTACTCTTTTAATTCTTCTTGCATTTTAAGTTTATTTTTACCAAATTTGAACCATGTACTCCTAAAACATCGTAGAATACATATATACTTTCAATTAATCTTTTTTATAATAAAAATTTTATTTTTCAATTTAGTTCATCATTTTTCAAAATTTCTTTATTTCTTCAATTTATATTTTTAAGTCTTTACTAAATTTAAACGCCATGCTCATATACCACAATAGAATACCTATATAACTTCAATTTCTACTTTTAAAAATATACTCTTTCTCTCTTTATTTAATCCCTTAACTTTGAATTTACTCAATTTGGTCTTTTGATTACAATTGTTTACAAATTCTTTCTTCCTATCAATCCCTTGACTCCTTTGTACTCTAATCAATATTTTACCCTCAAAATATTTTCTTTAAAATATAATATTATGAATATATTTTATAATTTAGATTGTATTTATATATTAAATAACATTATAATGTGTGTATATATATATATATATGTGTGTGTGTGTGTGTGTGAATGACTGATGGCACAAGTGGTTGAGATTTATTAATTTAAGCTTGTAAAGTCAAGTTCGAATCCCACCTCCGTCACTCTTAGTGGACAATCTGTAAAATCTTATGTAAATTCCAATTGAATCTTAAGTATATCCTGACTCTGGATTGGGAGAGTCACCCATAACCTAAACTTTTTTTTGTACCTATATATATATATATATATAGAAAGTCAAAAAATTGAAACAAATCCTTGTAATAATACTATAAATAATTATAATAAAATTAGTATAGAAACTCGAATAACTCAAATTTTTTTAACTCGAATCTATCGAATACTGACCCTACTCTTATATATATATCGGGTGATAGCCGTAGCCCAAACTCACCCAGTCACCGGAACCGCAGTTGTATTGTTGAATAAAAAAAAACATGAAACCAAGCAAATAGGGGTAAGAAAATTAAGAGGAAAAAAGAAAGCTCCAGAAGCGCTGTCTCGGATGGCATCGATAGCCACGGTCCGAGCTCTCATATTATCCCGCGTTACCATGCTGCCAGCCAAACCTCTTTCACCTTCTATTTCTTGCTTCCTCCCTAACTTCCGCAACCGTCCTTCTCCCGCTGTAACCGTCAGCTGTTGCTTGAACGATGGCGGAGGCTGCGATGACTACTCTGTTTCAACGCAGAAATCGAATTTGGATCGTGGATTCATGGTGATAGCCAACATGTTAAAACACATCGAACCACTCGACACTTCCGTTATTTCCAAAGGGGTTTCCGATTTGGCCAAAGAAGCAATGAAACGTACTATCTCCTCCATGCTTGGAATTTTCCCATCTGCTCAATTCTCCGTTTTGGTTTCCCTTTCGGAACCTCCTCTTCATCGCCTCCTCTTCTCATCTATTATCACCGGGTAATATCTTATTTTCAGCTTCCAAAAAGTGTTTTTTTATGATTTGATTAATTAGTTTATTTATAAAAAGATTATATTTTCTTTAGATATACGTTGTGGAACGCGGAGTATAGGATTTCATTGGCGAGGAATCTGGAAAGATCTGCACCGGCGGATGAGGTGGCGAAGCATACGGAGGAGGGCGTTAAGCAGGGACAGAGAGAAGTACAAGTAGTGGAGAAGAATAGGGAGGAGGTAGAGGGTGAAAATGGTGAATACGATGAGTTGGAGGATATATGGCCGAGGGTTTTCGGGGATTTGTTGCCCGAGGCTTTGAAATATATTGAGAAGCTGCAAGCTGAATTATCTGATATGGAGGAGGTGAGGATTTTAGTATATACAATTATAAATTGTAAGTAATAATAGACATTATGTTCTTTTTTAATTGAGGACTGAAAGATGCAACATTTGAAGCCTTTTTCCATATATTTTGAGAAAAGACCATAGATTTTTATGCATGCTTAATATGTAATAGGAAGCTAATGAAAAGGATATGAAATTTGATGATTAATGTTGAGTTTAGAAGTAGTTATCTCTTTGAGGGAATTACCTGTGGATTTTGTTGCTTCGAAATATGCCAATTGGTTATTTACAGTTTGGTTGTTTGCTGAGTTTGCAGTGATTACTTTACTTCTTCCTGACTGTGTCTTTGGAAGTGCTCTAGCAGCAAACCTGTTTATTCAATTGATTTAATATTGTCCTTAGCTTGTTATATTATACTTTCTTGTACCAGTTTCCAAAGTTTATCATATCCGAGCTAAACATGTTTTGGCTATCGATTTAATACTCCTTATCTTGTTATAGTGATCTTTGTTTTACCGAATTTCAAATTTTTTACATATTCCAGCTGCTCTTTAACGGTGAATCCATTTTTCCTCCTTTTGATGGATCATAGTACCCAACACATTTTGAATAGTTTGATATAATGTGTTTTTGGATTCCCTTGATATAAGATGATTGTTGTGTGTTGTTTCAGGAACTAAGTGATCAAAAGAAGGACAATGTGCGAATAAAATGTGACAGGGAAAACATGAATGGTTTATTGGAGTATTTACGATCCTTAGATGCTGACATGGTAATGGCCATAAAGTGGTACTTTTTAGATTATCTTGCTATGAGATTGAATTAGCTTCGTTTTGATACCACAATTAACTCGAAACATCATCTCATTATTTATAATCTTCATTTTCAGGTGACAGAATTATCCCAACCATCATCGGAGCAAGTGGAGGAAATGATCCATCAGCTTGTCCAAAATATATTGCAAAGGTTCTTCAAGGATGCCCACATGAGAGATTCAGGGATAGTAATACAGGAAATCATCAAGATGCTGCTGATGAAAATTGTGGCACTTTTGGCACTTCCCGTGATTACCTTGCAAAGCTGCTTTTCTGGTATGTTTCCATTTTATTAATTAATGCCCTCACTTTTTACAAGTTAGGTTCGAGTGTATTGTAGTTGTCGAGAAGAAGGGTGAATAGGAAAATCTAGGAGGTTCTTTATTTGAAAGATATTCTGGATTTTCATTCATAGCGTACCTAAAAATGCAGCAAGTTCTTTGTTTTGAAGGACAAAAAATAAAATAAAAAAAATGAAGAAGAACAAGAAAAGGATCAATGACCCCTTGTAATATATCAAATGTATTAATTCTATTATTTTCCGTATTCTTTCCAACAATTGCATTTGGGTTACAAATGATGACATCAAAGTTGACTTTTTTTTCCCCGCAGGTGTATGCTATTAGGTCATCATTTGAGAGGCTTGGAAAACAGATTGCATCTAAGTTGTGTTATTGGGTTATTGTAAAGTAAGTTGTATGACTAATGTATAATATTTTCCATTTCTGTCTTTTTTCTTTCTGGTTATAGTTTTGGTTAATGCGATAATATGCATTTCTCTTGAACATACTAATGAGTATCACACCAAAAATTTCTGCAGCCTGCTTTATCATAAATTATTGATTCATTTTTTAGAACTTGAAAATCTAGGATAAAATAACTAACCTATATGCAGCTCTATACTATGTCACTCGGACTTGGACGTGTGTAAGATATAGGTACTTGCTCGATGTGGCATGTTTAACTGTTTTCTAAATTTTTCTATGTATTTGGAGAATCCTTGGAGGAGGATAATCTCGTACTCATATATGAGAATCTGAGTACGAGTAATTTAAGAAAATATGAAGAGTTGATAAACCTTGTTCATTTGAAATTTGTTTCCTCCCCTTATCTAAATTGAAGGTGAGACCAAGTATGAACGTTTGCATGGTTATCTCAGATTCTTTGTCTATATGATACGGGCAGCATATTGTATAAAACTTTAAGCTTGCTCGAACTTGGTGTAGTATGAATTTTCTATGTTTTTTCTGTTATTTTTGATGTCATGATTTTGTTTATGGTGTTAAAATAAATATATTGGTACTTCATGCATGTCTGTAGCGATGCTTTCTCGATTTCGTTTTTGAAATTGTGCAAAATATTGATTCCCTTCAATTCCTTTCCTGAAAAGGAATGTAAAGTATTGTAGAAATCCTTTGGTTTCAAAGAGTGTAATTACAAATTTGCCACATCTTATTCTCTCTTCTATCACTGAATGACCATTGAAATTTTCAATAGAATTATTCCCCAGAAACAAAGGAAGAAAGAAAATCAGCAGAATGGGTTCTTACTTGTCAAGACTATCATTGGAAGAGCTGATATAGGTTCATCGGCAGAAAGCACTTCAATTTCCTTGTTTCCGGATAAGTAATTATATCAGGAAGTCGTTAAAAAGAAGTTATTAGGGAGTTCAATGTCCAAAATGAGGCTGCCCCTACCATTCCTAATCCAAGCAAATATTTTTCTTTTCCAAGTAACTCTTATTTCTTTTCTTTCTTGTTTTTCACTTCTACCAAATAAACTCTCATTTATTCTTCACCTCTACCAAGTAATGACGAAAGAAAAATATTTTCCTCTCAATTTTTTCACCAGTAATGAAAGAAACAGTATACTTTCTTTTGGCCTTGTTACTCTTCAATCTTCTATCTTTTCAATTTTGCTAATGTCCATCGGTTTTCCATCATTTCATTTTCCTTATTTTCTTTCCAGTTCAGAGCCTAAGAGCTAGGCAGAGTGAGGGATTATGTATATAGATCTCTTTCCTCTCGGACAGATCCACTATGAAACTTTAGATGAGCTGCTTTCCTGGAAACAGGTGGGGAGATTCAAGGGAAAAGGAAAACATGCAGCCCTTGGAAATGAAGAAAAGCGAACAAAGATGAGAATAACACAAACCCCCTTTTTTCTTTTATAAATCTATATACACGATTAGGGGTGCACAAAAAATCCGAATATCCGATTTTGCGAAAAAAATATCCGAAACCGGATTTGGGAAAAACCGGTTTTTTTTAACCGGATCGGATTTTTTTAAACCGGTTATTTTAACCGGTTTGGAGAAAAAAACCCAGACCGGTTTTTTTACCGGATAAAAAATCGGTTTGAAAAAAACCGGTTAAAAAACCGGTTTTTATCCGAAAAAAAAACCCGGTCTGGGTTTAAAAAACTAGCCGTTAATATAGCCGTTTGTGACCGTTTTTGACCGTTTTTTTCTTTAAAAAATTACCATTTTACCACCCTAAACATGTATAAATAAGTTGGGGATGTATTTGGTTGATTACAACTTTCTCAAATCTTATTACACAACACTTAAACATTTCTCAAATCTTAGTTTTGTAATTTTTTGTTCATCATGAGTAACACTGCTGAATCTTCCGTCGGGGGAAACCTTGAAGTCGTGAGAGTGATCGAACACACTCGAAACAAATATATTTGGGATTACTACGATTTATGTGAGATGTCAAATGGCTCGAGGAGGGCGCGTTGTAAACTTTGTCTAAAGTTTCTTGCATCGGAAGGAAACACAACGTTGAAGAACCATTTGACAAAATCATGCAAGGTACTTCGCTCAAGATCGGATCCTAGTCAATCGAATCTTACACCGCAAGGTGGTGTTTTTGTTTACGACAACGAAAAATTACGAGAAGCATTTACAAAGTTCGTGATTACAAAAGTATTGCCGTTCGACCACTTTGATGATGAAGATTTCACGACAACAATTCAACAACTAATGCAACCACGTTATACTCAAGTAAGTCGTACTACCCTTAGAAGAGATGCTATAAAAATGTGGCGTACGGCGAGGGAAAAAATGATTTTAGGATTCCAAGAACACCGTTATGGTGTGTCGCTTACATGTGACGTTTGTAGTTCCCCTCATAATACCGGAAATTCTTTTTTAGCCGTTACGTCACATTGGTTAGATCAAGATAATTGGCAAATGATGAAAAGAACAATCGCGTTTGAATTATTCGGTGAGCCGCATACCGGTGCTAATTTATTTACACTTTTAAAACGGGTAATTTGTCTTTATAAATTAGAAAATAAAGTTTTTTCTATATCCTTTGATAATGCATCGAATAATACAAACGCGGTTCCAAGATTAAAAATATTACTTTCACCGATTTTAGACGGTGCGTTTTTTCATACCCGTTGCGTTGCACACATAATTAATTTATCCGTGCAAGCCGGTTTGGAGGTTATTGAGCCAATTAGATTAGAATTTAAAACAATGATAAAATCGATTCTTTGTAACAACAACAAAAGACTAAATGATTATAAACGATTTTGTAAGTCTGTTAATAAAAAAGCTTTTGGGTCCTAATTTGGATTGTCCAACTCGTTGGAACTCAACTTGGATGATGATGCATACTGCCTTAAGGCAAAGGGAAACATTGCAAACGTTTCACGATCGGCTTTTCGAGAGGGGTCATGTCCCAAACATTTATCCGGATTCGAGTTGGGAAACTATAACCAAAATAACCGATTTGCTTGAGGTTTTTAAAAATGCAACAACTTTTTTATCCGGTGTTTATTACCCTACTAGCCCGTTGGTTCTTAATCAAATATTTTTGTTGGCTACCCGACTAAATGACTTTGAATTTGAAACCGAAGTTTTTCAAGAAATTGGCTTTGCAATGAAGGAAAAACTTTTAAAATATTTTAAGGAGATTCCCCCCATTTTTACTTGTGCCGCCGCTTTAAACCCAACGTTAAATGTTGGTGGGGTTGAAACACTAATTGAACAAATTGCGTTTGCTTTTAATCTAACCGATGATGAACCCAACTTTGTCCAAAACCAAATAAATTATTTTAACAAATGTTTTCGAGACATGTTTGCAATTTATTTAACTAAATACGGATCAAGTAGTGTAATACACGATCAAATGAGAATGAATGCGGAATCATCTAGTAGACGTCCAAGTAACATAAATTTGAATCTTTTTAACACTCTTGTAAATTCCCAATCCAAACGATCACGTACTACCACCCCAAGTAGCGAGTTGGGAAATTACATGTCATGCGATTTTCTATCAAAAATGACATTTGAAGAGTTTGAAAGTTTGGATATTTTGGCTTGGTGGAAAGAAAAGGAAGCACAATTTCCGATTCTAGCCGCCATGGCCCGTGATTTACTAACCGTCCAAGCTTCTACGGTAGTTTCGGAATCCGCTTTTTCTGTTAGTGGCAGGGTTATATCACAACGGAGATCAAGACTAAGTCCCGAGTCGGTGGAAGTATGCATTTGTTTAAAGGATTATTTGGATGGAGCGGCTCGTAAGCAACATATCACCACCCTAGAAGATGCAATTGATGCCGATTTGAAAGCAAACTTACACATTGAAGAAGTCGAACTTGGAATATCCCCTCCAAACGAAGAAGGCGAAGATGATGAAGAAGAGATGGCAATGTAGTTTATTTTATAACTTTATTTCAATTATCGTAAACTTTGTTTCAATTATCGAACTTGAAGTTTTTAAGTATTTGAATTTATCGAACTTGGAAGTTTTTAAGTATTTGAATTTATCAAACTTGGAAGTATTTAAGTATTTCAATTATGTTGAGTTAATTAAGTATTTCAATTAAGTATTTGAATTTATCGAACTTGAGGTTTGATGCTTTCTCTTTGATTCTCTCTTGATTCTAGTTGCTTGATGTTTCTTGTCTTTGATCAATGACTTCTAAGCTTTGCTTAAATACACCTTGAATCACTTCTGAACGTTAGTGATAATTAATGAAGATAATATAGCCGTTTAAGTGTGAAAACATTTAATAAAAATGCTTAGAGCGTGGGGGAATCGGTACCCTCTCATAGGGAATCGGTTCCCTAAGTGTAAAATTCAAATATTTCGACCGTTGAATAGGGGGAATCGGTACCCCTATGGGGGAATCGGTTCCCTCCGAGCATTCTGGAAATCTCGGAGCCAAACCATTCAGTGAGAAATCGGTACCCCCTTGGGGGGAATCGGTTCCCTATGAGCAATCTGGAATATTAAAATCGGTTTTTTTATAACCGGTTTTTTAAAAAAACCGATTTTTTTAAAACCGAAACCGGTTACACCGGTTAGGATATCCGGCCCTCCAAACCGGTTAGAAACTGAACCGGTTATTTTATAAACCGATTTTTTTTCTATGGGAAAAAACCGGATCGGATAAAAACCGATCCGGATCGGATTGAAATCCGAATTATGTGCAACCCTGTACACGATAATGGTAGACCTTTGCTCATATAAACTTACAAATATGCTACATTTCCCAACCATTCTTGTTTAACTACTTGCATGACCAACTAGCAGCAGCTAACGTACAAGCAACATCATGTCCGGTTACCGAAAACTATCAAGATCTGGTAGCACCAAAGGCCTCTCTACAAAGTAAACACAATGAAGGCTACTACCGGATCCGAAAAACTCTCAAGATTTTAAGGATATTGGTTTTGCTTATTTACCATTTTGCCGGAGCGAGGCACAATTGTATATCATTGCGAAGAATATAAAAACGAAGCATATAAAAATTTGTGGAACCTTTGTACTCTTGCCTGATTATCATACGAAGATTTGCTCCGAGGTGATTTTCTTCTATGAAAGAAGAAATCTTCAGTGTCCAACACATAGGAAATCTGCCGATATAATACACAGATCATAAGAGAAAAAAAGATCCGACGAAGTGATATGCATGCGACCACATCGATAATCCATAATAGGTCATGTAAGAAAGAGAGGTAAAGATTAAACCGCATATTCTTAACTGCAAAATACCTTGTATGAGTTGCAAGCTATCTTATTCTCTAAACCATTAACCAGTTCAACACCTTCCATGGCCATGCAAATAGCAGCAAATTCATCTAGAGTTGCATACTTTTTCTTGTTTCTGCAACAACAACAACAAAATCCTATTCCCATATGCAATGGGGTAAGGGGGAGGTAGAATAGTAGGCATGCCCCCAACGTCAGGTTGAAAGCAGCTTCCGTGGAAGACTTCCGGCAGTCAAAAAATTAAAAATAATGATAAAATGCTATGCATGTATAAATAAATAAATACATAGTTAAACAGTCTTCATATGCGTGTCTGTAATGGGAAGTAAACAAAAGCAGATTAGGAATGCATGAATCGGACTTGGGTGTTAATATAAGATATGGGTATGTGTCCAATTTGGTTATGCTTAAATGATCTAAGTTTTTCTAATGTTCTCTAAGTTATACAATTGCATGCAGATACTTCAAGAAAAATTGAAACTTGAAGCAGTATCAGAATAAGCATTACTAATCTGTCCTTTGCTAAAATCATCTCTAATAGTAGTTATAACATGAGAGGCTGACAAAACCTAACATTTACATATCAGTTACTACCTCCTCAGCATAATGCCACGTGGCTCCTTTTTGCTGGGAAAAACTGAGAGAAAATCATTGTGAAGAAAAGCTGAAAAGTTAGGTTCCATGGAAACTGCAAATGCCTCTGGCTTTTCGATGACATTATCCATCAGCTGAATAGACAAACGAGATGGCGAAGGTGACTGCAAAAACAAAACCCAGACAAAAAAATTGCATAAACATACATAGAATTAGAAAGATAGGGAAGCATGGAAACTTACACATTTCAGTCGGTATATATTCTCCTCATGGAGGAGCACACGAGCATTCTCATAATACACAGAATCCATTGTCTTCCCATATTTTCGGGAATTTTCATACTCAAACATTTGGAGAAGCTTATTATCCATATCATCGACAGAGACAGCTTGAAGCTGGAATGAAAACTACAATTCAGAACAATTGCAGGAGAAATTAGAATAAAATAATGAAAGACAAACAATTTAATAAAGCAAACCTGCTTAACCAATTTATATAATAACTTGTCCAATGTGAATAACACATACGACTGGTTTCCTATTATAGCTCGACATTCATCCTCAAACTTCGCATTATCAGCAGATCCATCTAGCAGACTATACAGTGCACTCATAAATCTGAATAGTACAGAGATAATGTTTTTGAAATTACAATGCATTGGACCTTTCATATTGTTTCAAAATAAAATTTATATGTAAATTACCTGGCATATAAATCAGTTGGACTAGCGTCTTTTGAATTTTTCAACTTCATTTCAGAACCCGTTGAATTTATTTTTGCAGACAATATTCTTTCATATAGGATCTAATAAAAAATCAAACATCAAAGAATACTTATTAAATGCCTGACAAAAATTTGAAGAAATAACTAAAAGGCTTTAGATGTTCAACATACTTGATGAAGTCTGAAAAGAACATAGAAATCATCATTTGCATAAAACACGCAAGAACTGTTTACAGCTCTTCCAGATAAAAGTGGAGGTACATGCTTTGCAAGAGGCTTCACCGAGAGAAGACACCGTTCCAAAACTGACATGGGTACACAATCTCCTCCCACACGTGTATCAGCTATCTCTTCGGCTTCCCCTTCACTCTCTGCTTTACCATAAACTTCATCCTGTTCTCCCTCTTCCTCCTCTTCGTGGGAGCACTCATCACCTGGAGACTCGCTTCCGGATGCATCATTACCTGCCTCTGAGGCATTTTCACTATCCTCATCAGCAGCATTGTTTTCACCTCCAACATCCTTGTAATTCTCTTTCCTGTTTACAGGCCGGTACTGTCTGGTTTCACCACCATGATTTGCCTTGGGCACATCATTTAGACCATATGCAACAAAATTATCCGCTTAGAATCACCAGTAGGTGATAATTCACCTTCTTCTTTTTCAATTTTTGATGGACCAATGGATTCGTCATGGTATTTACTTGCATTGGAGCCATCAGTAGCCCCCCCATTTGCTAATAAAACGTGTTTTGTTACATCACCACCCTGAAGTACCAAGCAAATTTGTGTAAGCATATTACAACAAGAAGTAAATAAAAAACCTCCTTGCTTTTCCACCTCAAGGCCCTCAACAAGGATTATGTAGCCTGTGTATAGTCATTTTTCTTAAAGCATCCGTGACCAACATGTATGGGCATGGTGACGAAGCTATAACTCTTTATGGACCCTTCAAATACATAAAAAACTTAGAAAAAAAAATGAGTATAACCATTTCAAACACATACCCACATCTGACACTCGCAACTGAGTCCAAGTGACAAAGGAATAAAGAAGTTGATATGCATAAATCCATACCTCTAATGAATGTACGAGACAAGCATTAGCTTCAGGTTCATGATCCTCGCTGGCAGAAATGCAAGGTTTAGATGCTGTTGCATCACACCCTTGAAATTCAAACTAAACTCTCAGTATTGCAACATAATTTTGGGAAGGAAGTAATAACTAGAATGAAAGTAATAACAGAACTAGGTTAACGGACAAGAAAATCACAAGTGATTGTTAACTTTTTTCTGACATTCGCACCTGAAGCCCCTTGAACACTGTTTCTGATTTGATTATTTTCTGCTTCAATTGCAAGGGCTCCAAGTCCACTTGTATGCTTGTTAATTGCCGGCCTTTTATCATCTATAAATGTGATCTCTTTCTCTATCTTTGAATCGTCTCTACATACACGGTCCGGGCATTCTTCGTTGGGTGAAGTTTCCCCATTTGTAAAGCCCTTTCTGCAAGAATTAGTTTGTACTGGTGAACTGTTCCCATCTCCATAACTAGCAGCAGCAACAGCTCCAGGATTTCCATCACTTTCAGTAATGCTTGATGTGGTGCAGTTTACGACAGGATTCAGAGCTTTACCAGCATCATTAGTAACCTCTCTGCCATAAGGTCGAGGAGGAACACCCAACATTGGCTCCAAGAAAGTGGTCCAGAGCCTCATGATTTTATTTATTCTTTGGTTGAGAAAATCTCTTCAGACGAATATTCTATAAGTTTATATAGGTCTTCATGAATGTCGACATCCAAATATTCATATTCGAGGTGTGGAGCTACAGTTTTTCGGTGACCAGCAAAGCTAGCCACAAGATCATCATCCTCTTTCTGGTTCTTCTCTTTCAACTCCTTGATTTCAGCCACTAAGGCTGCAATTAGAAAATGGGATCAATTAGACTATATGAGATAAGTGATAAGAATATAGAAAGGCATAGGAATCAACGCACTATCCTCAAGAGACCATAGCAAAGCATGCGTGATGTGACCAAACTTTTAGAATCCAACAAACTTTTGGATTTAGTGCGAATGAAAATATTAAAACCCTTCAGCCGGATATTGCAACACTTGAAAGATAAGTATTAAACATGTAGTTAAATGGTTTCACATATGGTTTCTAAATCTACTCTTTTAGACAACATATTAGAAAAACAAGTTAAGAATCATCAATCAATCTTTCGATCAATTTTGCAACATACGAAAATGCAGCATGATATTATCATATGGAAATTCCACTTACATTTTACGCTCAAGTTCTTCAAATCCTGCTGTTTGAAATAGAAACTGCGGTGATCAAGTGATTTGTAATGGTTTTTCAAATAAATTTCAGCCCAAACCTTGTTAAAATCTGAACGACATTTTTTCCACTCTTCTTGCTTCTGCTTCAGGTGCGTTAAAATGACTGACAATGCAAGAGCAGGAGTTTTACGTACTATTTCCAATGCATCAAGACCATGGTCACCGTACAAACGCTCAATGCACCTTAAATTTAGAACTGCAGTAAGTGGGTCAGAAGCAAACGTTACAAAGATGAATACGTTCACATAGCAGACTCACGCACATAATTTAATCAATCTAGTAGAAGAACAAACGAGTTAAGTGTTCTTCTACACGAAATGGAGACTCCATATTGACTTTATTTTCATTAATGCTGTTCAGAAAGTCCTCCACACGCTTGGCAGTTGAGCTCACAGATTCTAACAACATATCCAGCTCAAATCTAAGACCATGAAGCAAGAAGTTAATTACATCTTGGACTTAACATCAAGAATTTCAAAGGGAATAGAAAACATAACTAATAAGTTCACATTGATTTTTCTTCAGCAGAACTCGCTCTCACCCTTACAAGCAACAGAATAAATAAATTACAAAA
Source organism: Hibiscus syriacus (assembly GCF_006381635.1). NCBI lineage: Eukaryota > Viridiplantae > Streptophyta > Magnoliopsida > Malvales > Malvaceae > Hibiscus > Hibiscus syriacus. The sequence continues at coordinate 243,191 of NW_024062899.1, forward strand.
AAGAGACAAATAATCACTATATTGATCTATGTTACTCCAACTCAAGTGTGAATGTCAGAAACGGGTATGTGTCTAATCTATCATATGGCTATGCTCAATTTATTTTTCAAAAGTTTTTCCATGGAGAGTCCTTAGGAGGGTCATATCCATATCCGACTGTGCATTGGACACGTGCTTCAAGAAAAATGAAGAGTCAAGAGCAACATAGATATTGATTGCATACAGGGTACTGGGACAAATAAAGGAAGACCAACAAATTTTACCTATCGTCCTCGCATCTAAACAAACTCTCTTCATATTGGTTTCTGCGCATGTGCTTAAAAGAATAATCCTCACTTGCCGAAGTCACAGATACCCAATGATCATTCAACACCTGAGCAACAAGCTCTGATCTCTGACTTGCTGAAGGTATTGGATACTGAGAAAAACACCAAAGGACGTCGATATCAGTACCGAGCCATGCATGGTTTGCAAGTTGGAAAAAAATCAAAAGTTAATACATCATCAGGAAGAAGCCGATAGCTTGGAGTACAACATTGGCAGTCAGAAAGGTCAAGTTATTGTATGGATTTTTCCATGTACTTCTCCCTGGATCTCTCCTTTTCCTTAGGTTCCTCCATTTCGCGTTTATGCTCTCCCTCCTTCTCCAATTTGAATGGCCTTGATGCATGTGCATCACTACTAAGTGATTCTGCAATCAGGAGGTAAACATTATTGCAGTTTACATATAAGAAAAGAAATCGCATCGAACAAGACTAAACTAGCACAAACAGGTTTATGGAAAATTAGAAAACACCAATAAGAATAAGAAATGTATAAAAAAATTACAAAGAAAAGTAAGCTACCAATTACATACTTTTACTAATGACACCAGCAAGGAGCCCATCTGCAGGAAACATTTAAATTAAGAAATGGCCTTCAAGATAAATAATCAAATGAAACAACTCAATGATGAAACTTCAGTAGTCACCAGTATTCTCACAACATTCCAAAAACTGATTGAACTCGATCATAAGATCGGGATGCTTGCCAAGTAAATCTGTCACCTGAAATACACATAAAGCAAGGTAACAATATAATTAGACTACCAACACAGATAAGTGAGTTGTGTTTCTTGATAATTCTACAAATATAAGAAGAATGGTACGAAAATTCAAAGATTACTGCAAGAGATATTGTAAAACATACCAAATTTTGCAAATCATTTCTTTTGATAATTCCATTGCTATAAATATTAAGGCACTTTAAGAATGCTTGGTAGTCATCTGAGCTGCACAGTCTCTCCTTAACTTTCTCACAGAATATGAACCCTCGGTTGCACATACCTGAGATTGAAATAAAAAACTAAAACTTCAAGAGGTTGATATGTTTCCCTCAGGTTAAAAAATGTATCTTCCCTAAATATGATAACACCCCATAAGAGCACATAAAAAAATTAAGAGCTGATTTAGCTAAGAACATCAAGATGCAAAATCATGATAGACAAACTAACCCAATATTGCTCACTCCTGGATATCAGTTGCTTCAAAATTACATGAAACATATGTTGTATGCCAATGGAAATTCCTTAACAGTCAAAAGCATCATTTATAAGTTGCAACAAGCATGATGAAAGCATATCTCAGCATAAATAAAACAACAAGCTCATTCTTACCAGAAAATCACACTAATGATTGATGGAGAAAGGCATTGAGAAGGATATATTATTAGAAATATATAACAAAAGAACACAAAAATGTCATCCTAAACACCATTAAAAATATATATAACTATGATATGATTTCTTTTATCATAACAAAAGAAAAAAAGAGCTGTCAAAAAGGTTGATAAAACTCACTTTTTAAAGTATCTTTGTTATCATAAGAAGCCAATCCTTCAATCTTCCTTCCAGATCTTTTCTTATCTGAAAAACCCTGCATGTTAAAATCCCTGTTTTCATGCTCAGGCTCGTCCTGATCACGAGTTCTCCGGTCCCTATTTTCCTTTTCCACATGCTTTCTATGCTCCTTTTGCATTTTGACAATAGCTTTGTCATCATCCAGGTCATGACAATCAACACTTAGATCCCGATCAGCACGGCAAGTAATCCTATCCCTCCGGCGTTGCTGAAAAGGAAAGATAAGTATTATTTCATATCACAAACACGTAAAAATGGCAACTAACAAAAAAAATTATATAAAGAATAGTTACTTTGTCCATTTGTGTATGCCGCATGTTGGGTGTGGCAGAACTTCGCTCGTTATAACACTGAGTTGAGTTTCGACCATATGGAACTTGTTGTGTCAAAGGTGCACCAGAAGAATCTGGTAAAAATCTAGTGAACTCCTCAAGCAGATCTGAATGGTCCTCAAAAAGAGAAGCAACCTGGAAGTGATGAAACAACAAACAAGTGACGTTTTCTGAAAAATATGTTTATAAGATCTGGTTAGTATCAAATAGCCAATTAACTTTGGTAACAAGCCAAATAAGACATTTAACCTCACTGTAGACCTCATTTATGTCCTTGTGTTCCTTCCGGTACATATTCAAGATATCCAAGAATGACTTATTGTAGGAATTATAGAGATGATTTGTTACCATTCCTATAGATATATGATTTGTTACCATTCCTATAGAGATATGATTTTGTAAATAGATTTCTACAATCTCTTATTTTAAGGGATCATATCCTAGGATTATTATTTTTCCTTTCTTAGAGTTTCCCATTTTAGAGAGAGATTTTGTATATAAATATGTAGTCTGTCATATTGAAAAGAATAAGAAATTACAGAGAATTACTCTGATTTCTACATGGTATCAGCTTAGGTTACGGTTTCTTTCCAACCTAGATGATGTCCACAACTTCTTCTCCTACTCCGGAGATCACTTCAAATCCAGAAAATTTTTCTGGTTCTGCTACTCAATCAGTAGGTAATTTGGTCATGAAAGAACCAGAAGGTAAACCTCTTGCTACAGTTTTTTTCTCCTCCCAGTCGTCCCCTAATTGGATCCTTGATTCTGGTGCTACGGATCATATGACTGGTAATAAAGATTTGTTTTGCAATATTTTTCCAAACTTTGATAAAGCTGTCAAAACGTCTGATGGTTCTTTGTGCAAAATAGAAGGACATGACACTGTTATTCTCAATGATCAGATTGTACTTAAAAATGTCCTCTTCGTACCAAATCTGGCTTGCAATCTCGTTTCCGTTAGTAAAATTTCCACCGACTTGCACTGCTCTGCAATTTTTAATGATATTGATTGTACTTTGCAGGCACTGAACTCGAAGAAGATGATTGGTAAGGCCAGCTTGCAGAATGGTCTCTACATTCTTCCCGCCTCTACTAAAACCGAAATCTCGAAATCTTTCACCGCTTTAGAAAAAGTTGATAATGTTATGTTATGGCACTATCGTTTAGGTCATCCTAATTTTCACTATCTTGCAAAAGTTTTTCCTACTCTATTCATTCATAAAAGGCTAAATTCTTTTTCTTGCAAAGTTTGCTCTCTTGCCAAACATACTAAATCAACTTATTCTCCTTCTACATATAAGCCTTCTCACCCTTTTGCTTTGATCTACAGTGATATTTGAGGTCCTTCTCGGGTGAAGAATGCTGATAATTGTAAGTGGTTTATCACTTTCATTGATGATCACAGTAAGATAACTTGGACTTATTTGCTAAAAGATAAATCTGAAACTGCAGGTGTTTTTACCCAATTTTATAACATGGTTCTCACTCAATTTTGGTAAAAAATTCAACTCTTTAAATCTAATAATGGCAGTGAATTTTTTGCTAAGTCTTTGGGTGCGCTTTTCAGGGAAAAGGGCATAGTTCAGATTAGTTCTTGTGTTGACACCCCCATAACAAAACGGTATTGTCGAAAGAAAAAATACACCTCCTTGAAATTACTCGTTATCTTCTTTTTACCACTAATGTTTCAAAATATTTGTGGGGAGAAACCTTATTAACTGCCACATATTTAATCAATCGAATGCCTAGTAAGGTTTTACAATTTCAAACACCTCAATCTATATTTTTGCAATACTTTCCCCATTTTAAACCTATCTCCTCCATTCTTCCACTTAAAATATTTGGTTGTACTGTTTTTATCCAAAACATTGCTCCTAATAAATCCAAGTTAGATCCTAAATCATTAAAGTGTGTACTGGTTGGGTATTCTTCACTTAAGAAGGGTTATAAATGCTATCATCCTCCTTCAAAACGATTTTTTACCACTATAGATATAACATTTTATGAGCAGGATCTCTATTTCATTCAGGCTGAAATTCAGGGGGAGACATGGAAGGATTTTCAACCACATCAGGTATCTCATCCTACTCTTCATTCGCAACCTTCAGAATTGCCACCAATTTTGTCCTTACCTACAGATTTGTCACCTGTAACTACTCCCATTGATCCACCGGTAGTACCTATCACTACTTCACCCATACCCACTTTAAATACCCTTCCTGAAAATACGCCTACTCCCATTCAAAATATTCCACAAACAACACCAATCAAACAGCTCCGTTTCTATATAAGGAAAAGAAAACATATTCCTGAGGCTGTTTTGCAATCTGATGCTTGCCGAGAATTGGATTTGGGTCCAGCTTCCAAAATAGAAGAAGAAATCAGTAAGTCCACTTCCCCTACTCTAGATGACTTCCCTATTGCTATTAGAAAAGGGGTTAGACAGTGCACCAAGCATCTTATTGAAAAATTTGTTTGTTATAATTCATTGATGTCGTCTTTTCAAGCATTTACAACAAACTTGGATAAAGAACAGGTTCCCACAAGCATAGTTGAAGCTCTAAAGGATTCAAAATGGAGAAGGACTGTTAAAGAGGAAATTTGTGCACTGGAGAAAAATGCTACTTGGACTGTTACGAACCTTCCTCAAGGAAAAAAGGTTGTTGGCTATAAATGGATCTTTACTGTAAAGTATAACTCAAATGGTAGCATCCAACGATACAAAGCGAGACTAGTGGCCAGAGGCTTTACACAAACATATGGGATAGATTTCACAGAAACTTTTGCACCTGTGACGAAGCTGAATACTGTTCGAGTACTCCTAAGTTTGGCTGTAAATTGCGATTGAAAATTACACCAACTTGATGTAAAAAATGCTTTTCTTAATGGCAAGCTAGAAGAAGAAGTCTATATGAAGTTGCCACCTGGCTTAAAGTCTGTTGAAGGAAGTAACAAGGTATGCAAGCTCAACAAGTCTCTATACGGGTTAAAACAATCACCCAGAGCTTGGTTCGAGAGGTTCACTAAAGTCATCCTAAAAAACGGCTACAAGCAATCCCTCGCCGATCACACTCTTTTCATCAAGGTAACTTCTACAAATAAGAAAGCTATCCTTATTGTGTACGTGGACGACATAATTATTACCGGAGATGATGAATAAGAGATTTGCAATTTGAAGAAGTTGTTAAATAAGGAATTTGAAACCAAGGACTTGGGAAAGCTAAGGTATTTCCTAGAAATGGAGGTGGCAAGGTCAAAAGAAAGACTTATGATCAACCAAAGAAAATATGTACTTGATTTACTCAAAGAAACTGGTTTTCTTGGTGGTAAGCCGATTGATACACCAATGGAGGCAAGCTTGAAATTTAACAAAGAAGATGGGTCCTTGGTAGACAAAGAGAAATTTCAAAGATTAGTTGGGAAACTAATTTATTTATCATTGACAAGGCCATATATAACATTTCCTGTAAATGTGATAAGTCAACACATGACTAATCCTACTGAAGAGCATATGACAGCAGCAAATAGAATTCTCAAGTACTTGAAGAAAACTCCAGGATACGGTTTATTGTTTAAGAAGGCACAAGACAGAACTGTTAAGATCTTTACAGATTCTAGTTGGGTCGGAGACCTTACTGAAAGGAGATCTACTAGTGGCTACTGCACCTTTGTTTGGGGAAACCTTACAACTTGGAGAAGTAAGAAATAATCTGTCGTTTCAAGAAGTAGTGCTGAAGCTGAATTTAGAGCACTAGCATTGGGAATATGCGAATGAATTTGGCTACTTAAACTACTGAAAGAACTTGTCACTAATCAAGAGGATCACTTTGAAGTTTTGTGTGATAATCAATCTGCTATTCAAATTGCCAAGAACCCAGTTCAACATGATCAGACAAAGCATGTTGAGATTGATAGGCATTTTATTGCTGATCAAGTTAACAAAAAGGCAGCCACACTTTCATACATTCCTTTAGAAGAACAAGTTGCAGACATTCTTACTAAGGCTTTGCCAAAGCCTGTTTTCAATAAATTCCTATTCAAGCTGGGATTATACAATGTATATTCTCCAGCTTGAGGGGGAGTGTAGGAATTATAGAGATGATTTGTTACCATTCCTATAGATATATGATTTGTTACCATTCCTATAGAGAGATGATTTGTTACCATTCCTATAGAGAGATGATTTTGTAAAGAGAAAATAACATCAGTGACAAAAAATGCCTTATAATATGCGATTTTAACCAACTTTTTTTGGATTTGCCAAAGTAACCAACTAAATCGCAATGCGATCGATAATTCGCAACGCGATCTCCGGTATCGCAAATCAGTTTCCAGATTCGCAACGCGATTCTGACTATCGCATTGCGATTTTCCAAATTCGCGTTACGATTTTCCTAATTCGCAATGCGAATACGTAAATCGCAATGCGAATATGTAAATCGCAACACGAATCTGACTATCGCAATGCGAATACGTAAATCGCAACGCGAATCTGACTATCGCAATGCGATTTACATAGCGCCATTCGTATCCAACGCGTATTTTTTTTTCAAATTCCAAACACGAATATATTAATATATCGGAACACTGAACCGTCCACAATATATCCCGTAATCGCAACTCATAACCTAAAACCCTAAATCACAACTCAGTCTCATCTCCATCTCTCACTCTCTAAGGCGACATCCGTCCCCATCTCCGACGAAATCAGTCCCCATCTCCAACGATATCAGTCTCCATCTCTGGCGAAATCATTCACGGTCAGAAATGGAAAATCAACCAAATCAACCACCGATGGTTAGTTTTTTTTAATTATTTTTATTTTAAAATTTTTGCATTATTATTAGGTTTTTCATATTGAAATTGATGATAAGTTTACAGGGTGTTTTCAATAATAGATTAACCATTTCACTTAGATTGCTTATTATATTCATTCGATTGCTGCCAATACTGCTAAACTGTTTAGTCTTTAACCCTGTGAAGTTAGTATTTGTCTTTGTTTTGTCTTTTGGTTGAAGTAATGCAATCTATTCAAGTTTCTTTCAATTTTAGTATTTGAAACCGAGAATGACTATCGCAATGCGATTCTGTCGTTGCGATAGTCAAATTCGCGTTGCGATAATCATTTTCGTGTTGCGATTTTCATTTTCGTGTAGCGATTTTCATTTTTCGTGTTGCAATTTTAAGTTTCAGAAACTATTATTCTTCTGTAAATTGAAATTTGAATGAATTGCATTACTTCAACCAAAAAACAAAGACAAATACTAAATTCACAGTGTTACAAATTTAAGTTTGAAGAATAAACTACTACTCTTTATGTTTATTGTTCTTGTTATATATTCACAGTGTAGTTTTTGATATATATAACTTGGTATGTTTATTGTTTTTGTAGAACTTTTATTCGGTTCAATTGACCTTAAGAAATAAAGTAAGCCTGGCCAAAACAATTGCGTCGAAGCTTTCACCTGCACAAAGAAAAATATTTGAGGATACTTGCTTCAGGCCATGGCTGAAAGTACAACATCCGGGTGGAGATGCTATGTTGACCCATCTGTTTCTTCAAACCATGACTAGCGATCTACCAGAGACTATACAACTTCGTGATGAAGAGATATGGTTTTATTTTCCACCGGCGTATACGTGTTTCTGGCGGGAGGAGTTTTGCTTAATCATCGGTCTACATTTCGGACACGATGATGTAGATCGATACACTAGACATATAACCCGCCTATCATGGTTTTCCCGAGTTTTTCCTGAGCTGTCAATGGAGAAGTTGAATTTACACGTGGAAGACTTGACGAGATTATTGAATAAGAAAGATGGTTTTACTCGGATGGTTGACGTCGATGTTGTCCGAGTATGCCTTCTAATACTTTTGCAAGCCGGCTTTTTAGGCAGAGAGGCCAGATAACCTATTTCTAATGATCTAATTAAATTGGTAGAGGACCTAAATGCATGGAACTTGTTTCCGTGGGGTTCGTATCTATGGAAAGCTACATGGAATAAGTTGTCGTCTGTCTTTGATGATCGGAAAAGTTTACGTGGCGATGGTTCCAAATACACTTTGTCAGGCTTTATTTGGGCCTTTAAGGTAATAATTTTTATATAATGTTTCCAAAATTATAATTAATTCTTTAACAATTACTAATGTTTGTTATTATATTATTTGTAGATTTGGATATTTGAGGCATTTCCCGCCATGCAAACATATGCATTAAAAACTTCTAATGATATTCCTAGGGCTATTTCCTGGAAGAGGAAACATCATTGCAGCAATGGGAAGATTTACTACCGTATACTACAATAAATAATGTAAGTTAACACAAATACTACCATATGTTTATAAATAAGTTATTACTATTACACGTTTAACTTTGTTTGAGCTTTTATATTGTTAGGAGGCCAACACTCCATTACAGAGGCTGACACCCACGGAAGCTGAGCTTGCCACTGATTGGTGGCAAGCTAGTAAGCGTTTTTTTGATGGCACGGATGATGAGCAGCCACCACTTCGAGAGCCATCACCTGACCGACCCGAATATACACCTCCACAACGAGAGTCATCACCTATTCTGTCACATCATCGAGCCTCTTCTCCACCATCACCTCATGACAGGCGACCGGCAAAGATGCCACGACGTTTATCTCCCTGTTCTCCACCTCCACCTCCACGGGATGAGTTAGGGGAGTTACGTAATGAGGTCAATGTCTTGCGTGAGGAGGTCGGTACTTTACGCGATGACAATGGTGCATGGCGTGTTGAGGTGTCTACTTTACGTGGTGAGGTAGCAGCTCTACGTGAGATTGTAGTATCGTTGCAGAACGAGGTTTATACTCTACACAACGAGGTAAGTTTAATATTTTTCATATTTAACTTGATGATAAATTTACTCGTAATTTCACTTAGATTGCTTAGTAAATTCATCCGGTTGCTGCCAATACTGTTTATTCTTTAACCCTGTGAAGTTAGTATTTGTTTTTGGTTGTCTTTTGGTTGTCTTTTGGTTGAAGTAATGCAATCCATTCAAGTTTCAATTTGCAGAAGAAGAATAGTTTACTATCGCAATGCAAAAATGACTATCGCAACGCGAAAATGACTATCGCAACGAGAGAATCGCAATGCAAAATGAAAATCGCAACAACAAAATCACAACGCGAAAATGACTATCGCAATGCGAATTTAACTATCGCAACGAAAGAATTGCAATGTGAAAAACGAAAGAATCGCAATGCGAAATGAAAATCGCATTGCGATTCTCTCGTTGCGATAGTCAAATTCGTATTGCGATAGTCAAATTCGCATTGCGATAGTCATTTTCGCGTTGAGATAGTCATTTTTGCGTTGCGATTTTAAGTTTCAGATTCTATTCTTCTTCTGCAAATTGAAACTTGAATGAATTGCATTACTTCAACCAAAAGACAAATACTAACTTCACAGTGTTGAAAATTTAAGTTTCAAGAATAAACTACTACTCTTTATGTTGTCATTGAACTTGTACTAAACCTATATGTTGTTCTTTTAAATGTTTATATAAGTGCTTACTTTTGGAATGTTATCTGATGCATTTTGTGAACAATGATATAATAATGACTTGGGTGAATACCGTGCACGTTTGAAATATATTTGTCTTTGTTTTCATTGTTTAATATCATGTCTGTTTATTTACTGATTTATGTATTAATTTATTTTTAGCGGACCGCTAAGGTGGATGCTCTACGTCGGGTTTTTCTTGCAAGACGGAGTTCACGCATCAGACGGCGTGCACGTGCCATTACGTCTCAATTCACCCCAATAGTGCGAAGAATCCGTAAGAAAAAGCCCAACTCACGTGTCATCGTTCAAGAGGCCTCCCCTATCGTTCAAGAGGTCCCTATCATCCCTCAAGAGTCCCCTCCCACCGTTCAAGAGGCCACTGTCATCGTTGAAGAGGTCCCTCCCAACATTCTAGAGCCCGATTCACACGGCGTAATATATCGAATTATTGAGAAGCCCCCTCACATGCCGGACATGATGGATGACTGTTGGCTTTCGTATAAGTTATCGGCCAGTACCATTCCGGCAGATGAAGTAGAGAGGAAACAACTACCGGAAACAATTCTGGATAATACCCTTTGGGCTAAGACCGCAGTTGATTTTTATCTACATGAGCGGAGCCAAGGGTGTTACGCTGACATATACAAACTCAACGATGATATGCATTTGTTGATTTAACGGTCTTGGTGGGGTGTATTATTAGGGGTTGAAGACAACAGCTATTTCGATGGGGGGTAAGTCTTATATTTCTTCTTATATTTCAGTTTGATTAATTTTTTTAAAATTTATGTAATTCACTAATATATGTTTTTTTTGTAAAACAACATATTGATGCATGGGTGACACGTCTTCTAATTATAAGGAAATTGAAGAAAAATATAAAAAAAACGCGATATACAATTATACCGACGTCTTTTCACGTAGTTCACTTGAAGAATCAACGACAGGAATCATATGTGTTGGCTAATGGACAAGCTAAACTTTATCCTGCATGGTGGGAGGTCGATAAGGTTAGTATTTATTTGTTTAAATATTTTAAAGGTGTTCATAAATAAGTGCGCAATTTGAATTATTACATTTCGATGCAGGTGTTTATCCCTGTTTTGGAATGTACTCATTGGCTTCTCGTCGAGCTTCAGCTCCCATCCCTAAAGACAATAGTATATGACAGCATGATAAATTACATATCATTGTCTGATTTGAGAGATATTATTAAGGGATGGAGCTCTCATTTGGCTAAATTCTTGGATGCAATTAATTATTTGACTAATTCTGGAAACAAGAAGCCAAAGAAGTTCAATATTACAGTTATCAGAGACGAGACCGCGCCACAACAAACGAAGGAAGCCAGAGGGGATTGTGGTCCTCTCGTATGCATGTGCTTGGAGCGTTTGACGACAGAAAGTACACAGTTTTTACCTCCCACCGATAGAGATAGAGGTGCAGTAGGCTTGTGGTTTCGGTATTTTATGGCTAGAACGATATATGCGAGACGATGCCTACCTGCATCCGCGTTATAAAAGTGTCCATAAACAATTTGTAAGTCAAATGCAAGTGTTGTTAAACATATATACTTTTTTTTGTTTGAAAATGTTTGGTTAAGTAGCTAAAATTCAATAATTTGCTGTTTGTAGGTTTTAAATGTGTAGAAAGTGTTGTTGATTCAATGTTTGGTTTCTGCAGGTTAATCCTAAAGTGAGCTGCGTGAAATGGATGTATGGGTGCAAAAGTTGATTCAATAATTGATGAGGAAATAATTCTTATTATTATTTTTTGATTGTTTAATTGATATGAAAAAGATGATTTGTAAATGTTGATTTGTTTAATTGATGTGTACATAATTATTATTTGTGCTTGTTTAATTGATTGAAATGTAATAGTTGATTTGTTGATTTCAATCTGCATTATGTTGAATGCAAAACAGACTATCGCAACGCAGAAATGACTATCGCAACGAGAGAATCGCAATGCGAAATGAAAATCGCAACGAGAGAATCGCAATACGAAAATGAAAATCGCAACGCGAAACTAAATTCGCGTTGCGATTTTCATTTTTGCATTGCGATTCTCTCGTTGCGATTTTCATTTCGCATTGTGATTCTCTCGTTGCGATAGTCATTTCCGTGTTGCGATAGTCATATTCGCGTTGTGATTTCCGCGTTGCGATAGTCAAATGAATGTCTAATAAGTGATAACAACTGAACATATCATAGCAATGTTCAAATTCAAGTTACTAATACATGCCTAACTGAAAATGTTAAAAGTCACACATAATATACACATAATACAACATTTGCATTTAAAAATCACCTAAGTTAACAGTCCCAAAAGGTGAAGTTGGTTGTGATTGGGATTTTGATGAGGATCCATATTTTGGTAGAGGAAAAGATGATTGTGATGGCACTGGTGATCCACATGTCAACCTTGTATGACCACTTTCCTTGCACCGACTACATGTCGATCTCTTCTTCTCTTCACCTTTAGACGGTATACGATCGTGACTTTTTGGTCGGCCAGGTAGCCTTCTGTCCATAGCTGGTGGCAAAACTGTTTGTAAGTCATCTGGTATGTCCCACTCAGAAGGATGTGGAATAGGGTAGACAATCTCGACATAAGTCTGTCGATATACTTTTGTAGTGTAGCAATCCATAGCGTATGCGCTTGAATCATCTTGGTTTAGATGAAGAGCAACTTTTATAACATGGTCACACGGATAACCAGATGTTTTCCATTTCATACAACTACATGTCTTTGCATTTAGATCGACAAGCCCATTTAAGTTATTATCCAGTACTTCAAACAAAGTGTTTGAACATGGTTCAACTCTCCATGACGTTGACTTCACAACACGTTTCGTTATCTTTTTCGGGAATGACGACTTAGAGCGTTGATTGATTCTGCACTATTAGACGTCATGAAACCATATCTTGCTCCAAGTTGATGTACTCTTAACCATCTTTCAAACCTGTCATCTTCTAGTGTTTGAGCACACTGAGGCAAAACACGTCTTAAGCAGTTTATATGCTTATTAAAATCCACTTCTCGATAAGCTTTTACAGCCTTCCAGTATGTCCATTTGTGAATTTTTATACCAGCAGACCTTGATTTTAAATTTCTATACAAATGAACACCACAAAGTCCATGAAAAGCATCTGGGAAACACCTTCTAACAGTTTTGTCAATTGAGTTTGCCCTATCGGATATGATTGTCAGATTGCTAATAGGACCTATGCAATCCCTAAGATGCCCCATAAACCATGTCCATAAATCAGAGGTTTCAGATTTGCAAACCTCGTAAGCTATTTGCAGTATCCCATTGTTAGCATCCATGGCTACTGCTAATAAGTTTACTCCAAGGTATCGACCTTTTAAATGTACTCCGTCAACTATAATAACTGGGCGCATGCAAGTAATAAACGAACGAATCTACAAAAGCATATACACAAGAAATATAATCATTTAAATGTGAAATGCATGTAACTAACAAAAATGAGTCAACAAAATTATATTGATTTACTAACCGCAGCACCAATGGCGATAAACAGCAACTCAAAGCGTCCATCTCTATCTGTTTGATATGATTACCGACCCAGGATTTTTCAGCTTTAAATTGTGACAATAAGCCGGCAGTTGGGCAAACGATGCTTCTGGCGACCCCCTCAACAATTCCAAGGCATAACATTTGGCTCTCCAAGCTTGAGAATATGAGATACTAATCTTGAATCGAACATTCATGTCAGTCATAATTTCATGTCCCCGATATACCATGCCATTTAAAAACATTAACTCAGTCAGAAAACCACCCAACACCTTTTTGTTTGTCTGTCTATGGTGAGGAAAAACTTGGGTTCTTGAACATGTATGTTTATCAATAAAAGTCTTAACTTGAAACATTTCGCAATCTTTTATCCTCTTTGCAATCATACGCCACGTACAGTTTTTGTCAATCATACACCTTGTTTCGAAACGATCTTTGCTTGATTTGTTAACTTTTAGTTTATATTAATCTTCCACACATTTCTTATACAAAGCTATCTTCAAGTCTTCTTTTGTATCAAAACAATCATCTTTCTTGATACGAATAATTTTTGTGTAACAATCAACTGTTATCTTTACCAACTCTTCTTCCGGTATCTGAAGTAATTCTGGCATATTCCAGTTATACTCCCGTGGTATTTTCTTTGGGGACTTTTCTTTGGGGATTTCTTCTTCTTCTTTTTATTCTTCAGGGTTATATGAATTACAGAATAGATGTTCAACATGTTCATTTACAGTCGTAACTTCCTCCTCATTATCATCAACATCTTCCTCGGCAACGGCTGTTTCATCATCAAAATTCGGGTATTGACCAATATCAAAATCATTACACACAGGGTCTGTTTCTTCTTCTGAAAAATCATCAAAATCCGAGTATTGACCAAGATCAAAGTCCGGGTATTGACCAAGATCAAATTTCGAATACTAACTACTCACAATTTTTTTTGTTGGCTCATCATCGTCTAACTGGTCAATACGAAAATCAGAATTTGGTGCTGAAAGTTGATTGGGATTTGGATTAGGGAAAGGTTGTGGGTTTTGAGATTGTGTTTGGTATTAGAAATGTGGTGAAACAATATTTGCTTGGTGATGAAATTGTAGTGGAACCATTAAATTTTGAGCACCATAAACTGGGGTTGAAAAACTTAATTGATTATTACCCGCTACTGATCCAACTTCACTACTTCTAGGTTCAACAACATACAATGTAACATCATCACTTGAAACACTAATGTAAACAATGAATCGTTCAACATCTTCATTGTCGGTTAACAAATAAACTTTGACATTTCTCTGATAAGATAGCCTAAATCCACTTAGGGGCTCTAAATTCAATTTATTTGCAACACGTAACATTAGAGTTTCATAAGTCAACTTTTTTAATGACAGTTTTAGTTGAAGATTCATGGGTAAAGGCATATATTGTAAAACACCATGAACATTCTCCCATGACCCTCCAAAACACAAATCTATCCAAACATGATCAACATTAGATGATTTCATTATTATAAATTAATTTACTAAACAAACGAGCTGCGAAACTAAAACCTGTTGCCGGATGGGGAAGGATGTCGTTGGATATAGGAACAGATGTCGCCGGAGAGAGTGATATATGAAGATGGAATGAGTTGCGATTTAGGTTATGAATTGCTGCTGCTGCGTAGTTATATACCCAAAACATTTGTGTTGCAAAACTAAAACCTGTTGCGAATTCAGAAATCGAGTTGCGAATTTGAAATTCAGTATTGCGATAGTCAGAATCTCGTTGCGATAGTCAAAATCTCGTTGCGATAGTCAGATTCGCGTTGCGATTTACGTATTCGCATTGCGATTTACGTATTCGCATTGCGATTTACGTATTCGCATTCCGATTTACGTATTCGCATTGCGAATTAGGAAAATCGCAACGCGAATTTGGAAAATCACAATGCGATAGTCAGAATCGCGTTGCGAATCTGGAAACTGATTTGCGATACCGGAGATCACGTTGCGAATTATCGATTGCATTGCGATTTAATTGGTCATTTTGACAAATCCAAAAAAAGTTGATTAAAATCGTATTTATAAAGCATTTTTGGTCACTGAGGTTATTTTCTCTTTTGTAAATAGATTTCTACAATCCCTTATTTTAAGGGATCATATCCTAGGATTATTATTTTTTCTTTCTTAGAGTTTCCTATTTTAGAGAGATATTTTGTATATAAATATATGTAATTTGGCATATTGAAAAGAATAAGAAATTACAGAGAATTACTCTGATTTCTACACTAATAAATATGCTCGTCATGTTGGAAACGTTTCTGCTTGGTAAAATGGATAATTAGATGACTGAACATGTCCAACAGTAAGGTGGAAGGTTACGCCACAATGACTTTACCTTTATTTTGTTTACGAAACTGATTGCTTCGTCAAATTCAACAGTCTTTTTAGGAAGAGCCTCTTCCTCTTCAAGGGTTATTTCATAGCCCTTTGGCAGAAAGGTATTAAATCCATAAATCAAGTTGTTATGCCCTCGGAATAATTCTTTTACTCGAGCAATGACACCAACTGTGTCAGTTCTGCATAAGAAAAATGAGACATTGAATATTTGGAAGTTCAAAAAATGAATTCATTATTCATCGACAAAATGTTTCCATTTCAAACCAAGATACCTTTGAGCCTTGAAATCCTTCATGACTTCAAGGAACATGTCGTACTTCTCCTTTTGATCCTGAAACATCTCCTTGACTTCCTTTAGATACATCAAGGCATCACTTGTAGTCAATTTCTGTGGCGTACTTCCCCCTCCTGCACCCATCTCTCCCATTGCTCCACTTCCATCACCTCCTCCTCCTCCACCACCGCCGCCACCTCCACCCAGCATTTGGCTTTGCTCATAGCTTCACAAGGTGAAAATAATAAGATTTCAGAATTACAACCAGTTGAACAACATCAATAGATAACTTGAAAAAATTGTGTTAAGCCTATTTTACTTTTCAATAGATGATTAGTGTGAAAAAAGGTCCGAAAGTTTTCATCAAAATAGAAGTAAATTTACAGAATATCAGAAAGTCAAGTGATATACCATTCTTAGAGTCCCATAATCAGAAATCCTAAATGATTCAAACAAAACATGACAAGTAAAAAACGTGATAAATCACTCAATTCAAGTGGGGAATAAAACAAATCCACATCCAAATTCAACAAAAATCCCTGACAAACCTCACTAAACAAAAGGAAAACATCTTACCATTCAGCTCTTGAAGAACCAAATGGACGTTTAACTTGGGAACCGGAACATGTATCATCTCTTATTCGCTTCATCCTGCAAACAAGGAGAAATAAAAAAGCAGTTACTTTATTTCTTGCGTTTTTCCTTTTTTTGTTATGGTTGTACAAAAGATTAAAAAACAAAAATTGAAGGGATAGAATATGTAGCAGCAGGAGAAGAGGTGAAAGGCAAGTCAGAAATGGTTTTATGTTTGGTTCATTGCAATTCGATTTTGAGTATCAGTAGTGTTCTGAGTTTGGACACAGGCTTTTTAGCACTTGTGTTGTTTGGTAAAATGTGTTTCGTTCTTTATTTCGGTTGTTTCCTAGAGGGAATTTTTACCCTTCCAGGTAGACATGCACATAAGCCGAATTTTAATTCGATTCGGATCGGTTTTTATTCGATCTGATTTTTTTTCATAGACAATAAACTGGTTTATAAAATAATCGGTTCGGATTTTAATCGGTTTAGAGGGCCGGATATCCTAACCAGTGTAACCGGTTTCGATTTGAAAAAAACCGATTTTTTTAAAAAACCGGTTATAAAAAAACCGATTATAATATTATTAAAATTACATCGTCATCAATTGCAACAAAGTTTACGATAATTGAAATACTTAAATACTTCCAAGTTCGATAAATTCAAATACTTAAAAACTTCCAAGTTCGATAATTGAAACAAAGTTTACGATAATTAAAATAAAGTTTAAAAATAAACTACATTGCCATCTGTTCTTCATCATCTTCGCCTTCTTCGTTTGGAGGGTATATTCCAAGTTCGACTTCTTCAATGTGTAAGTTTGCTTTCAAATCGGCATCAATTGCATCTTCTAGGGTTGTGATATATTGCTTCCGAGCCGCTCCATCCAAATAATCCTTCAAACAAATGCATATTTTCACCGACTCGGGACTTAGTCTTGATCTCCGTTGCGATATAACCCTGTCACTAACAGAAAAGCAGATTCCGAAGCTACCGTAGAAGCTTGGACGGTTAGTAAATAACGGGCCATGGCGGCTAGAATTGGAAATTGTGCTTCCTTTTCTTTCCACCAAACCAAAATATCCAAACTTTCAAACTCTTCAAATGTCATTTTTGATAGAAAATCACATGACATATAATTTCCCAACTCGCTACTTGGGGTGGTAGTACGTGATCATTTAGATTGGGAATTTACAAGAGTGTTAAAAAGATTCAAATTTATGTTACTTGGACGTCTACTAGATGATTCCGCATTCGTTCTCATTTGATCGTGTATTACACTACTTTATCCGTATTTAGTTAAATAAATTGCAAACATGTTTCGAAAACATTTGTTAAAATAATTTATTTGGTTTTGGACAAAGTTGAGTTCATCATCGGTTAGATTAAAAGCAAACGCAATTTGTTTAATTAGTGTTTCAACCCCGCCAACATTTAACGTTGGGTTTAAAGCGGCGACACAAGTAAAAATGGGGGGAATCTCCTTAAAATATTTTAAAAGTTTTTCCTTCATTGCAAAGCAAATTTCTTGAAAAACTTCGGTTTCAAATTCAAAGTCATTTAGTCGGGTAGCCAACAAAAATATTTGATTAAGAACCAACGGGCTAGTAGGGTAATAAACACCGGATAAAAAAGTTGTTGCATTTTTAAAACCCCCAAGCAAATCGGTTATTTTGGCTATAGTTTCCCAACTCGAATCCGGATAAATGTTTGGGACATGACCCTTCTCGAAAAGCCGATCGTGAAATGTTTGCAATGTTTCCCTTTGCCTTAAGGCGGAATGCATCATCATCCAAGTTGAGTTCCAACGAGTTTGACAATCCAAATTAGGACCCAAAGCTTTTTTATTAACCGACTTACAAAATCGTCTATAATCATTTAGTCTTTTGTTGTTGTTACAAAGAACCGATTTTATCATTGTTTTAAATTCTAATCTAATCGGGTCAATAACCTCCAAACCGGCTTGCACGGATAAATTAATTATGTGTGCAACGCAACGAGTATGAAAAAACGCACCGTCTAAAATCGGTGAAAGTAATATTTTCAATCTTGGAACCGCGTTTGTATTATTCGATGCATTATCAAATGATATAGAAAAAACTTTATTTTCTAATGTATAAAGACAAATTACCCTTTTTAAAAGTGTAAATAAATTAGCACCGGTATGCGGCTCACCGAATAATTCAAACGCGATTGTTCTTTTCATCATTTGCCAATTATCTTGATCTAACCAATGTGCCCTAACGGCTAAAAAAGAATTTCCGGTATTATGAGGGGAACTCCAAACGTCACATGTAAGCGACACACCATAACGGTGTTCTTGGAATCCTAAAATCATTTTTTCCCTCGCCGTATGCCACATTTTTATAGCATCTCTTCTAAGGGTAGTACGACTTACTTGAGTATAACGTGGTTGCATTAGTTGTTGAATTGTTGCCGTGAAATCTTCATCATCAAAGTGGTCGAATGGCAATGCTTTTGTAATCACGAATTTTGTAAACGTTTCTCGTAATTTTTCGTTGTCGTAAACAAAAACACCACCTTGCGGTGTAAGATTCGATTGACTTGGATCCGATCTTGAGCGAAGTGCCTTGCATGATTTTGTCAAATGGTTCTTCAACGTTGTGTTTCCTTCTGGTGCAAGCAACTTTAGACAAAGTTTACAACGCGCCCTCCTCGAGCCATTTGACATCTCACATAAATCGTAATGATCCCAAATATCTTTGTTTTGAGTGTGTTCGATCACTCTTACGACTTCAAGGTTTCTCCCGACGGAAGATTCAGCCGTGTTACTCATGATGAACAAAAAATTACAAAAAAAGATTTGAGAGATGTTTAGGTGTTGTGTAATAAGATTTGAGAAAGTTGTAATCAACCAAATACATCCCCAACCTATTTATACATGTTTAGGGTGGTAAAATGATAATTTTTTAAAGAAAAAAACGGTCACAAAACCCCCTCAACGGCTATATTAACGACTAGTTTTTTAAACCCAGACCGTTTTATTTTTTCGGATAAAAACCGGTTTTTTAACCGGTTTTTTTCAAACCGGTTTTTTATCTGGTAAAAAAACCGGTTAAAAAAAATCCGATCCGATTAAAAAAAACCGGTTTTCCCCAAATCCGATTTCGAATATTTTTTTGCACAAAATTGGATATTCGGATTTTTTGTGCACCTCTACTTCCAGGTCTCCAAACTAAACTATAGGCCCAACGAGTCTCTCCCCCCTTTTGGTTTGGGAATTAGGGTTTTTAGATACGTTTATTTTCATATGATCTGAAGGTGTTTATTTAATTATAAATAAACAAAATTAAACTTTTTATTTTATTTGATTTAATCATTGATATTTAATTTATTTTCCGATTAATTTAGATTAGATTACGGAATGCAGGTGTTTATAATAGATTTCTCTATTTATGGGGGAATATCTCATGTACGACAGTCTTAATATACGGCTAGGAAAAGACGTTACCAGAACCATTATTATTTTTTAACATTTTCGATAAAGCGCTACCTAAAATATTATTATTTTTTCTACTGAAAAAGTTATTATTGGGCGCTACTTAAAATGTTTAACATTTTTGGTAAAGCGCTACCTAAAATATTATTTTTTTTCTACCGGAAATGTTAATATTGGGTTTTACCGGAAATTAGTTAGCGAAAATAAAATTTTCGGTAAAAAGAATAATATTTTAGGTAGCACTTTACAAGAAATGTTAAAAAATAATAATATTTTAAATAACGTAATTCTTTAACTGTATATTAAGATTGACGTACAACAAAACTACCCTATTTATGGAGCATGAGAAAATGATAAAGTTAATGATAAAATCTTTGAAAATTGTATATATTGCATGATGGTATATTGTTTGTATTTATCTTAAAATTATGAAAAATATTGGTATAAAATAATTTCATATTATAAATAATTGTGTAAGCGACCATTCAACTATTTAACTCTTTTATTTTTATCACTGATATTTCAATTTTATTAATTAAAACATATAATTATTTAATTATTATCAATCAAATTATTTTTCGTTAAGAGGTGACGTAGCAATTAAATATTTTAATATAATTATATGTTTGGCCTCTTTTATTTATATATTTTATCAACATTATTCTATATTTAATAAATTAAAATAAATTTAATCTTATAATAAAATGAGAGACAATATCCCCTTAACAGTATAAATGATTTTGTAGACGACACTTTGCACTGAAGATCCTGGAGATTTTACAAACCCCAATACCCCAAATGTATTATCAGAGATTAGAAAGCTTTTTGACAGTGGTAAATAACTAAATATCTGCAATAATTGAACATAGAGAGTCCATCAAGCATGAGTTCCAGAGGTTTGCTACCACGATGGATTTTTCTCTTTGAAATTTAGGGTAAAAGGAATCGGCGATTTAAGATTTTAAATTGGTTTTTTTATTATAAAAACGATCTTATTTGATTGAAATAGTATTATTTATCTGTTCATGATGTTTCAATCAAGACAATAATATCTATATCATCATATTGTTAAGGATTTAACGATGAAGTTACATAACTAAATATAAAATTAAACTTTAATATTATAATTGAAGAAATTAAAAGTTTAATAATATAATCGAAGATGACTTTGAGGGACCTTAAAATTGAACATGGAGGGTCCATGAAGCATGAGTTAAGTTTGCTACCACCGTACGTTTTCCATTTAGGGGAATTGGGTATTTAATATTTTAAATTAAGGTTTTATATGAAAAAGATAAAAAAAATCTATGTGGATCTTATTTAGTTGAAATAATGTTATTGAACGGATCATGATGTCATTGTTACGATGAGTAATTTCTCGTATTGTTAAAGATTTAACGATTGAATAATAGATAACTTACAAGTTTAATGATATAATAGGGGACAAAGTTGGATGACATATAATATAATTTACTTTAGTATTTAATTGAAAAATAGACATAGTTCAAGTCCGGACCATGAATATTGCTTCCAAGTTCCAATGGGTATAGCTCAGCCATGAATGGAAATGTCAGTCTTTTGTCCCCCCTCAAATCTGTGTTATTGTGAACCATAATTTATACATTATTGAAAACAAAGTACACCCGAGAACAATAATAAGGACAATCATAATATTTGATATTTATATTGATTGAAACTTGTTAGGCATGACTTATAAATATATTGAGAAAGTCTCATAGTGGGGGTTACGATTATGTGGGTTGAGGGTGCGAGGGTGCAGGCCCCGCGGTATGGTACAAGATTATTTTTATAAATATGTACCAGGGTTTATTTATTATAAAAGGAGATGTAACATAAACCTATGAGACATTGAATTGAATAAAACTTCTAGCGTAGCCTAGGCACCGAGGACGTAAACACATTGTTGAACCTCATTAAAATTCTTGTGTTCTTTTGTTTTCTTTACCCGATTCTTCAACAGTTGGTATCAGATGTCAAGAGTAAAATTTGAAGTTGCGAAATTCAATGGTCAGGGTAACTTTGGATTATGGCAAACAATGGTGAAGGATCTGTTGGCGTAGTAAGGGATCCTGAAGGCTTTGCAACCTACAAAGCCGGCGTCGATGGAGGAGAAAGATTGGGAAGAATTGCAACAACGAGCGGCAGGAACCATACGGTTATGTTTGGCGGACGAGGTCATGTATCACGTCATGCATATGTCGTCTCCAGATGAATTTTGGAAGAAGTTGGAAAGTCAATTTATGTCGAAATCCTTAACGACTAAACTGAAGCAGCGGCTGTATGGGCTGAAGATGAAGGACGAACATGATTTGGCGCAACACGTGAATGCCTTCAATCAAATTGTTTCTGATTTGGCTCGGCTTGATGTGAAAATTGAGGATGAAGACAAAGCGATGATTCTGTTGTGTTTGTTGCCTCCCTCTTACGAACACATGGTGACTCTTACATATGGGAAAGAGACTATCAAAGTTGAGGAGATTACTGCAGCCTTGTTGGCTCACAACCAGCGAAAGCAGAATGCAGGAGAAAGCTCTCAAGCTGATAGCTTATATGTCAAGGGTAATCGAGACCGTGGACGGAAGCCAGAGAAGGCAGGGTTTGGGAAGCGGAATTTCATATCCAAATCCAGGGACAAGAAGACAATTCACTGTTACAAGTGCAAGGAGGCGGGATATATGAAGCGAGACTGTCCGAAGTTGAAAAAGCAAACTGATGAAAAGTGTGATGACTCATCCAATTCTGTGAATGTGGTAGAAGATGCCAATTTTGATTGCAGTGAGGGTGATATGCTCTCTATTTCAACGACTCAATTGACGGATGTTTGGATTCTTGATTTTGGATGTTCTTATCACATCATGCCAAATAGGGAATGGTTTTCGACATACATGTCTGTTAATTCTGGTTTTGTTTATTTGGGTGATGATCGATGTTGCAATATTGTTGGTATTGGTGATGTCAGAATTAAGATGTATGATGGCTCTGTTCGGACGTTGAGTGGTGTTCGACATATCCCAGATTTGAAGAAGAATTTGATTTCTTTGGGCATTTTGCACAAGAATGGTTTTATCCCTAAGGCTGATGAGGATAGGGAAACCATTTAGATTGTTAAAGGAGCTTTGACTGTGATGAAAGGAAAGATGACTGCAGGGAATATTTACAGATTGTTAGGGAGTATCGTTGTAGGTGGAGTTCATTCTGTTGAGTCCTGTGATAATACAACCAAACTGTGGCATATGCGTCTTGCTCATCTTAGTGAACATGGTATGGCTGAATTACATAAAAGAAATCTGTTGCATGGTGTTAAAAGCTATAAGCTCGATTTTTGCAAGTAATGTGTTCTTGGTAAACAGACTAAAGTTCGTTTCAAGACTGTGAAGCACACAACTGAAGGGATTCTTGATTATGTGCATTTTGATGTATGGGGGCCTTCCACAACATCGTCTTTGGGTGGATCTAGGTATTATGTTACTTTTATTGACGATTTTTCACGAAAAGTTTGGGTGTATTTTTTTGAAATAGAAGTCTGACGTTTTTGAGAAGTTCAAGCTGTGGAAAGCTGAGGTAGAAAACCAAACAGGATGAAAAATCAAGTGTTTACGATCTGAAAATGGTACAGAGTACACAGATTCACATTTTCTACACTTCTGTAAGGAGCATGGGATTAAGAGGCATTTTACAGTGCGCAAGACACCACAACAGAATGGTGTTGCGGAACGGATGAACATGCCGTTGAATGAAAGAGCCAGATGTTTGTGGTTGAATGCGGGGCTTCCCAAACACTTCTGGGCTGTGGCTGTTAACATGGCGTGTTATCTTATCAATAGATCACCAAGGGCATCATTGGTTGGGAAAGTTGTAGAAGAGGTATGGACTGGTCATGATGTTACTTTTGATCACTTACAGATTTTTTGTTGTCCTGCTTATGTGCATGTACCTGCTGATGAGAGATCCAAACTTGATGCAAAATCGAAGGAGTGTATTTTTCTGGGTTACAAGAAAGGTGTCAAAGGCTTCAAGTTCTGGGATCCAATTGCGAAGAAAATTGTGATCAGTAGAGATGTTGTTTTTTATGAACAACCCATGTTGCAGCAGAAGAAAGACACGACAATGGTGGATTTCGAGCAATTTCAAGTTGAGAAAATAGAAACTTTTCAACTGACTTATGGTGGTTTCGCTACGGATGATTTGCAGGATTATAGTTTCGCGAGAGACATGGTGAGATGGATGAATATAAAGCATCCGAACAGATTGGGTTTTGAAGACTTGGTCTCTTTTGCACTTACTATTAGCAGTGAAGATTCGGTTAGTTTTCATGATGCAGTTACTAGTCAGAAAAATGACAAGTGGATGGCTGCCATGGTTGAGGAGATGGAGTCTTTGAATCACAATCATACATGGGAGTTAGTTCGCCTTCCTGAAGGTAAGAAGTCGATTGGTTGCAAATGAGTGTATAAGAAGAAACCAGCAGTAACATAAAAAGAGGGGAAAAGTTCAAGGCTCGTTTGATAGCAAAGGGTTTTTTCACAGCAGAAAGGAGTTGATTATGATGAAATTTTTTCTCCTTTGGTCAGACACACTTCAATTCGAGAAGTACTTGCATTGGTAGCTAGTTGGGATTTGCATTTAGAGTAGATAAATGTGAAGACTGCTTCTTTGCATGGTGATTTAGAGGAACAGATCTACATGCAGCAGCCTGAAGGTTTCACTCAACCTGGAAACGAGCATTTAGTTTACAGATTGAAGAAATCTTTGTACGGGTTGAAACAGTCTCCGAGACAATGGTACAAACAGTTTGACTCCTATATGATCAAGATTGGCTACAAGCGATGTGAGTATGATTGTTGTGTCTATGTTAAGAGCCTTGATGATGGTTTTTTTTATTTTTCTGTTATTGTATGTTGATGATATGTTAATTGTTGCGAAGAACATGGATGCTGTTATCGGTTTGAAGATTTTATTGAGTCAGGAATTTGATATGAAAGATTTAGGTGCTGCAAAAAAATTCTTGGAATAGAAATTTACAGGGACAGAGACTCAAGGAAACTGTGGCTATCTCAACGGGGTTATGTTGAGAAAATGCTAAAAAGGTTTGCGATGAGCAGCGCAAAACCAGTTAACACTCTTTTGGCAAATCACGTTAAGCTCTCATCAGAACAGTGCCCTAAGACAGATAAGGAAGCTGAAGATATGGAAAAGGTTTCGTATTCTAATGCTGTTGGCTACTTGATGTATGCAATGGTATGTACTAGTCCTGATTTAGCTCATGTTCTTAGTCAAGTTTGTAAGTGCATGTCTAAACCTGGTAAGCAACATTGGGAAGCAGTCAAGTGGATCTTTAGGTACTTAAAGGGTACTGTGGGATATGGAATTGTTTTTTGTAGTCAGCGAGATAATCCTTTGGTTGTAAAATATGTGGATTCAGACTATGTGGGTGACTTGGATAATAGAAGATCTACGACGGGGTATGTCTTTACTCTTGGTGGAGGGCCTATTTGTTGGAAGTCTACTGTTCAATCTGTTGTGGCATTATCTATAACTGAAGTTGAATACTTGGCAACGGCTGAAGCTGCAAAAGAAGCTTTATGGCTTACTGGTTTAATGAAGGAGTTGGGTGTTCAGCAAGGTGGAATTCAGTTGCTTTGCGACAATCAAAGTATTATTCACTTGGTTAAGAATCATGTATATCGTGCTAGAACTAAGCATATTGATGTACGTTTTCACAAGATCAGAGAGTTGGTTGCATCTGGAGAGATTTTGTTTCAGAAGGTACATACTGATGAGAATGCCACTAATATGTTCACCAAGCCAGTTACGATAGACAAGTTCAAGCACTGCTTGGACTTGTTGAATGTTTCGAGTTGTTAAAGAAGTAAGGTAACCAAACCCATATTGAATGTTTCCTAAGGGGCAGAATATTCGCTAAGGTGGAGATTTATTAGGTATGGTTCATAAATATACCGAGAAAGTCTCGTAGTGAGGGTTATGATTATGTGGGTTGGGGGTGCAGGCCCCGCGATATGGTATAGGGTTATTTTTGTAAATATGTATCAGAGTTTATTTATTATAAAAGAAGATGTAACCTAAACTTATGAGACATTGAATTGAATAAAACTTCTAGCACCGCCTAGACACCGATGACGTAAGCACATTGCTGAACCTCGTTAAAATTCTTGTGTTCTTTCATTTTCTTTACCCGATTCTTCAACAGAACTGATTTTCTAAATTGATTTCAAATTATCAAATTTGCACACATTTATAAAAAAATTCTTCCTTCGTCACGATCATTTCGTTTTTGTACAAGGAAGAAAAAGGGAGACCAGTTAGCTTCATCTAAGTTAATACTATAATTATCTCCCTAAAAAGTTAATAATATGATTAAAATATAACATCTTATTAAATAATTCTACATAGTCATTAAATGCCAAATATCATATTTGAATATTTGCTACTTTGCTTAAACAACTGGTTAATGAAAAACATTAACAAATATAATACTTGTGGGGCTTCGAATCTTGTAGAACAGTTATTTCTTGATATTAACATATATAGTTTACGGAGGAGGAAAAACAAAATTCAATGGAAGATAAGAAAACTATGGTTAGTAACGATGATGTTAAGAAGGAGAAACATGGATCCATAATTTCCATTTTCATGCATGCGGATGGTGTAGATATATGGTTGATTGCTGCTGGCTTCATTGGAGCTGTTGCTGATGGCAGTAGTTCACCTCTCATAATATATTTGGTTGGTCGTATGTTTAACAGTGCCGGCGGCGCTGGTTCAGCTTCATCGTTTGATTTGCTCACCCACAACGTTAATAAGGTAGTTATTACTCACAAGCTACGATTATTATTACTCAGATTTTGTCGTATAGATGAATGATTATGTCTGTGCCGTGTATAGAATATATATAACTCATCATCAGATCCATCGGGCTTGTTTCCATGGCTGACAGGTTGCTCTATATATGATTTTGATTGCCTGTGGTGGATTCGTTGGGTGTTTCCTAAGTGAGTTTGAAGCAAATGCTTATTTTGCTAGTTAATTACTTCTGACTTAAAGGGAATAACAAACATATTAATTACTCATACTTTTGCTCTATGATTTAAATTTTTTTAGAAGGATATTGTTGGACAAGAACAAGTGAAAGGCAAGCCTCACGAATGAGAACAAGGTATTTGAAAGCTGTCCTAAGACAAGATGTTGGCTACTTTGACTTGAATGTAACCAGCACAGCTGAAGTAGTCACAAGTGTTTCCAATGACAGTCTCATAATTCAAGATGTTCTCAGTGAGAAGGTTGCAAATGTTTCTCAAAATATTCATCCTCTTCATTTTACTTTGCAGAAACTAGTTGTTATTCAACTGACTCGCTTATCATAAATCAGGTTCCAAGCTTATTAACAACTGGTGCACTATTTATTGGAAGTTACACAATATCTTTTCTCATACTATGGAGATTATACCTTGTGATTTTTCCATTTATTATACTTATGGTGGCTCCATCTTTGATATATGGAAGAATTTTACACAGTCTTGCAAGGAAGATTAGGGTAGAGTACAATAGAGCCAACACAATAGCAGAGCAGGCAGTATCTCCCATAAGAACAGTTTATGCCTTTGTCAGTGAAAACAAAACCACAACTGAGTTCTCTGAAGCTATACAAGGATCTTTAAAGTTGGGGTTGAGGCAAGGGTTGGCTAAAGGCTTAGCCATTGGAAGCAATGGAATTCAATTTGCTATTTGGGCTTTCATTATTTTCTATGGTAGCAGAATGGTTATGTACTATGGAGCTAAGGGTGGAACTATATTCATTGTGGTCACTTGTATTGCTATGGGAGGACAATAAGAGTTTTAAACTTTTAGCCCTTGACCAAGATGCATGTTATCTTAGACAGTGCAATATATCAATTTTCCATTTCATGCATAGTTTTGTTTTCATTTTTCCTTTTATTAAACAGAGAACTTGGCATAGGCTTATCCAACGTGAAGCCCTTATTTGAAGCATGTGCGGCTGCAGAACGTATAAATGAAATGATTAAAAGAGTTCCAAAGATTGACTTAGAAAATGTGGTGAGGGAAACCTTGGATAACATTCTGGGAGAATTCGAATTCAATCAAGTTGAGTTTGCATACCCTTCAAGGCCTGAGAGCATAATTTTCAAGGGTTTTTATCTCAGAATTCCTGTAGGAAAAACTGTGGCTTTGGTGGGTAGTAGTGGATCATGAAAATCAACAGTGATTTCACTGTTGCAAAGGTTTTATGATCCGCTTGGAGGAGACATATTTCTTGATGGGGTTTCAATTAAAAAATTATAGCTCAAGTGTTTAAGGTCACAAATGAGGTTGGTGAGTCAAGAGCCTATACTGTTTGCAACAACCATTAAAGAGAACATACTTTTTGGCAATGAAGAAGCTGGAATGGAAGAGGTTATTGAAATTTCTAAAGCTTCCCATGCCCATAATTTCATATCCCAGTTTCCTCAAGGATATGACACCCTGATTTGTTTGCCTATTTGTATTATTTTCAGGTCACTTTACTAAAAAAGTATAAAATCCAGAAACAGAAAATGATACCCCATATAGTCCTATATCTTGAACAAAAATATCATCAATATAAGGCAAAAATGTTTGAAATTATGTTTTATATTCAATAGGTTGGCGAAAGAGGCATTCAAATGTCTGGTGGTCAGAAACAAAGAATTGCCATAGCAAGAGCTTTCATAAAAGCACCCAAAATCCTCCTTCTTGATGAGGCTACAAGTGCATTAGACTCCGAATCCGAACGTATTGTGCAGGAAGCTCTTGACAAGGCCTCTATTAGACATACAACAATCATTGTTGCCCACCGGCTTTCTACTGTTAGACATGCAAATTTAATTATTGTTGTCCAACATGGGCAGGTCATTGAAATCGGATCACATAATGAGTTAATGGTAAATGAAAAGGGCTTATATATATCTCATGCTAGTGCAACTTCAACAAACAGAACAAGTGAAAATCGTGGAAGAATGTAATAGAAATTTATCAGTGAATGACTCAGTTCATATTACAAACATGGAAACCGATATTGCTAGAAGTCGTAGAGTCTCCTCTCTAGCCAGCCGAACAAGTACAACCAATTCGGCAGCATCAAATCATGCTTCATTAGATGGAGAAATGAAAGTTTCTAAACCATCTTTCAGAAGATTATTGGCCTTGAATTTACCGGAGTGGAAACAATCTACCCTAGGATGCTTGAGTGCAATTTTAGTTGGTGCAGTGCAACCACTTTCATCTTTCACAATGGGGTCAATGATATCAATGTTTTTTCTCAGAGATTATGGTGAAATTAAAGAAAAGGCCAAGGTTTATGCGTTGGGTTTCCTTGGGTTTTTTTTTTTCAATTTTCACTGATAATCAATATTATTCTACATTATACTTTTTCTTACATGGGGGAGCATTTGACAAATAGGATAAGAGAAAGGTTTCTTTCAAAGACACTGACTTTCGAAGTTGGGTGGTTTGAGCAGGATGAGAATTCTAGTGGCCCTGTTTGTTCTAGATTAGAAGAAGATACAAGTATGGTATGTTATTCTTTCCATCTTTTTTACTATGTTTAATCATGATTCGTTTATGAGTTAGCTACATGATTCGTTTGCAACCTTCTCACTGAGAACATCTTGAATTATGAGACTGTCATTGGAAACACTTGTGACTACTTCAGCTGTGCTGGTTACATTCAAGTCAAAGTAGCCAACATCTTGTCTTACGACAGCTTTCAAATACCTTGTTCTCATTCGTGCGACTTGCCTTTCACTTGTTCTTGTCCAACAATATCCTTCTAAAAAAATTTGAAATCGTAGAGCAAAAGTGGGAGTAATAGTATATTCACTATTCCCTTTAAGTCAAAAGCAATTAACAAGCAAAAATAAGCATTTGCTTCAAACTCACTTAGGAAACACCCAACGCATCCACCAATGGCATCATTTCTGAGATACCCTCGGGTATCTAGGGTGAGATCCAGAGCTGCAATGGAAACGTACACCCGCCAACTTACTCCGTCGAGTCTTGGGGGCATCTGTACCCAGTCGACTACTGAAGTGCCTTGACACTGACTTGGATATCCACTGACTATCATGTTATTCTAAAGAGGAACTCTGTAACACCCCCAACCCGTATCCGACCCGGATACGAATCCGAGGTGTCACATTGACTTTTCAAAACATGTACATTTATAAAAACTATACAATATTTAAACTTTTATTAACACAAAAGCTATATTTACATAATTAAGTTCAAAACATTACAAAATTGATCAGAGCATTCGTAAATTACACTTTTCTACATGCCAACACTTTTGACTCAACAAAATATATAATGTGAATTTACTTCTGATCTGATCTTTGAGTGGAGATATGCGGCTCTGCAAATTCCTAATCTTGATCCTCTTGCTCCTCTAAACCTACCTGTAAAAACGCTTACACGCTAAGTCATAGAGTTAGTGAGGCATAAAATATAATAATGCATTTACTATAAATATAAATTTGCAAACTAATTATTCCATTACAATCATATCAAAATTTAATCATGTCACACTTCTGATACAATATAAACAATAATAATAATATGGTAACATATACTCATGTAAATACCTTTGATATCTTTTATAGTCCCATGTACATTACTGAGAACTTAAGGTATGCGAGTACATTGAGGTTGTGTACTTATGCTGTCACCACAGCTCGTATGGGGTCCCACTAGGGGCATGTGAAATTTATCCCAAAGGACCTATGTATATGTCTCGAAGGACCTCTGTATATGTCCCGAAGGACCTATGTAACCCTCGACTCTTGGCATGCCAACTATACCCCTAGCTCTCATATCACATAACATGGGCATTTTTGTTATTCTTCACATGTTCATGTATTCATATCATTTCTCCTATAATCACATATCACATGTACATATAATTATCAATCTCTCGTATCATATAACATGTGTATTTGAATCTATTCATATGAATCATACATTATTTATCAAATCCTATAAACATATATAACTTATTCATGTATTTGTAATAATCATCATGTATGTATGTTCATAATTACTATGCTATAAATACTAACATAGTAATAGACTTATCACAAGTCGTAATTCCTTTGAACTATATCTATCGTATGCACTCACCTTGGCCTCACTTAGTTTCCAAATCCAACTCTATGATTTCCTTCTTTGGATCGAATCCTAATTCGGTGATCGTTCCAGAACTTGCTTATGCTCGATGTCTACATAATCATACATTTATACGTATCAGTATTCCAAATAACATACTCTAATTTCTTATTTCTTAAACCAAAGGAAATGCTAAATTTCATTTTCTATTTAAAGTAGTATCGGTACCCCCTATAGGGTATCGATACATCCCTTAACTGTGGTATCGGTACCATGCTTAGGTATCGATACCCATATTATATTATGTAATTCTCGTTCAAAGATGGTATCGATACCTTCCTCAAGGTATCGGTACACTGGGTATCGATACTGCTCTTCCCAGGCATCAATACTATTTGAATGCCTTTGTTATTTTTACTCTTGAAGTATCGGTACCTGATGAATAGGTACTAATACCCATAGCCCAGATTTTCCTTTTTAAGCCCGAAAAATCCACTCATTTTAGCTCAAACACTTCATATTTCATCCCCTTTAATATCCTTAACTCAAATACACTCACTTAAACTTATTTGTACTCATTTTTCACATCCTTACCTTCAAAGTTCTATCCTATACATGGAATTCAAGAATCATACCAAATTTTCTACTTGTTCTAAATTCAATTATATCACTTCATATCTCTTAATTCAACCATTGACAATCAAATTTAATTTCAAATTCCACTTATCAACTCTTTTCCAAAATTTCATTTATAAATTCCTTATCTTTAATCTCTCATAACTCCTTCATTCTTTGATTTAAAGTTAACTTAAGCCTTTCTTAAGCTTAAGTAGCATCTAAGGATCATAACCCAAACTTAAATTCAATGAATAATTAACTAACAAGAGAACTCACCTTTGCCTTTGGGGTTCACGGTGAAGAAAAAAAAAGAAGAATAAAGAGTTTTCTGGAGAAATCTCTCCTTAAGCTTATCCCCCACGTGTATATATCCTTAAGCTTATTTGTTGTATTAGAGCGTATTTAGGGTATCTTGAATCTGATTTCTTAATCATTGGATTACTTATCAGAACTACTCATGGGTATCGATACTGACCTTTTAGTATCGGTACTAGACCCTTGTTATCGATACCCACCAGATGGTATCGATACCCCCTAACTGGATAAGGTTATTTGATTAGAGTAGTACCGATACTCTAGGTTGGGTATCGATGCTCTAGTGTTGGGTATCGATACTGGACAGAGTATCGATACCAAAATTGGGTTTGATTTTTGAAAATACCCTACTATCGATACCCATACGGGGAGTATCAATACTTCTTCCCTGGTATCAATACCCAAAGAATGAGTATCGATATTATCGCAACCGTCTTTCGGGTGGGCCTAGAATTGGGCTTCGACTTGAATAAAATGGTTAGAGTCGCCACCAATCATTTTAAAAAACAACATTTAGGCTGACTGGACACCATCTTACCTGATCTACGTTTTACCAGAAATGTGTCGAGTTCGAGAGTCGGTTACGGTCAAGGAAGGATTAGCACCCTTGAACCGCCCTTTCGGTACCATTTAATTTGCCGGTTGTCTTAATTGTGAAAATTAAAATTTAAATCGAAATTTAAAAAACCGATTCAAATTACTTACCTTCGATTGATTAAAAATTCTCCTAAAAAGTCAATAATATTGTTAGATTGTAAAATAAAAAAAAATTTGAAAAAAGGAAAATATATTAATATAATAAAAATAATAAAATAAATAAAATAGATAAATAAAGATAAATAAAATCTAGTAAAAAAAAATAATAAAAATAACAAAAAAACGAAATAGAAGAAAAAGGGTTAAATTTGGGGGGAAAATAGAAAAATGTTAGGAAAATAAATATTAACAAAAAAAACTGAAAAATAAACAAAAAAGGGATCCAAATGCAAAAATTAAAATAACAGTGGCTAAATCAAAAACTAATAATGACTAAATTAAAATAAAATAAAATTGAATAATGAAATTAAAAAAAATTAAAAATGAATGGCGCAGTGACCATAGTGTAAAAACACATCTAAGTTTGAAGGACTAAAATAGTAAATTTACCAAATAATTAACACATGCATAGCAAATTGGCGTAATATCAATTCTGGTCCCTAAAGAAAGGGCTAAAATGAAGACCCTTAAAATGAAATTTACCCATTAACTATTCCTATATATACTAACATTTCATTTTTTCCCTAATTTGTAACCAAACACCCAAAAAAATTGGGAGAGTTCTCTTTTCCTTTCGAAAGCTCTCAACCCCCTGATTACAAATCCAAAGCCCGATCATCCTAAACCATACTGAATCAGCGTAGATCTAATCCGAGGTTTCAGGTTTTACCTTTTCGTCGTTTCTTCGCTGTTTCCCGGTGACCGTTGGTTTGGTTATTCCCTTGTGGTTGAGTGCCTTTTTGTTTCGGTTGTTTTCTGGTGGTTTTTCTTTGCTTTGTTTATGTTTTGTTATGTATATGGTTCATTGTTTGTGTTGTTGTTCCTTCACCGTGGTTTTGTGTTTCGATTATGTTGTCCCCCTTTGCTTGGCCTCACCGGGGCTTTTATAGCCCCAGTTTTGGCCATTTTGAGCCCAGAAATGAGTGGGATTTGTGGGCTGTTCCGATATTCTCGTACACGCAGTTCGTCGTTCGTGATGCCAGTCGCTTCGGGATGGTTCAATCCTGGGGATTTCGGCCGGTTGATAACCTTGCTTGCGGGTGGCCACCACGTGCGCTTCTTGTGCGGCGTTGATGCTTTGCATGATTGGATAGAAAACCCTAATCGAGTTAGGGTTGGGTCAGGCCCAAACCCGATTGGGTTTCCTACTGGGCCCTACTGGACTTTGTTTGGACCTGAAAATAAAAAAAGAAAAGTTAATAATAAAATAAAAAATTAATAAATAATTATAATAATAAAAGGGAAATAATAATAATAATATAAAATATTTCCAAAATTATAATATATATATTTTAAAAAATATTTTAAAACTATATATTATATATGTTTTAAAAGGTTTTCAAAACAATATATTATATATGTTTTTGAAAAAATGTTTTCAAAACTATATATTATATAAGTTTTTAAAAATGTTTTCAAAACTTTATATTATATAAGTTTTCCAAATGTTTTCAAAAACTATATATTATATATATTTTCAAAATGTTTTCAAAAACTATATATTATATATATTTTCAAAATGTTTTCAAAAACTATATATTATATATATTTTCAAATCATTTGAAAACTATATAATATATATATTTTTGAAAATCATTTTCAAAACTATAATATATATATTTTTAAAAAACCAAATTTTAAACAGTATATTATATGTTTTCTAAAACCGTTTTCTAAAATTATATATTTTTTTCAGCAATATTTTCAAAAATTATACTATATATATATATAATAAAAATTTAAAAAAAATAAAAATTCCGGACGAAAATGAGTGTCTACTAATACTACCCTTATAAAATTGCATATTTTCTCATTGAATGAAGAACAATATCGATATTGTCTTACAATATTGATACTGTAGCTACTGGGTGCCCTATTTTGGCATGAAAAATCCTATCTTTCTACCCCAAATGCCCTATTGAGGTCCCCCAATTGATGCTTAAGTATTTTATTTGATATTAGGGGTAATAAAGAGTCTGTAAACATGCTGAAAACACTCAAATTATGCAATATACCATGATCATGCTTCAAATATTAATCTCATCTAAATGCGTTGAAAATGGTATAGAGAAGTTAGAAGTGAGTTACCTGATGATTCTAAGCTGCTAATGGTGCACAAATGTCAACCCAAGGTGAGCTTCTCTTTTCCCTTTGCTTCAGAGCTTTCCCTAGCTTATCTCACTAGACAAAATCAAGCATATAAATTAGTAACATTGGTGGGTTGATTAGAGGAGAATTTAAATCATTCTAAGAGGCCTAAATTTTTCCAAAACGAACTGCAATTACTTGGGTTTCTAAAATATCCACTAAACCCGTTTTTGGTTTTTTCTTCACCAAAACCCACAAGTAGGATCTTGAATTGAAGCTGAAAGTGAAAGAATGTTGATTCTTACCTTAGCTTAACCTTGCAATAGCTAGAAATCTATAAAGTTTCCACCTTTAGGCTTATCTTGAAGAAGAATGAGATGAAGGGAAGTGAAGAAGACAAAGAAGAGTTGAGGAAAGAAGGACGAGACAACGTGATATCACACATAATTAAGAATTATTCAGCTTTTGAAATCTTTAATGTTGAAATAACTTCCTTGGTCCCTCTAATTATAACTGCAGACTAAAAACACCCTTTATACTCTTCATTAGGCTTGGCTCAAGCCCAAATCCATCTAAATTTGGGTCTAAACTTCTCATAAATTAAGGAATTAATTCAAGGCCCAACTAGGGATGACCTAAAATTTCTAACCCAAAATCTAGGACATTACAACTCTCCCCTCCTAATAAGAAATTTCGTCATTGAAATTTACCTGGATAGAAGAGGCGAGGCTATTGAAGTTGCATGTCCTCCTTGGTTTCCTAAGTTGCCTCCAAGATGCCATGGTTCCTCCATAACACCTTAACCAAATGAATCATCTTGTTCCTTAACTCTTTTACTTCGCTTATCAAGATTTTGACTGGTTGTTCTATATAGATCATATGTAGACTGGCCTTAATTTGTTCTAAGGTTATGACATGCAAATGATCGAAGTGGTACCTCCTGAACATAGATACGTGGAACACGTTATGGATAAGCTTTAACTCTGGTGGTAAGGCTAGCCTATAAGCAACTAGTCCAACTCTCTCGAGTATCTCATATGGTTCTATGAAGCGTGAAGTCAACTTCCCTTTGCACCCGAAATAGAGTACTTTCTTCCAAGGGGAAACCTTGAGGAACACATTGTCCCTAACTACGAACTCATTGTCTTTATCCTTCAAGTATATGTAAAAATTATGTCTATCTAAAGCTTCCTTAAGCTAGCTCTGAATCATCCTGACCTTCTCCTATGTTTCTCTTATCATGTCTGGGCCTACAATCTTACCCTCACTGAGCTCTGTCCAACAAAGTGAAGTCCTACACTTACACCCATACAAGGCCTCATATGGAGCCATCTGAATGGCTCGAATGGAAGTAATTGTTGTAGGAAAACTCCACTAATAGAAAATAGTCCTCCCAGCTACCCTCTAGATCAATGATAGTGCTCCTGAGCATGTCCTCAAGAATCTAGATAACTCGCTCTGACTGGCCCATCTGTCTGAGGATGAAAGGTTATGCTGAAGTGTAGTTTGGTGCCTAAGGATTTATGGAGGGCTTCCCAGAAGCGAGAGGTGAATCTACGATCTTTGTCTGAGATGATAAAAGTTAATACACCATGTAACCTTACTATCTCGTAGATGTACAAATGAGCTAACCTCTCTAAGGTATAGTATATCCTAACTGGAAAAAGTGAGCTGATTTGGTTAAGCGATCAACTATGACCCAAATTACGTCGTATCTCTGTTTGGTCATTGGTAACCTAGTCTCGAAGTCCATGGTTACTATGTCCCATTTCACTGAGGAATTTGAATGGGCTGAACAATCCTGAGGGAACATGGTATTTGCTTTAACTTGTTAACATAGTAGACACCCAGCGACGAACTCTAACACTTCCCTTTTCATACCCAGCCAAAAAAATAATCGAAGAAGCTCATGATACATCTTGTGACTACCTAGGTGCACTGTGAGGGGATTACAATACGCGTCGTGGAGAATCTTACTATGCAACTGACCATCTGCTAGTACGTACAAACGACCCTTGAAGTACAATACATCTCTATCGCGAAGCTCAAAAACTCAGGGCCTCAACCTGACAAAATTATTCAACTCGAGTCCTCAATTAGTCATCTGAACTCTGTAGTATCTTGACTTCGTCTACCAACACTAGCTCGACTCTTAACTAGAATGACAATCCACCATCACTAGATAAACTCAACTGTGCTAGGAAGGCTCACAACTCTGTCATCGACTTTAGCCTGGAGGCATATGCCACTATATTTACCTTCCCTAGATGGTAGTCTATCACACAATTGTAATCTTTAAGTAACTCGACCCATCTGAACTGTATGAGATTCAATTTTTTAGTGAAAAGATACTTGAGGCTCTTGTGATCGGTGAAGATGTGACATTTCTCACCAAATAGGTAGTGCCGCTAAATCTTCAAAGTAAACACCACTGCTGTAAGTTAAAGGTCATGAGTAGGGTGATTACGCTTATGAGGATTAAGTTGATGTGAAACATAAGCCATAACTTTACCCTCTTGTATCAGAATGAATCCAAGTGTATTTAACGATGTATTACTGAAAATTGTGAAGTCTTTACTTGACTCGGGTTGGGTTAAGATGACCTTCAACTGCTTGAATATCTCTTACTGCTTCTTAGGGGACTCCTTTTTGAAGTAATTTGGTCAATAAGGCGGCTATCAATAAGAAACCCTGAACAAAATAATAATAATACCATACTAATCCAAGGAAATTGTGCATCTCTGACACATTCTTAAGTGGTTCCCACTCAACTATGGCCTAAATTTTTTGGGGGTTAACTCTGATGTCGTCTGCTGATATGACATGGCCCAAGAAGAAACCCTTGATAGCCAAAACTCATATTTTATGAATTTGACACACTACTATCTGTCTCTAAGAGTCTGAAGAACAATACGGAGATATTGATCGTGTTCCTACTTTGATTGGGAGTACACCAGAATATCGTCTATAAACACTACTACAAATTGATCTAAGTATGGGTGGAAGACTAGGTTCATGATTGTCGGTTAAGCATTAGTGAGTCTAAATGATATTACTATGAACTCTTAATGACAATACCTCGTCCTAAAAATTATCTTTTCCACAACCATCTCTTTGACTTTTAACTGATAGTAGTCTGACCACAAGTCAATCTTGGAAAAGACACACGTTTCTCTAACCCGGTCGAAGAGGTCATCTATCATGAGAGTGGGTAACGGTTCTTGATGATTAACTTATTCAACTACATGTAGTCAATGTACAGCCTCATCGACCCATATTTTTTTAACGAATAATACCGATGTTCCCCAATGAGAGATTCTCGGTCAGATGAAACCATTCTCTAACAACTCTTGAATCTAAACTTTTAAATCATTTAGCTTATTCGGTGCCATGTGATAAGAAGCAATTGAACCCGAAGTCGAACTCGACATTACTTCAATACCAAACTCCAATTCTTGCTCGGGTGGTAAACTTGACATCTCTTCTGGAAACACATCGGGAAAATCTCGCACTATTTGGATATTCTTGAGTATTGGAACTGAAGTTCGGGTGTTGACCACGTGAGCCAATAAGGCCTCACAACCTCGGTAGATCATCCTCTAGGCTTTCAAAATTGGTACTACCCTTGTTGGACAGGATTTCTTGCTGGTCATTACTAACTTGGTCCCATCAATAGTTTTGAGTTTAAGTCGCCTGACTTTGTACCTCAAAATGACATTGTTCTAAGTTAATTATTATATTCCCAAATCATGTCAAACTCACTTGAAGGGTAATTCCATTAAATCTGCTTGGAAAGTCTGATCCTGGATTCTTACTAGGCATCGATTGAAAATTTTATCCATAAAGATGTCTAAACCTAGGGGGCTTGATACTCAAACGCGTATCTTAAGATCCTCTGCTGGAATTTTTATTTCTTAAACTAGGTCAAAGCAGATGTAAGAGTGGGTAGAACAAGGGTATATCAATACAGTAACTGAAATAGAAAAGACTGTAAATGTACCTGATATCACATCTACCGTATCAACATCCTCTCGAGCTCGTACCATAGTGTCTGGACGTTACTCTCAGCTCTGCACCGGCCACTGATCTAGCTATCTTATGGTTATATTATCTAAACACGATACTACCACCCCTGGATAGCCCTTGGTCCCTCTGGACTGATGGCGCCAATCTTTGAGCCATTGCTGACATTGCGCCCTGCACCTCTGGACAATATCTAACATATTAGTCTAAGAAGCCACAACTATAGAAACCTATCAAACCCTGCTGACACGTCTCTAGGTGCCTCTTCCCATACTGAGCATAGATAGGGTGAGTAAAGACTCTAGTCAGCTCGTTAGCACTACCCCTGGAGGCTAAGTTCAATGGCCTCATCCTAGAATCAGACCTACCTCCTCGGCTAGAACTCTACCCAATCCTCATTAACTTAGCTGTTGGGGGTCTTATTGAACCCTGACTGTATCTGACCCTCTTGGCTTGAGTCTTAAAAGCCCTCATTGCCTAAGGATTTCTCCTAATCTATCATACAACCTAACTGGACTACTTATTCTGTATCTTTAGAACCATCTCGATCGCCTTCGCCTAATGAGTCAGCTGAGCGAAGACCATAGGAGGATCAACTACAAGGTGCATCAGAATGTCACAGCGAAGGCATTCTCTGAACTTGCGACAGTGATGCTCCTCTATTGGAATCAACTTTGAGGCATATTTGCTGAGCCTAAGAAACTCTCGCTCATACTCCATCACCGAACGACCACTTTAATTCAGGTGAAGGAATTGCTCCATCAAATCATTTGTATAAATCTATCTAATATACTTCTGTCTAAACTCTAAGAGGAACTGCTCCCAAGTTGGCCTCTTTGGCTCCCTAGCTATCTCGATTGTTTTCACCAATCTATGATATCACCCTTTAGCAAGGCGGTAATGCATTTTATATTACCCTCTGGGGTAAGATATATCTTTCTAAGGGTGGAGAACGTCTCTCTAAGCCACTGGTCGACTGATATAGGGTCATAATCCTCAGAATTGAAGAACTCGATTGTTTTATACCTGCAGATTCACTCAATTGGGGACTCATGGAAAATGACTACTAGCTGAGCTAGGGGTACTGGTGGGGGAAATGGCTCAACTGAAGAACTAGGGAGAGACCTAGCTATTTGCCTAAGTACGGAGGTGAGGTCATTGAATAAGGTAGCCTCCTCAACCCCCGCATCTATTAGGGCTTATCGGTCATAGATATTCGAGATAAAACCCTAATTGATATTTAGTGACAGTGAGGCATGAATCTTATCTCTCCATCCAGACTATAAGCTGGGTCATCTGCTATAGGGTTTATATGAAAATAGAAAGAAAAATGAGGCATTATCGTCATCCCAATTATTATAGTACTCTTAACTCCTTAGAGGCATATACATACACGGACACCGACTA
Organism: Hibiscus syriacus; assembly: GCF_006381635.1. Classification (NCBI taxonomy): domain Eukaryota; kingdom Viridiplantae; phylum Streptophyta; class Magnoliopsida; order Malvales; family Malvaceae; genus Hibiscus; species Hibiscus syriacus. Next base: position 283,565 of record NW_024062899.1, read on the forward strand.
TCTCTAACCTGAGGATCCTAGGAATGACTAAACTTGTGTGCTCCAATACCACTAAATATAACACCCTACTCCAGTACGACCCAAAGATCTATGAATTACAATGTTACACGAGACTACTAAAATAGTGACCCAAAATTTTTCTTTAAATATTACTTGAAAATCACTGAAAAATTAAGTCATCTATGGTAATAAAATAAATTTGATAATAATATGTGTTTACAAATCAATGGGGGAACTCCCAATATACATCCATAAAATACAAATACTGAGTACTAAATAAAGTTTTGACTGAATACATAAAGGGTCTATAATAGTACATGCCTTATAAATGATGACTACTCTGAAGGTATCTGAAAAGTTAGTATGATGTATTGGAATATATGGTGATGATAACTACTCACGATCTGCCCCTAAGAACCTACGCACACAAACACATTCCGAACGCTGAGCTTACGAGCTCAGTGACTCACTAATAATTGTAATATACTACATACATTCAATAAATGAACCGACCAACGGTACAAGTTGGAACATGCAAACATACTGAGTTAACTACTGAGTAGGCATCCTGGTATGGATAAGAGTTCTACGTCTTGGAACTCACACACCCCTCTAACCTTTTTGAGATACCCTCGACTATCTAGGGTAAGATCCAAAGCTGCATCAAAAATATACACCCACCAACTTACTCCGTCGGGTCTTGGGCATCTGCGCCTAGTCGGCTACTGAAATGTCTTGGCACGAATTGGATATCTACTGACTGTTGTGTTCTACTAAAGAGGAAATCGAGTGTCCTGGTTGTTTTCTGAGTGCCAAACAAGGCTAGTTTTATGTAATCCTAACTGTTAATATTTCTACCGTTCTCACTTGAAGTCTTATTTGTTATATTAAAGCGTATTTGGGGTATCTCGAGTCTGATTCCTTAATCCTTGGATTAGATATCCAAAACTGCTCGTGGGTACCGATAATGACCTATTAGTATTGGTACTAGACCCTTGGTATTGATACCCATGACTGGATAAGGCTGTTTGATTACAGTGGTATCGATACTCTAGGTTGGGTATCGATATTCTAGTGATGGGTATCGATACTGGACTAAGTATCGATACCAAAATTGGGTTTGATGTTTTAAAAATAACCTTAGTATCGATACCCCTAAGGAGAGTATCGATACTCCTGTCCAGGTAACGATACTCAAAGAATGAGTATCGATATTTCCGTGATAAAATTACCTATTTTTTTTCTAAATGAAGAGCAATATCGATATTGTTCTTACAGTATTGATACTGTCTCTACTGGGTACCCTATTTTGGCATGTAAAATCTTATCTTTCTACCCCAAATGCCCTATTGAGGTCCCCCAATTGACTCTTAAGTGTTTTATTTGATATTAGGGGTAATAAAGAGTCTACAAACATGCTGAAAACACTCAAATTATGCAATATACCATGATCATGCTTCAAGCTTATGCAACATACTAATCTCGTCTAAATGAGCTACAAGTGGTATAGAGAAGTTAGAAGCGAGTTACTTGATGATTCTAAGCTGCTAAGGGTCCCCAAATGTCAACCCAAGGTGAGCTTCTCTTTTCTCTTTACTTAAGAGCTTTCTCCATCTTCTCTAACTAGAAAAAATCAAGCATATAAATTACTAAAGTTGTTGGGATGTTTAGAGGAGATTTTAAATCGTTCTGAGAGGCCTAATGATGAGTGCTTGAGATTCACACTTTTTATTTGATAATTCCATGCTTTAAGAATTTTCACTGCTCAATTGGGTTGTTTTTGTTTATTTTCTGTGCAGTGATTAGCTTACTAGAATCGACAACAAAAAGATGTATTCTGTACTTTTTTTATTTTTCTAGTCATGGCTGAAGGCATGGGCACGACACAGAGCTGATGTGGCAGTATCTGGAAGGCACTGGAAGATTCTGGAAGCAGGTTCATTGAACACGATTCTAGAGAAAGATTTTAGGATTTTTAATTTCTGTGAATTGATTTTAAAACATTTAAATAAAATTATCACATAAGATTATTTAGGATTTTTATTTTGAATTATCTTTGTTATTTTTAGGAAATCACAAGCCTATAAATACACTTGCATGGGTAAGGTTGAAACAACCTATGAGTTACTTTGTTTTTACATTTTTATTTGTCAATCGAAGTTTCTTTTTGTTTTCTTACTTTCTTTATTTTCAAGTAATTTTTTATTTTACAAACTATGCTAAGTATGATCAACCATATCATGCTTAGCTAATTTCTTTTAAGCCAAGAGCTAGTACAAATCAATTCCATGCGTGAGAATTGAACATCACTTAAATAACTTCGGGATACATTTTCATCTTTCTGATTAGATAGTTTGGCAATAAGCTTTACTACAATTTTAAACATTTTTCAAATTAAAAAGATCTCGTTGGTATGGATATTGGTTAATATACAGTTGGGAGGAAGGATCAACCTATGGCAATTCAACTTCCTGTGAGCACTCTTAGCGGCTATTCTCTAAGGAAAGAAGAGACTGGATTTGATTCTCGACAATATCTTAGTCGAACCTTTCCAGTTTAATTTGAATTGTTGTAACGACAATAAATGTGGTTAATCCACTCAATAATTGTCTTTCAAAGATAGACCTGGGAAGATTAGTTACATGAGTGAAAGGCAAGTTACAATGGTTTGAGCCTTGTAGACTGTAACTGACATGAATCCCAGAGCAAAAATTCTTTTCATTGATCGCAGGAATTGAATCAAGCTAGCTCGAGGCAACTTTCATTTATTTGTGATTCCTAAAATTTATTTCATTTCACTTTTTATTTACTACTTTTCTCAATTTTATTTTGGATTTATTTTCTTTATTCTCATCTAAATCAGGCATACCCTTTTTGATTTTTTGTTTAATTATTACTTCTAGATCTGAACTCAAAGTTTATTTGCACAAAAATTCCATATTTTTCCCTGTGAATCAACCCTCTTTCTATACTATATTTTATTTTATTTTATTTTAAGAGAATATTATTTATTTTTGACGAGTACAACGACACTTGTCAAAATTAGCGTCGTTGTCGGGGATTTTTTTTGATAATTTACTGATTAATTTTCTTTTGATTTTATGACTAGGAGCAATCTGGGAGATCTTACAAAATTTGACATAGAGATCGAAGCGAGAGTTCGTAGAACTCACGACCAAACGCTTCGAAAGAAGAAACAAAAACATGAACAGATCAAACAAAAATCAAATATGGAATCTACATCCGAAACGCCATCTCAGTCACAATCTTACGAAGAATCTACTCCAGAAGCCAACCTCTTTGTTCCCGGCTAAGGAGTGGTTATTTTATCTTCTGCCTAATTCGATTACTACTTGGGCTGCATTATCTCGTGTTTTCCTTGATAGGTTTTTCCCTACGGTGAAGGCAAGCGAGCTTAGGCGAAGCATTTTGGGAATCCAACAAAGAAATGACGAAACTCTCTATGGTTACTGGGAGAGATTTAAAAAGTTATGTGCCAGTTTTCAGCAACATGACCTTTTTGAGCAGACTCTCCTACAATATCTTTATGAAGGCATGCTTCTGGTTGATAAAAAAATAGTGGACGCTGCTATTGGTGGTGCTCTCATCAACATGACCCCGGAAGCCTCGAGAACTCTAATCTCTACCATGGTCACAAATTGACAACAATTTGACTCTTCTAGTGAACCCAGCGGACGGGTTCACGAAGTAAGTACTACTTCACTAGAAGACAAAATAAACAAGTTAAATGAAATTATTAATTCATTTGTTTCAAGTAAAGTTGGAGCCACAAAAGTCTGTGGAGTTTGCATTATGTCGGACCACCCTACCAATTATTGCCCATTGATACAAGATGATTCTGACGCACAATTGAATGTCGTTGGCCACTTCCCAGGGCCTATTCAAATACCTTATAACCCTTACGATAATACTTTTAATCCCGGTTAGAAAGACCTTCCAAATCTAAGTTACAAAAATAAAGATCAAGGCATGTTCGTCAAACCATGCAAGATCGGTAATGTCGGAATCAAGAGAGAAATGTGTGACTTAGGCGCATCCATCAATGTGATGACGTTCTCCGTTTATGACAAGATTTCTTGCGAACCATTGAAGGAAATGAGGGTCATAGTACAACTAGCCGATCAATCAATTATATATTCTAAGAGTATTAAAAAATGTTGTGGTTAAGGTAAATGGTCTAATATTTCCTGCTGACTTTTACATAATTGTTATAGAGAATGATGTAGTAATATCGGATCCAAAATATTACTTGGGCGACCTTTCTTGAGCACGACGCAAATAAAATTGATGTCCGCAGTGGCATTTTGACTATGGAATTTCATGAAGAAGTTGTCGAATTTGACGTAAGGCTATGAAATACCCAGACAATGTGGCGAGCATTAATTTTATTGATATAATTGATCCTTTGGCAAATGAATTTGTGGAAACTAATTTATCTAGTGATCTTTGCAGGGAATCAAAAAAAGAGGACTACGTGGGACTCAAGGAGTTCGAAGAATTTTTTTTCATTAATTCTGATTTGTGTTTGGTTTTTTTAAACTAAAATTCTTTCTTCCATTTTGCAGGAACCAAAAGTTGAGTCGAAACAATTGACGAAACATTTCAAGAACTCATCTTTAAGCGAAAGTGATGCATTATCGACCACTGCTTTGGATAAGCTTCCAAAAAATCCAAAGAAATGCATATGAGATTGTTCGAAGCTACAAGGAAAAATTGTGGAAGCATAAATTTCAGAACCTGTAGTCTGAATTAGGTCGTCGACCTAATAACGTTAAACAAAAGCGCTCTTTGGGAGACAACCCATTTTCTTTTTCATTTCTTTAATTTACTTCAATTTCAATCAATTTTTTATTATTTATTTTTGTTAAGCATTTTATTTGCCTTAATTTTAATTTTAATTTTTTTGGTAGTCAGAAATTGTGATCGAACTTGAATGGAGTCGGAAGCAATTCTTTTTTATTGAACAATATAATTTTTAGATCCTGAAAACAATGAGAGTCACACACAACAGTAGATTTTTTTCTCCATCCTTTTTTCATAACCTTTGGACCCCACATATAATTTTAAAAAACATTTTTCCTTTTCACCCTTGTTTTTGTTTATTTTCCAAACCCACATGCTTTAAAGAATTCCCTTTTCAAACTTCTTCTTTCTTTCATTCTTTCAGCTGCACGACTTCACTCATTCCTTTATTCTTTATTTTATTTTTTAACATTGAACTGCACATTTAAACAAACCAAACTATTGTCGCTTGTCGCTATTTTCTGATCGACATTTGTTCTTCGTACCGTCACTTCTTGCATAAGTCTTTGCTCAATCTCTCATGCTCGTACAATGCTGATTTTTTCTTTTTACCGTGCCATTACCGCTTATTCTATTTTCATCTATGCTCTTCATCGCTTCTAAAGTCACGGTTCGAACACTAAAAGGTCGACGATTGCCTTTCATCGATGAATTGCGAACACCATCGTACTACTAAATAAAAAATTAAGGTAAATAAATGAGTTTATTTTTTTAACCATTATTGATTTTCCCCTTTGGCATTGCAGAAAAGATTGGCATAAATACGTGCTCCAAAGGTTTCTCATTGAGCGAACAAACCCAATCGAATAACCCCTTTAGCCGCAGTCGCCAATAATCATGGGGAATATTCTCTACCCTTCCTTTTGCTCTTTAATTTTTATTTTGTATTGGGGAAATACAATTAAGTTAGGGGGTAAAGGTTGAATTAAATTCTGTCTTCCTTGTCTTACTTGTCTCATAGCATGTTTGGTTGAATTGGTTAAATATGTAATTGAAATGAAACATTTCCGTTGCTTGTTGTTAGCATGTTGTGATCATTTAAGCTCATATGAATACTTGAATTTTAACATGCTTGATAGAAAAACATGTTTGATTTTGTTAATTGAACTCTGTTGAACTATGTTTTGATATAACATTTTATGGCAAAATGTTTTTGGACTTGAATTAATTTATTCAAAGTTTTCAAAAATAATTCAAAGTCCATTTAATTTGGAATTGAGCATAAATTTTTTATGAATAGTAAAATACTGAATAAATAGTACGATACTGTGTGAACATTAGTATGAATACCATGAACAGTACCAATGCTAAAAAAATTCCAGAATGCAAAAATGGTACCGATACTGCTACAGTAGTATCGATACCGTGAACAGTAGTATCGATACTATCAAGCCCAACGGCCAAAAAATTCAAATATTACAAAGGTAGTACCGATACTCATTGAATGAGTACCGATACTACTTATTTTGGGCAGTTTTATGTTGTAGAAAATGAATCCCCAACAACTAGAAATGACCACAAACTCATTCCAACCTATAAATACAAGTTCAAGATACTTGAAGAAGGTAGAGAACACCTATCCAAGCAATCAAACACAAGAAAAGAGTTTTTCATTCTTTTTTTTCTATTATTTTGTAAATATTATTGTGTTTGTGTGAGCTTAATTATTTGTAAAACCTATCTTTTAGAGGTTTTCTTTGTTTACATTTCTTTTCCTTGTAAAAGGGTTAGTTCTATCTTAGCCAATTGAAAAGATAGGGTTTGGTTCTAGCTGAGCCCGTTAAAAGTTAGAGAGTTGTAAATGTTACTCTTGATCCTGTAAAAAGAAAGAACAAATTAGTGAATTTGTTATAAAATACTTGGTGAGGAGCTAAGGCAGGGGAGGTAGACTTGGTTGAGAAGTCGAACCACTATAAATCGTTGTGTAAATTTTTCTATCTTTCTAATCTCCTTACTCCCTAAACACAAAAACAAATTCATCCCCTCTTGGCAAACCTTTTCGGTTATCGATTTGAGCTTCCACAAATCCCAACAATTGATATCAGAGCTTGACTCATTAGAAGGTTTAACAACCTTGAGACGATCCTAGAAGAAGCTCTACCGATTCCCGACATAATCGAGAATATGTCTTCCATATCCGGCCCATTCAACATAGAAGACTCCCAATCGATCAACAAGCCTCCATACTTCAATGGAGCCAACTACTGTCATTGGAATAAATTAATAAAGCTATTTATCTAATCTAATGATCTTGATGCATGGTATATGATCGAGAACGACTACTCTTCTCCAAAGAAGAAGAAGAAGAAATGGAGTGACCAAGAACGGAAGAAAGCTCAACCTAATGCCAAGGCCATGCACATTATGTTTTGTGCATTTGGTCTCGAAGTAAATAAAGGAGTTTTTTCTTGTTCTAATGCCAATGAGCTTTGGAATAAGCTCGAGGAAATCTACAGAAACAAGAAAGAATAACCAACAAAGGTAGTGTCCTTAATGGCTCGTGAAGAGCCCGAGTTATCTTCTAACTCAAATGGATTAATTTCTTATTCTTTTAATGAGTTACAAGATACATACGATGAATTATTTTTGAAGTTTGAGACCATTAACTCCAAATATAAGAGAATGATTTTCTTTTGAAAGCTAAAATAGATTTTGAAAACCAAAATGAAATTTTGAAAAAGGATTTATAGCTTTCAAAAATGAAAATTAAATGTTTTGAAAAAGAAAATTTGATTTAAAAGTTAAGCTTGAATGCTTAACAAAAGAAAGAGAAATCTTTTTAAATAATTCATCTAGTTTAATAATGGTAAAATGCTCACATTGTCATTATCATGGTCATAAGGAACATACTTGTCCTTTGAAGAAAGAAAAACGTTTTAAAATTAGACAAGTATGGGTTCCCAAGGGAACAAGGGGCATTGAAAGTAACATCCAAGGATCCAAAGCAATTTGGATACCAAAATCAAAACAAATGTCTCTTATAGGTGTGCGGGAGCAATAGTAATGAAAATGAAGAAATCGAGATGATCTTGCCACACTTGAAAAATGAATGGGTAACCTCTAAGCTTAATGTTTTTATTTTGGTTATTTGGCTGCTCATTTAGTTTATGCATGCATGAGTTTTGATCTTAAATGGTTATGTTTTGTTTTTCATCTCATGTATGTTAAAAAGGTGTTATAATGAACATTTTAAATTTTTAATGATTTTTCATAATTTTTAGTTCATCCTAATGAATTTTGGTCAAAATTGGTTTTAAATGCAAATGATATCTCTCTAACAATTGATATCAACTTTTCAAATATTTAGATTTTATAAATTTTAATTTATAACCTAAAATTAAATGTTTATGCATATGATTTAAAATGTAAATGATATCTCTGTAATAATTGATATCAATTTTTGTCAAATGCATAACATTTTTGGAAAGCTTTATGCATATGCACTTAATTTCAACAATTGGTATTGCATAAAGTATTTTAGACTTAGATATATTGAATTTCATGTGCTACTAACATGTTTGTTATTCTTTGTTGAAATTCAATCTTGTTTAAGTGTCAAGATTTTAAAGTCAAATTTTGTTGGAATGCAATTTTGAGGGGGAGCTTTGATTTTTCAAATGTTTTTAATGTTAAATTACCAGTTACTCTCCAAAGTTATTTTTGAACTTTAAAATTGAATTATTTTTGATATAACAAAAAGGGGGAGAAATATGGTTTGAAAAATTCAATTTCTTAATGAAAAAGGGGAGCTGAACATTTTCATATATTTTTCAACAATTGATATCTTTTTCATTAAATATTTTATTAAGGGGGAGTTTTGCCAAAAACAATTTTTCAAATGTTTTGTTATATAAAAAAGGGGGAGATTGTTGAACTATGTTTTGATATAACATTTTATGGCAAAATGTTTTTTTACTTGAATTGAATTTATTCAAAGTTTTCAAAAATAATTCAAAGTTCATTTAATTTGGAATTGAACACAAAATTTTATGAATAATATCGTACTGTATGAATAGTACCGATACTGTATGAATAGTACTGATACTGTGTGAACAGTAGTATCAATACCATGAACAGTAGTATCGATACTATGATCAGTACTGATGCTAAAAATTCCAGAATGCAAAAATGGTACCGATACTGCTACAATAGTATCGATACCATGAACAGTAATATCGATACCGTGAATAGTAGTATCGATACTATCAAGCCCAACGGTCAAAAATACAAAGGTAGTACCGATACTCATTGAAGGAGTATCGATACTACTTATTCTGGGCAGTTTTATTTTGCAGAAAATGAATTCCCAACGGCTAGAAACGACCACAAACTCATTCCAACCTATAAATACAAGTTCAAGACACTTGAAGAAGGTAAAGAACACCTATCCAAGCAATCAAACACAAGAGAATAGTTTTTCATTCTTATTTTTCTATTCTCTTGTAAATATTATTGTGTTTGTGTGAGCTTAATTATTTGTAAACACCTATCTTTTAGAGGTTTTCTTTGTTTATATTTATTTTTCTTGTAAAAGGGTTGGTTCTATCTTAGCCAAGTGAAAAGATAAGGATTGGTTCTAGTAAAGCCTGTTAAAATCTAGGGAGTTGTAAATGTTACTCTTGATCTTGTAAAAAGAAAGAACAAATTAGTTAATTTGTTAGAAAATCCTTGGTGAGGAGCTAAGGTAGTGGAGGTAGACTTGGTTGAGAAGTCGAACCACTATAAATCGTTGTGCAAATTTTTATATCTTTCTAATCTCCTTACTCCCTAAACACAAAAACCCATTCATCCCCTCTTGGCAAACCCTTTTGGTTTTCGATTCGAGTTTCCACAAATCCCAACAAACTCCTTGCTTGGCTTGATTGTTTAGCCCACTTTGTGAGATTTTGAGCCTTGAGCATGTATGTCCTTATTTTTATGTTTTTTACTTGCTTAAGAGTGTCAAATTGAATGATGGAAATCTAGAACTTGTGGCTTGGATGCATTTTGAGATTACGTGTGAAATTTGATGCATTGACATGATTTAGGCGATAGAATTTACCCCCATTTTTACCCAACAAAAAAGCCTACCCTTTCTTTTCCACTAGTGAACCAAGTTGAAACCTATGCCCATTTTCCTTGTTTTTACCTTCATTATAAGCTATAAAACCTTTTACACCTCTTCTTCATGCTGGGGGCATGGGCACGACGCTGAGTTGACGTGGTAGTACTTGGAAGACCCTAGAAGATTCTGAAAGCAAGTTTACTTATCACGATTTTGGAGAGAGATTTTAGGATTTTCAATTTCTTTGAATTGATTTTAAAACATTTGAATTAAAAGTATCACTCAGTAGTAATTAGAATTTTTATTTTGAATTATCTTTTTTATTTTTAGGAAATCACAAGCCTATAAATACCCTTGCATGGGTAAGGCTGAAACAACCTATGAATTACTTTGTTTTTCTATTTTTATTTTTCAATCAAAGTTTATTTTTCTTTTCTTACTTTCTTTATTTTCAAGTCATTTTATTTTGCAAACTATTCTAAGTATGATCAACCATATCATGCTTAGCTAATTTATTTTAAGCCGAGAGCTAGTACAAATCAAATCCATGCATGGGAATTGAACATCGCTTATACCCTTTTGGGATACATTTTCGTCTTCCTGATTAGATAGTTTGGAAATCGACCTTACTGCAATTTAAAAGTTTTTCAAATCAAAAAGAGCTCGTTGGTCTGGATATCGTTTAATATACAGTTGGGAGGAATAATCGGCCTGTGGTAATTGACTTCCTGTGAACACTCTTAGCAGCAGTCCGCTAAGGAAATACGAGACCAGATTCGATTCTCGATGAGACAAAATATCCGAGTCGGACATTTCCATTTTAATTCGGATTATTTTAACGAAAATAGATGTGGTTAATTCAGTCAAGAATCGTCTTTCAAAGATAGACTTGGGAAGATCGGTATATGAGAGAAGGCCAAGTTGCAATGAGTTGGGCCTTGCAGACTGTAACCGACATGAATCCCGGAGCAAAAAAACCTTTTCAATGATCGCAAAAATTGAATCAAGCTAGCTCAAGGCGATTTTCATTTATTTGTGATTCCTAAACTTTATTTCATTTCTCTTCTAATTTACTGTTTTTCTCAATTTTATTTTGGATTTATTTTCTTTCTTCTCATCTAAATCACGTCTACCCCTTTTATAGTTTTTTATTTAATTACTACTTTTGGATCTAAACTCGAAGTTTATTTGCGCAGAAATTCGTTATTTTCCCCTATGGATCAACCCTTTTACTATACTACATTTTATTTTATTTGAAGATAATATTATTTTATTTTTGATGAGTAAAACGATGCTTGTCACCTAAATTTCCCCAAAATGAACTGGGATTACTTGGGTTTCTAAAACCTCTACTAAACCCGTTTTTGATTTTTCCTTTACCAAAACCGACAAGTGGGAGCTTGAATTGGAGTTGAAAGTGAAAGCGTGATGGTTCTTACCTTAGCTTAACCTTGCAATAGCTGGAAACCTATAAAGTTTCCACCTTTAGGCTTATCTTGAAGAAGAAGGCAAAGAACTATTCAACTTTTGAAATCTTTAATGGTAAAATTACTTCTTTAGTGCCTCTGATTCTGACTGCATACTAAAAACACCCTTTTTACTCTTCATTGGACTTGACTCAAGCCCAAATCTATCTAAATTTGGGTCTAAACTTCTCGTAAATTAAGGAATTAATTTAAGGCCCAACTAGGGCTCGCCCAAAACTCCTAATTGGAATCTGGGGTGTTACAAGTACATAAACCAAGAGTGATGGTTTTCGTAGTACCGGAAATTCTTGACTTAAATTAACATCTAAACATACACACCTAATTTGAATGACTAAGAGTTTTGTGCTCTACTTTTGTGATTAATCAAAGAGTAGTAAGCTCCCGTTGGCCCCTTGGCTACCAAAGATAAATGGTTACCTTTCTCCACCACTTTCCCTTTGTCTAACACAACTATAACATCACAGTTTTGAATGGTGCTTAGTCTGTGTGCTACGACAACACTTGTTCTCCCAACCATCACGCACTCCAATGCCTCTTGCACCGCTTTCTCAGATTTACTGTCAAGTGCACTGGTTGCTTCATCTAACAATAATATTGCTGGATTCCTCAATATGGCTCGGGCTATGGCGATACGTTGCTTCTGCCCCCCGGATAGTTGTACACCTCTGTCTCCACACCACGTATCATATCCATCCGCTAGGCCAACAATGAAATCATCTGCATTGGCTGCTTTGGCTGCTTCAATGATTTCAGATTCATTAGTTTTAACAGATGCTCCATACAAAATGTTTTCCTTGATGGTTCCGGAAAATAGTGCTGGTTCTTGGCTAACGAGTGCTATGTGTTTCCTCAATGACCTTAAGTTGTATAATTTTATATCTCGACCATCAATCTTCACTACTCCTTTGAGTGTGTCATAAAATCTCTCAATCAAACTGATCACTGTTGATTTACCAGACCCACTTTGTCCCACCAACGCTGTTGATTTCCCAGCTTCGATGGAGATTGAAAAGTCCTTCAAGATGATCATATTAGGCCTGGTCGGATATGCAAAATCAATGCCACAAATTTCCACATGTCCTGTAATTTCTTCAGCAATGTAACCGTTAGAATCATCGGGTTCAATTCTTGTGCAACGGTCTAAAATAGCAAACAAAGATCCAACAACCTCAACGCTCTTGGCCAAATCTGATGTCATGCTTGCAGCTTTAGCAATGAAAAAACCAGTGTTAATCAAAATGAGGTATGTTTCAATGAAGGCTTTTGAGGTGATGTGTCCCTGAGATACGAGTTTTGCGCCATACCAGAAATTAAAGGCCATAATGCTTGACAAAAGAAATCGAGACGACCCAAGTCCAAGACCAGCTAACCAGGATTGCCTAGCATTCTCTTTTCTAGGACTCTCGTGGGATTTCTGTAGCATTTTCAAGATTCGATCTTGAGATGAGAAGGCGGTAACAGTTCGGTGGTTGGAAACTGCCTCAGTAGCAAGCTTGCTGCTCTCTCGTTGTGCTTCAATAGCTTTTTGGGACATTCTTTTTAGTAATATCGTTCGAGCTAATAAGGAGAGGATGATGAGGGGTTGGACTACTATCATTACAATGGCAAGTCTCCAAGCAATGAATAGGCCCAGGGCAAAAGCCAAAGTTACACACGAGATGGTTTGCACTAGAAAAGACACTCCATCACCAATTAAAGATCTCACCTGTAAACATTTAACACCTCTAAGAATATTTGAATTTAACATCCAGATCAATTATATGCACCTTAGCATTTTGAGTTTTATTATTTACAATTTTCTTGTTATGTAGCTTGTTTTGAGATCTGATAAATATTAACTGTATGGGATCATGTAGCTGGTTCATATACGAACAACTCAACGTAACAATAAGAAAGGACATAATAAAAAGATGGAAAGAAGAACATACCCCACTTGCATCCTTTTCCAATCTAGAACAAACAGGGCCACTGGAATTCTCATCTTCCTCAAACCACCCAACTTCGAAAGTCATAATCTTTGAAAGCAACCATTCTCTTATCCTCTTTGTCAAGTGCTCTCCCATGTAAGAAAAATTATAATGCAGAATAATGTTGATTATCAGTGAAAATAGAAAAAACCCAAGGAAAGCCAATGCATAAACCTTGGCCTTTTCTTTAATTTCACCATGATCTCTGAGAAAAAACATTGATATCATTGACCCCATTGTGAAAGCTGAAAGTGGTTGCACTGCACCAAATAAAATTGCACTCAAGAATCCTTGGGTAGCTTGTTTCCACTCTGGTAAATTCAAGGCCAGCAATCTTCTGAAAGATGGTGTAGAAACTTTCATTTCTCCATCTAATGAAGCATGATTTGGTGCTGCAGAATTGGTTGAATTTGTTCGTCTGGCTCGAGAGGAGACTCTATGACTGCTAGCAATATCGATTTCCATGCTTGTTATATGAGCTGAATCATTCATTGAAAAATAATTATTACATTCTTCCACGACTTCCACTTGTTTGTTTGTTGAAGTTGCACTAGCATGGGATAAACGCCATTTTCAATTACCATCAACTCATTATGTGATCCGACTTCCATGGCCTGCCCATCTTGGACAACAACAATTAAATCTGCATGTCTAACAGTAGAAAGGCGGTGGGCAACAATGATTGTTGTACGTCCAATAGAGGCCTTGTCAAGAGCCTCCTGCACAATACGTTCGGATTCAGAGTCTAATGCACTTGTTGCCTCATCAAGGAGGAGAATTTTGGGTGCTTTTATCAAAGCTCTTGCTATGGCAATTCTTTGTTTCTGTCCACCAGACATTTGAATCCCTCTTTCTCCAACCTGTTAAATATAAAACTTAATTTGAACCTTTTTTGCCTTATATGGAAGATTCTTATTTTTTGTTGTTGTTGAAGCTGTAGGACTATATAGACTATCATTTTCTATTTCTGGATGTTATACTTGTTTAGTAAAGTGACCTGAAAAAAAATGCGGTTTACACTGACTTTGTAAAAATAAAGATAAACAAACCTGTTGAATATAAAACATAATTTTGAACATTTTTGCCTTAAATTGAAGATTATTTTTTTCAAGGTATAGAACTATATATAGGCTATCATTTTCTCTTTCTGGATGTTATACTTGTTTAGTAAAGTGACCTATAAAAAAATAAACCGGTTTACACTGACTTGGTAAAAATAATGATAAGCAAAAAAAACCTGGGTGTCATATCCTTGAGGAAACTGGGATATGAAATTATGGGCATTGGAAGCTTTAGCAGCTTCAATAACCTCTTCCATTCCAGTTTTTTCATTGCCAAAAAGTATGTTCTCTTTAATGGTTGTTGCAAACAGTGTAGGCTCTTGACTCACCAACCCCATTTGTGACCTTAACCACTTGAGCTGCAATTTTTTGATAGAAACCCCATCAAGAAGTATGTCTCCTCCAAGCGGATCATAAAACCTTTGCAACAATGAAATCAGTGTTGATTTTCCTGATCCACTACTACCCACCAAAGCCACAGTCTTCCCTGCAGGAATTTTGAGACAGAAATTCTTGAAAATTATGCTCTCAGGCCTTGTAGGGTATGCAAACTCAACTTGTTTGAATTCTAATTCTCCCACAATATTATCCAAGGTTTCCCCCTCCAAATTTTCTAAATCAATCTTTGGGACTCTTTTAATCATTTCATTTATATGCTCTGCAGCCGCACATGCTTCAAATAATGGCTTCAGGTTGGGTAATCCAATACCAAGTTCTCTGTTTAATACAAGAAAAATGACATTAAAAATCAGAATTAAAAAAAAAGAGTAAGAATGAAATGGAAAAAATGATATTCTTTTGCCACTATCTAAGAAAGCATGCATTTTGGTCAAGTATTAAAAGATTAAAACTCTTACTGTCCTCCCCAAGCAATACAACTTGCCACAGTGAATATAGTTCCACCCTCTCCATGGTTGCTAACCATTCTGCTACTATAGTAAATAATGAAAGCCCAAACAACAAAATTAATTCCATTGCTTCCAATGGCTAAGCCTTTAGCCATCCCTTGCTTCAGCCCCAACTTTAAAGATCCTTGTAGAACTGCAGAGAACTCGATTGTGGTTTTGTTTTCCCCGACAAAGGCATAAACTGTTCTTATGGAAGATATTGCCTGCTCTGCTATTGTGCTGGCTTTATTATACTCTACCCTAATCTTCCTTGCAAGACTCAGTAAAATTCTTCCATATATCAAAGATGGAGCCACCACAAGTATAATAAATGGAGAAACCACAAGGGCTAATCTCCATGCTAAGAGAAAAGGTATTATGTAACATCCAATAAATGTAGCACCAGTTGTTATTATGCTTGGAACCTGATACATGATAAACAAGTCAGTCGAATAGTTTCTGCAAAGCTAAATGAAGAGGATGAATATTTTGAGAAACATTTGCAACCTTCTCACTGAGAACATCTTGAATTATGAGACTGTCATTGGAAACACTTGTGACTACTTCAGCTGTGCTGGTTACATTCATGTCAAAGTAGCCAACATCTTGTCTTAGGACAGCTTTCAAATACCTTGTTCTCATTCGTGAGGCTTGCCTTTCACTTGACCTTGTCCAACAATATCCTTCTAAAAATTTTGAAATCATAGAGCAAAGTAGGAGTAATTAATTAATATGTTCGCTATCCCTTTAAGTCAGAAGCAATTAACAAGCAAAATAAGCATTTGCTTCAAACTCACTCAGGAAACACCCAACACCTCCACCACAGGCAATCAAAATCATGTATAGAGAAACCTGTCAGCCATGGATCTTGTGAGTTATATGTATTATATACACGGCATGGGCATAATCATTCGAATATATGGCAAAATCTAAAAGAAATTTGAGCATACTCGTATCAGATTTTCATCTCAAGTCTGAGTAATATTAATCATAGCTTGTGAGTAATAACGTACCTTATTAACGTTGTGGGTGAGCATATCAAGATATGAAGCTGAACCAGCGCCGCCAAAACTGTTAAACATACGGCCAGACAAGTATATCATGAGAGGAGCAGCAGTGCCATCAGCAACAGCTCCAATGAAGCCTGCAACCATCAACCACATATCTACACCATCCGCATGCATGAAAATAGAACCTATAGATCCATATTTCTCCTTCTTAACATCATCATTACAACTCATCGTTCTTTTTTCTTCCATCGCATTCTGTTTTTCTTCCTCCATTAACTATATCTGTTAATATCAAGATGCAGGCTCTTCTGCCAGATTCGAAGCCCCACAAGTACTGGGTTGATATTATATATGGCATTTATTATTTGTTAACCATGTGGTTCGTTGACCAGTTGTTTAAGCAAAGCAACAAATACAACGTTTGACATTTAATGACTATGATAGAATTCTTTTTATAAGGTGTATTTTAATCATAATATTAACTTAGATGAAGCCGATTGGTCTCCCATTTTCTACATTGTACAAAAACGAAATGATTTAATATTTAGGAGAGGCGTGATAGATTATGGCATAACTTTCCCAGTTACTATTCTTCGGGTGTTCTGTTTTTATGTTTGTGTATGATTTGAAATTTAAAAAAGATTACCATATTATGAAATATTAATTGAAAAACACAATTTTTACACATGATTGAAAGCAATAATAATAATCGATTTGAACAAATACGAACAAATCTAGATATAGTACTAGGCTTGTATTATTTGAACAAATCTAGATATAGTATAGGCTTATATTTTAGAATTGTATTGAGAATTGATATACAGTCAAGTTAATCGAACTTAAGTGAGTCTCCGATAAAAATATGCGTCCAATATGTACATAATTAACTATTAAAAAGTAAGATTAAAGTAAATTAAATTTTTTTTTAATTGATGTTAATTATTTTCTTTTTTATTAATTTTTTTTTATATTTTTGCTGGTTTTTATAAATTTTATAATTTTCAATAATTTAAATATATTTTTCAATATTAAATATTTGTACATAAAAGCACAAAATGATTGACAAAAATATCAAAAAATAATTGAATGTCAATTTAATAAATTTGCTTCTTTTAATCAACTGAATGAATTTAACAAACAAACTTTTTTTTTGGTTGACAATCGTCGTAATTGTCAAATAATTAATCATTTTTCTCAGATAATTATGCTAAGGATGTAATATAGAGATGAAGTGTGTCGGTCCACAAGGATTCAGAAATTTCTAATATCAATATGAATTGATTTTTAACCAACAAATATGTAAAACAAGAAAATTAAAAAGGGGTTTACAATAATAATGTAAATTAAATTAAATAAAACTAAAGTAAAAGCAATAGAAATTAGAAAGATAAAGTGTAGAAATTTAATTAAGATAAGAGATAGTCTCTAGCTTCGCTTCGCCTCAATCCGTCTCGATCATTGAAATATATTTTACTTTGAATACTTGCCGGTTATAGTCTACAAGACTCAACCCTTGCAACTTGCTCTTCTCTCTCGTGAACTGATTTCCAAAGCCAATCCTTGAAAATTAGCCCTTGTTTGGATTAATATCAGCTATCGGTATTAACACCAATTTAGAACTAGAAAAACCCATGCTCGGATTATGATGTCTCGATGAGAATCGAATCTAATCTTGATTTCCCTTGGGGGGGGCGCCACTAAGTTTGTTCTTAAGGAATTGAACTTGCTACAAGACAATTCTCCTCCCAACTGTAGATCAAAACTTCGATCAAACCATTGTGCGCTTTTTGGATTTGAAAGTGTTAAGATGTTTGAAGGAAGATCGATTGCCACCCTTGTCTGACGAAAATAAAGAAAGAAATCTGAAGATATAAAGCGCTTCTGCAAAAAGAAAAATTTAGCCAAGCATGGTAGAGAACATGATGTCGTGTAGAAAGAAAGAAGATGAAGAAGAAAAATATTTTTATTAAACTGAAAACCTAAAACAAAAGAAAAAGTCATAACCAGTTTTATATTGAATTCTGAACTTGTACATCTCTCAAGTTTTATTCCTAGAGGATATTTATAGCTTTGAATTAACCTAATGAAAATAAAATACTAACTCTTAATAAAATCAAAAACACTAAATTCCTAATTGATAGTAAAGTAAAAACCTAATAATAAATAATTAAAATCCCAATTAAAATTCTAAGCGAAAAAATCCTAATTAAATAAATAATAAAATCTAAGATGTTTGAATTCAATTACAACTTTTAATTCCAAAAGAATTGTGTTTTGTCTTGCTTTTCTCCTTTGATCTTGCTGATTGGATTATTTATTCACAATTTATGTTTGGATCGATCTTCCAATTAAAGTTGGCCTCCACTTCTCCCAAAAACTAGGAAAATATGTTTAATTTGTCTTTTAATTGTTGTTTCTTGAAAAACAGAGTCTTGCACAAATTCAAACATAAATAACCCAAATTAGCACTATAAAAAGAGGTAACACAAATTTATTAATAAAAAATATAAATTAAATAAAACACTTATCAACATTTTCATACAGATGTAAGATGACCATAAATATTCTTATGAAGAATATTATTCTCTCTGTCCTATTAAATTTGTCTATTGTTCTCTGTTGATTTTTTTTTGTTCATTTTTTTTTAATTTTAACTCATCATTATTTAATATTTATTATTGATAAAAATATGAAAAATATATTTTAAAAACCTTTAATCAAGTAATTTTTAGATATATATTTTATAAAATTTAGTTGTTTAAAAAAATTAAAATAATTGTGGTTAAAGTTTAAAATTTTTGACTTTTTGAAAGTCAATATTGGACATATTTAGTAGGACGGATGTAGTCACCTACTAAGTTTGCTTCTCGTCGAATAAGTAGAATGTCAACCATCCATGCCTTAGTGCATAGGGCGGTTATGGCACGAATCAAGGAGAACGGATTTACAGTCGAAGTAGGGATAAAAGTTTGTGGACATCGGCACTATAGCTCTAAAGCAATACTTTCTTGAATTCATGGGACCATACAATTTTCAAACCTTCATATACGCCCCAAAGCTCGGCTTGAAGATATGAATAAAAACCAAGTTGTTTGCTGAAACCCAAGATGAAATTGAATTCATTGGACTTACCTCTATTAGATTTTATTAATTTCAGTAAAATGAGAATTGGATCATAATTTTATTAAAAATTGATCTTCATATATATAATTTCTTAGTATATAGTTACTAGAATTGGATCATAATTCCATCACTCACTAAAGTACAAAAATGACCTCTCAAGAGGGATGGTTTTCGTCGTACCAGAAGTTCTTGACTCAAATTAACATCTAAAAATACACACCTTATTTGAATACTATCATAATTCCATCACTCACTAAAGTACAAAAATGACCTCTCAAGAGGGATGGTTTTCGTCGTACCAGAAGTTCTTGACTCAAATTAACATCTAAAAATACACACCTTATTTGAATACTAAGAATTTTGTACTCTACTTTGGTGATTAATCAAATAGTAGTAGTAGTAAGCTCCCGTTGGCCCCTTGGCTACTAAAGATGTTACCTTTCTCCACCACTTCCCTTTGTCTAACACGGCAATAACATCAAAGTTTTGAATGGTACTTAGTCTGTGTGCTACGACAAAACTGGTTCTCCCAATCATCATTCGCACCAATGCCTCTTGCACCACTTTCTCAGATTTACTGTCCAGTGCACTGGTTTCTTCATCTAACAATAAAATCTTCGGATTCCTCAATATGGCTCGGGTTATAGCAATCCATTGCTTTTGGCCCCCAGATAGTTGCACACCTCTGTCTCCGCACCAGGTATCGTAACAACCTACTAGGCCTGCTATGAAATCATTTTCATTTGCTTCTTTGGTTGCTTCAATGATTTCAGATTCATCGGTTTTTTCTGATGTTCCATATAGAATGTTTTCCCTTATTGTTCCAGAAAATAGAGTCGGTTCTGTTGGTTTTTAGGCAAAGTCCCACATTGGTTGTGTATAAGGAGGAGAGAAAATTCTTTTGTTATAAATAGAGCCATCCTCCTCTTTAGTTAAACATTCCACAAATATAAGCCTTCTTCTATATTAAAGGCTATTTGTATTATTTCTTTCTCTTTGTAATATTTCCTTTATTAGTGAAATATTATTTTAGTAGTGTTCGAGGAGGTAGGCATAATTTTGGCCTAACCTCGTTAAATTTTGGTGTTCTCTTTATGTCAATTTAATAGCTATTGTCGGGTATAGTTGTTGTTAATTATTGTCCTATTAAAATTACTTGTTTTGGTAGTTCTGTCTAAGGAAAGTGGGTTTTAAGAGGGACCATTGTGACCCCTCCTCTTTCTTGGAAATCTACCTTGGGTGTGATTTTTTAATACAACCGTTTTCACACTAGTCACCTAGATAATAGTTTTCAAGGTGAATTTGTTAGTATTGGTGGAAATTAACCCGAATTCCACAACAATTGGCACGTCTAATTCTTTTGAAGGGATTGCATTTCTTCATTCATGATGATCCTCCACTTTTTATGTTATGAACTTTGGACTGCTTCAGCAGGAACATCATCAATTGCAATTGGTGATGCAAAAGAAAGATGTATTTACTGACAAGAATTACATCCGCTACATAGCAAGATTGGTGGCTAAAAGCTACGCTCAAACGGAGGGAGTTGATTATAATGAAGTATTTTCTCCAGTTGTAAAACATTCCTCCATTAGAATTTTGTTGGCTTTGGTAGCACAGCTGGATTTGGAACTAGTTCAGATGGATGTAAAAACTGCATTTTTACATGGAGACTTGGATGAGGAAATCTACATGACTCAGCCAGATGGATTCAAAGTTGCTGAAAAAGAAGAGATGGTGTGCAAATTAGAAAAATTGATGTACGGATTGAAGGAATCTCCAAGGCAGTGGTACAAGCGATTTGACAAGTTTATGATAGGACAGAAGTATACAAGAAGCAAATATGATCATTGTGTGTATTTACGCAAGTTACAAGACGAATCATATATATATATTCTTCTTTATGTTGATGATATGTTGATAGCTTCCACGAATCAGACATAAATTGCGAAACTAAAGACTCAATTGAACAAGGAGTTTGAGATGAAGGATCTTGGTGAAGCGAAAAAGATTCTAGGCATGGAGATATTAAGGGATAAGAAATTGGGAAGGCTTTGTTTGTCTCAGAAAGAATATCTGAGGAAGGTACTAAAATGTTTTGGTATGAATGAGAAGTTAAAACCAGTTAGTACACCTCTTGCTCCTCATTTCAAGTTCAGTGCATCCATGTCACCTAAGGATGATGCAGAACGAGAATACATGTCAAAGGTTCCGTATGCAAGTTCTGTTGGTAGCTTGATGTATGCAATGGTGTGTACGAGACCTGATATTTCACAGGTAGTTGGGGTTGTGAGCATGTATATGCATGATCCTGGAAAGGAGCATTGGCAAGCTGTGAAATAGATTCTGCGGTATATTCTGAACACCGTAGATGTTGGTTTGGTCTTTCAGCAGGACAAACAAGGTCAGTGTGTAGTTGGGTATTGTGATTAAGACTATGCAGGTGATTTGGACAAGCGTCGATCAACTACTGGTTATGTGTTTACATTTGCAAAGGCATCAGTCAGTTGGAAGTCCACCTTACAGTCAACAGTGGCTTTGTCTACTACAGAGATAGAGTATATGACAGTTACAGAGGCTGTGAAAGAGGCAATTTGGCTTCAATGCTTGGTGAATTGGGAATGGAACAGAAGCACATCAAAGTGCATTCTGACAGTCAGAGTGCTATTCATTTAGCAAAGAACCAGGTTTACCATGCAAGGACGAAGCACATCGATGTTCGATATCACTTTGTACGAGAGATTCTAGAAGAAGGTGAAGTCATAATCCAGAAGATTCGGACTACTGAGAATCCTGCTGATATATTGACAAAAGTGATAACTGCGGTCAAGTTTAAACATTGTTTAGACTTGGTCAATATTGTTACAAATTGAAAGATGAATTTGCAGACACTACTGAAGATTGGATTTTTGAGAGATGTGTGTGGAATTTTCCAAGGTGGAGATTTGTTGGTTTTTTGGCAAAGTCCCACATTGGTTGTGTATAAGGAGGATGGAAATTCTTTTGTTATAAATAGAACCATTCTCCTCCTTAGTTAAGCATCCCACAAATATAAGTCTTCTTCTATATTAAAGGCTATTTGTATTATTTCTTTCTCTTTGTAATATTTCCTCTATTAGTGAAATATTATTTTAGTAGTGTTCGAGGAGGTATGAATAATTTTGGCCTAACCTCGTTAAATTTTGGTGTTATCTTTATGTCTATTTAATAGCTATTGTCGGGTATAGTTGTTGTTAATTATTGTCCTATTAAAATTACATGTCTTGGTAGTTCTGTCTAAGGAAAGTGGGTTTTAAGAGGGACCATTATGACCCTCCTCTTTCCTGGGAATCTACCTTGGGTGTGATTTTTAGTACAATCGTTTTCACACTAGTCACCTAGATAATAGTTTTCAAGGTGAATTTGTTATTATTTGTGGAAATTAACCCGAATTCCACAACAGGTTATTGGCTAACAAGTTCCACGTGTTTCCTCAACGACCTTAGCTTGTATGACTTTACATCTTGACCATATATCTTCACTACTCCTTTAAGAGGATCATAACATCTCTCTATTAAACTAATGATGGTTGATTTATCAGATCCACTTTGTCCCACCAATGCTGTTGATTTCCCAGCTTCTATGGTGACTGAGAAGTCTTAAAACTGTCACATTAGGCCGAGCTGGATAAGAAAAATCAAAGTCACAAATTTGTACACGACCTGCAATTTCCTCAGCAAGGTAGCTATTAGATTCATCAGGTTAAATCCCTCTGCTACGGTCTAATATAGCAAACAAAGATCCCACTACCTCAGTGCTCTTTGCCAAATCCAATGTCATGCTTGCAGCTTGGGCAATGACAACACCGGTACTATCTAAAATGATGAATGTTTCAGTGAGGGTTTTTGCAGTGATATATCCTTGAGATATGAGTTTTCCACCATACCAGAAATCAAAGGCCATAATACAGACATTAAGTAATTGAGCTGTTCCAAGTCCAAGACCTGCAAACAAAGATTGTCTAACATTCTCTTTTCTTGGACCTCCGTGGGCTGTTTGCAGCATTTTAAGGATTTGATCCTGAGATGAGAAGGCAGTAATTGTACGGTGGTTGGAAACTGCCTCAGCAGCAAGCTTGCTGCTCTCTTGTTGTGCTTTGATGGCTTTCTGGGACATTCTTTTAAGAACAACCAATTGAGTATAGAAGAAACAGACGCTGAGCAGTTGGACAACAATCATGACAATGGCAAGTCTCCACGCAATGAATAGGCCAGTGACAAAAGCTAGACCTACACCTGAGATGGTTTGAACAACAAGAGACACTTCATCACCTACTAAAGATCGCACCTGGAAACATACATGATCAAATTCTAACTTATAATTTTACATTTCAGACTCAGAAATGATCTCGGCTGAGAATGGGCGCAAGCATATCACGGGAAGAAAAAGTACGAGTCTATGTTAGCCCTTCAGAACAAAGTTTTAACGGATGCTGAAAGATAAAAAAAAGGGATCACGCCATAAAACAACAGAGAAGTAAGGCTCGAGAGGAGAAGGTGTTGGATGTGTGAGCCAGATCTCTCTCGGACTCGGATTTCAGTAATTGGAAAAAAAGTTGTCGTGAAAAATGCAAATGAAGGATGGACATTTGCGAAGCAGTTAGGTTTTAGAATTGAAGGAAATGAAGAAGTGGTGGCCGAATATGCAAGGCTGGAAGGGTTGTAGAACTTAGCTGCTCCAATTCGGTGATATGGTGGAGGTAGTTTTCAGTGGCGTTAATTATGATGACTTTATTTTCGTGTGCTTTGATGATTTGACTTATGGTTATTTTGTAAAAGGAGGCCTCGATGGTGGTCTTGGAGGTGAGGAGTAACATGATAGCTGAGTGTTGCATTTACTTGTTGGGTTCTTCAGGATCTTTGATTATTTTGGATTCTAATGAATCAGATTTGGAGGCTATTTTTCGTGTGTTAGTTTGCTATGGATCATAATCTCCTGCTTGATTTTTTAATGCAAAGGATCTGGAGCTACAGAATCGGATTCTTATGTGGTGGTTTCTTGTTGCTGTGTAATCGAACCTTGAATTGTCAACTAATCTGGGAAAGAGCGTGGTTGGATTTATCCTTTATTTGGGCACTCAATTTTTTTAGTTCATTAGCTTTGAACCTCGATTCTTTGGAAGTTATATTTGGTATGCTAATGATTTTCTAGGGGATGTTGGATGTGTTGTTTGGTATTATTCCAGTTCACTTTTTTCCGAATTATAGTGCGAATGGCGTTTGGATTATTTGTCCAAGATTTTCTAATGCTCTCGGTTAGGAGCTAGTGTTTTGTAAAGCTGTTTTGTTGAAGCCTCAAACTCAAGCTCGAGCTTGAACTTGAACCTTAAATACATGAAAACTTTATACTGTATTTTTAAAATAAAATCTTAATATATTATATTTTCGAGCTGCTCATCAGCTTTTCGAGTCGAGTATCAAATAACTTGTTTCAACTCTTTAAGAACTTGATTCGAGCTTGAGCTCAAGTTGAGTCCATTCGAGTCGAGTATTTATCGAGGTTTTGATCGAGTCGATCTCGAGTAGCTCACGATCTGTTTCGTCTCATTTACGGCCCTAGTTGGTGGTGGAGGTTGATGGGAGAGAGCTGGAGCTCGAGGATTTCATTGTGCATGATTAAATGTTATTTGAAGAATATAGAGCAGCTTTTGAATTTCATCAGAGTCTAGAGCTTAAGATCGAGGCATTTTCTGGTAAATTTGAAGGAGCTTTTAAGTTTTTTGGGTGTTGGTCTTCGTTGTGCTGACGAATTGGATTGATTTCTCTAACTCATGTTTGAGCGTGCTGTTTGTTCCGGATCCTGATGGTTTCTTCAGTGTTAAAGGGGTGGTTTGTTTTAGGCTACATACATCAATCAGATGTCTCGTCAGCGGGGAAGGCTCAATTGATGTTGATGATTTCTATTCCAATGTTGTCCAGATTAGCCTGCTAAGTGAGCATGATTTTATGGTGGATTGTATAACTCTTATCAAATTCGAAGATAAGGAAGGTGAGTTCAAAGATTCCTTGAATAGTGATGTGCAAGGCATGCTAGAACTGTATGTAGCTCTTCTTTCTCCCTAATTTTCATCTTAAGCAAGCAGATACAATGGTAGACTGCTCTATCCACAAAGTATGCAACGGTGGACGTTTGTGCGGATAGGGATAAATATCAGAATTGGGTGCTGCTGTTTGTAGTAATCGATTGGTTTTGGTACAACTTGACTGATTGTTTGCGGTTTGTTGTAAGTTGTATTGTTTTTAAGTTGGGGTTAATTATCGTGTGATCATGGCGTAACTTTGTTCTTTGTTTCAATTCGTGTCGGATTGGATAGTAATCTGCTGCTTCTGATAATTTTTGAGCTTCTTTGAAGTAACTTTTGGCAATTTTTGACTTTTGGTCAATAACTCAATATTGCTCTTATTAATATAATTTAACTTTGCTATGAAAGAAACGACCATTCCTATAGAATGAATCGGGTTAGCTTATCACGAGCAAGAAAAAACATTCAAAAAACTTATAATGATTCTATCTGATTTATTATTATCATCTGTACGCACCAATTTTTTTTACTAAACTTACAGCAGCCTCATGCCTCACCCCTGCCACCAAATAGCTCCCATGTCCCTACGCCTGCAACAAAACCCCATAATATCCGGGGCATTAAAACTCACAATGATCACAAACAGCAACCTAGTATTATATTAGGTTTTTATTTTATATTAAATTTATGTAAGAATATGGATATATAATCCATGGAAAAACAAAAATGTACACAGAGACAAAGGGACAGAAAAAAAAAATTCAGAGCAATCAAAAAGGAAATACAATCAGTTTTTTTCCAGCAATCTCGTTTGAAGGTATTTCGATGTGTGTTTTTCTTTTTCTTTTTTCCTGTTGGATGCTAGTTATAGGGTAAAAAAAACAAAAATGAAATAAAATAACGATTTAGGAGAGAATTTACCTTGCCCGGTCGGTTGAGTTCATGCCGCCGGGGTGTCTTCGTTGTGAAAGGAGAGCGTCGGAAACCCTTTTGGTCGTTTAGGGTTGTGGTCTTAGTCTCGGTTTAGGGTGGTCTAGGGCCGAATCTGGTGAGATATGAGTGTGTGTGACTAACACGAGTGTAGGAAAACCACCACCGGCGTGGGGTGGCCGAGCTTTGTCTTGGTTTCGGCGTGCAACGCCGTTTGGAGTGAGGAAGAAAGGGGAGGAGTTAGGGCTATTTTCATGTAGAAATGAGTTCTGGAAAGGGATGGGGTATTGATATTTAAGCTTTTTGGGTAAACCACGCTAAGGTCCTTGAACCTTTAGCGTGTTATACACAATGGCCACTAGTTTAGGGTTAAATCACCCTCTTGGTCCTTTCTGTTTAATATGATTAGCGTGTTAGTCATTATTTAGGGTTAATCGTGCTTCAGGTCCTCCTAGTTTTAGCGTTTTTTGTGATTTAGTCACCATTTCCTTTTATTTTCTAAGATTTATGAATTAGATTCATGTTTTTATATTATTTTAATTTAGTCCTCTGTTAGATGTATTATTTTTTTTTTCGAGATTGGCTATTGATATTTATGATATTCCATTTTAGTCCTATGTTTATGGTTTTGTTATGATTATGGGGCTTCTACTTGTTATTTTCTGGTTTAATGCTATAATATTTGTTTTATTAATGTTTAAGATATCAAAGTTGCTTTATAATTATTTGTCACCATGTAATGAATAGATAATGTATATTGTTTATTTATACCATTAAAGTATGTTTTATGTAATATGTATCTATTTATGTATTTTATTGTCTCTTACTTCATTATTATTTTTTAGTATTACATAATATTATATTGTGTAAATGTTATAGTGTTTTTATAATAAAATCATGACATAGGTTAAATATAATATTAGAAAAATTATATATATATTTATAAGTAATATAAAGTTAAAAATTTAGTATTACATATATTTATTGTGTAAATGTTATAGTGTTTATAAATATCATGACATAGGTTAAATATAATATTTAGAAAAATTATATATATTTAAAAGTAATATAAAGTTAAAAATAAATTTAAAATTTTTCTTTTAATCCATGATATTTTTCTCTAAGTGCTTCATTGTATCATATTCTATTTTATTTAAAAGCCTCATTAGCATAACTTAATCGATTAGATATTGGATTTAAGGGTGGTATTATGTATTTTAAATATTATGATAGGACAGTCTAAAATAACTAGATGCCATTTTCCGATATTTTAAAATAAATAAATATCCCACTAGAAAAACCTAAAAATTGATTGCATTTAAAATTAATTAATTTTGGAGGGAAAAGGAAATATTCATTATTTTAAACTTATCGAGACAATTTGCTAATTTTATTAGAGATTAAGTCTCGGTGTTTTTAGATTATTGAATATCTCTTTCTTTTCTAATAATATATCTCTTATCTTTTCTAATAATATTCGGATTAATGAATTAATTTTTTTCTTTGGTAGAATAAATTTTTTAATATGGAATCCTTAGGAAAAAATTATTATATTCTTTTATTAAGTTGAAAGAGAATATTCGTCTTAAAGTATTTTAGGGAGTATTTTCTCTTCAATTGGAAATAAGAGAATATTTTATATTTTCCTTATAATTTTTGTTCTATAATATTTGTATGGTTGAATTAGGAATAATGAAATCGTGATTTAAATATATATTCGAATTCTTAGATTTCTACTATTTAGAGACAATATATAATCGATGGGTACCAATTTTGGGGCGTTGTGGGGGTGCTTATCCTTCCCACACGTAATCGACCCCCAACTTTTTTTTATTACTAAAATGGATTTCTGGTTATACGTGGAGACTCCGCTGGGGACATTAGAGGCTCAAGCCTTAAATCGATTATATATGGTGTCTATAGTTAGAAATTGAGAATTCAGTTATATTTAATTTACGATTCCTTTGATTCCTTTCAATTGTTATTTAATATCTTTGTATACTAATGAGTGTATTTGATTAAGTTTCAGATGTTAAAGTCTCAGATTCGCTTTAGTTCATTTTTGTGTCGTTGTTTGTCAAAGGTTTGATAATTTCTCCTCACACACAATACTTGCATTGCATCATAAGCTATATACACGAGCTCTTCCTTTTAAGTGGGAGTGAAAGCGACGTCTTCATGAGAATTTTCTCCGTGTCAGACCTAGCAATTAGCTTCCGGGGTACATATCCTATGTCTTCGTGAGAATTTTATCCGTGTTAGGCATAGGGAAATGTGCCCTCTCGAATTGAACTCGATCCGCTTAAGCCTATAATGGGTGAGGATTGAGGGTCTGGCTCGCCCAAGGGGGCACCAACAAGGACAATTCGAGTACCTTTACTCTTAGAACCGAAACTCTGCATATAATAAACCATAGAAACCCACCCGATTTAAGACCAAGCCGAAACTTTGTCCATAGGTACCAAATAAGTGTACACAAAGGAGAAATGAACTCTAACCTTTTTTTAAATATATTTTATAAATGCATGAATTAGAAAATTATGCGGTTTAAGGTTATCTTGTTTCATTTTCTGTTTCCTTTCATTTTGATATTGCATTGCATCATTCAAGATTGAGGGTGTTGATCTTTAATTAATCATCAAATTGGAAAGCTTTTAGTAATGGACGAAAAGTATTCGAGTCAAATTGTTCAAAACTCCGAGGTACGACAGTGGTCTGAAGCACTACAAAGACAAGAAGGGGACAGTTTGCAAGCCGATCATGTGTCAGAATTATTGGGTTATGCTCCTATTTCTCTTAAAAGAAATGACGTCTAAGACTTACGAGACATTTGGGAAAAATGGGAATCAAGTAAGAAACTGCAGTTTTACCAGTGTTATGGGGACATTTCCTATATGTTGTATGTTGACATAGAGGATGAGTTGCTCCGAGCCTTGATTCAATTTTGGAATCCAGGTTACAACTGCTTCACTTTCAATCAAGAAGATATGGTTCCTACCATCGAAGAATATATTGCTTTGTTGCACATAGAAGAGGCTCAAGAGAATCGAATTTATTCCAAATCCATCAAAACTCAACCCTTCAGAATCAAATTAGCAAAAATTACGGGAGTTCGCGAGGAATGGGTGGTTGCTCGTACCAAACAAAAAGGCGAAGGTATTTCTTGGACTGCTATTAAAGAAATTATTCAAAGTCATCCTGACGAGAAAATTCGATTTGATCTTTTAGCACTGGGTATTTATGGCTTAGTCATCTTCCCGAAGGCCTTGGGATATATTGAGGCTGCAGTTGTGGATTTATTTGAACAATTACCAAAAAAGATCAACCCTGCTCCTGTGATTTTAACAGAGACCTTCCGATCCTTGAATGCTTGTCGAAGGCTTGGAGGTGGTCGATTTTCAGGGTGCGAACAACTACTATATGTCTGGATACGTAGTCATTTTTGGAAAATTGAAAAGATTTCATATCATCGTTTTAGTACCAGCTACTCGCCTTTGAGAGAATTCCTCGAGCAAGATTGGCCAAAAGGAGTCACTAAAGACATGTGGATAAATGCCTTTAGAAATATGAGAGACAAGGACATTGTTTGGCGCGCCCCTTGGCAAATACAAAGTGAACTCCTCTATAAATGTGGTGACTACAATTGGGTGATGCTGCTTGGTTTGTGGGGAGGAATTAGGTACGCACCCCTTTTGGTTTTGAGGCAATATGATGGCCGTCAATTTGTCCATGTCACTGCTGGATTGCAATCATCTGAATTTGTGTTTCACGGAAACAATTATAAGAAGAACATCCTTGAGGCAGTTAGAGCATGGAAAAAGACTTTCCGTACTAGAGCTGAGGCAGCCAAAGTGATGTTGACGCCAGATTATGAGGAGTGGAGGTATGCTAGAAAGAATGAAAATATTCCTCTACTTGACCAAAATGAGGATATCTCTATGGAAGAAAGAATTCAGATAGTCCCATCAGAGGTAGAGATCTTGAGAACGGAGTTCGAGGCCGAGAAAGAAGGTTGGTCAAAAGAACTGGAACAGATGCGACAAGACAAATACATGTTGAGTATCGATGCTGACTTTCATGCTGCACAATTTGCAATGCTAAAAGTGAGAAAAGAAAAAATAGAATCAGATTTAAAAGATCTGAAGAAGGATTACTACAAGCTGCAAAAATCTAGGTCCATAGTTGGGTCAAGCAGAACGTCAGCACAATTAACCAAAGAGTTAAACGAAGAGAAACATCAAGTCAAAAATATGAAGGCAAGAAACGATCGTCTACTCAAGAGCTTAGAGAAAGGGAAGAAAAAAAGTAGATGAGCTTGAGTTTGATAAGAGGGAGTGGATCATAAAATATAAAGCTCAGAATCGCGAAGCTATGAAAGAATTAAAAAGGGAGAAAGATCGTGTCAAAGAACTGGAAGATGAAAAGAATAGCATTCTTGAGGGATTCGAGGCTGAGAAGACCATCATGTTTAGAGGATTTGAAGCTGAAATGAATAACATGCTTGTCGAACTTGATGATAGAGGACAAAGAATCGAAGAATTTGATACTGAAAGGAAGAGATGGGAATTGGAAAAGCAACACTTCAATACTACGCTTGAAGCAAGGCAAGAGACAAGCAACAGCTGGATAAAAAGGTGTGGAGACAAAAATACAGAAGTACGAAGTCTCAATCGAAGGATGCAGGAAAAACATTCAAGACTTGAAGAGGATCTGGCTCAGTGTCGGGCTAAAAACACAGAATTCAGTGATTACATCCTACAACTCGAAGAATCCTTGTTCCAAGAAAATGTTCTCCGGGGACCGAGTGATCTTCAGGA
The DNA here is from genome assembly GCF_006381635.1 of Hibiscus syriacus. NCBI lineage: Eukaryota > Viridiplantae > Streptophyta > Magnoliopsida > Malvales > Malvaceae > Hibiscus > Hibiscus syriacus. The sequence continues at coordinate 314,776 of NW_024062899.1, forward strand.
AAGTCTTGAAGAGAATGCCTTACTGCGAAAGCGAATTCAACATCTGGAAAGTGCACTGCAGAGTTTTCATGTACGAATTAATGAGCTAGAGCGAAATCTTCAAGGAACTACTGAACAGTGGCAAAAATCAAATGATTTCTATGAAGAACAAAATGCAGCCAGAAGCAACATGGTAGCCGAGGCCATAATACAGATGAGTGAAGTTGCCAGATACATTGGAGAACTAGCTGTCGAAGCAAAGGTCATCGAGCACCACATCAATCCGATTTCTAAGTGTGGGAAGAAGATGTTGTGGATGATTAGTGAAATTGCTGAGCTTAATAGAAGAGCTAGGCCGTATCTATGAACTATTATGTAATGAAACTTTTTGTTGCAATGAATGTTGAACTAAGCCGTATCTGTAGAAGTGAACTATTATGTAATGAAAACTTTTTGTTATAATGGAAGTTGTTCTATGACAATTAACTTTTTTGGATCAATACCTCTTGCATACATTCATTCTTCATTTGTATTTATTTATGTATGAATTTTAAATATTTCGCATTAAGACATGCATTCATTAATTAAAAGCACCAAAATAATACGATAAGGTTTCCAATCGCAGTTACCCTGGCCCCTATTAGCAACAAAGAAACGCAACATTCTTACTATACCAGGAAAGTGAGTAAGAAGATGGACGACAAATTGGACCGTCTCGAGCAAGAGCAGAAAGATATGCAGGCAGAAATGAAAAGTAAATTTGAAAAGATTGAGGCCAATATTGCAGTTCACAACTGAATATGCTGCAGAAATTAGAGGACCTATTCAAGAAACATGCTGAAAAGAGTCATGCTGGAAATCCCGCCTCCTTTAACCAAGATTCCATACCCCCTCCAGGGATCACAACAGAATTTAGTCCTCCTCTTGGTTTCACACCTATACACATCTTTGCTCGTTCTTCGATACCTCAAGAAGCTCGATCTCATGCATATGTTAGCAATGAGAATCAACAACAACAAATGGGATCCACATTCCCAAATAGCTATCAGTCTATTCCAGGAGTAAGGCTAGGATAATTTAGTACTGAGCACCTAATTCCAGATCTAAATGAGTTAGCCGAAAAGGAGAAAGCCAATGAAGAAATAACTCAACAGTTGAAGAATTTGGATGAAATGGGTAAAATCGGTTGAAGTGGTTGAATCATTCTATGGGTTTGACGCTAGAAAGCTGAGTTTGGTCCCAGACTTGATCATCCCTATGAAGTTCAAGGTTCCCGAATTTGAAAAATACGATGGTACCACATGCCCTTCATCTCATATCACCATGTTTTGCCGAAGGATGGCCGGCCATGTGCAATACGAAAAGCTACTGATTCACTGTTTTCAAGACAGTCTGAAAGGATCTGCCGCCAAATGGTACAACCAATTAACTAGGGCTCACATTAAATCATAGAGAGACTTGGCAAAGGCATTCCTAGAACAGTATCGCCATGTCATATATATGGTTCCTGATCGGTGGACTCTTCAGAATATGGAAAAGAGAAATAATGAGACTTTCTGACAATATGCCCAGAGGTGGTGTGACGTGGCCGCAAAGGTCCAACCCCCTTTACTTGAAAAAGAAGCTACTGTAATTTTTGTCAACACCTTGAAGGCTCCGTACCTAGGGCATTTACTTGGAAATGCCACCAAAAACTTTGCTGATCTAGTTATCTCAGGGGAGCTCATCGAGAACGCTATAAAGAGTGGCAAGATCGAGGCAGTTGATAGGTCCAGTTCAAAAAAACCAGTATACCGGAAAAAAGAAAACGAAGTTAATAATGCAAATGTATACAACAAGAATACTTCGAAAAGTGTCACAATAACCCAACCAAGAGATGAAAGGAATGACACGAGCACCGCCAGAAATGATTCCAAGGGACCTCGCAAGGAGAATGAGAGAATGTCCTTCACACCACTACCAGTACCCTACTCTGAGATATACGCCTCGTTATTAAAGGAGTATGCTGTGCGCCCTTATCGTTTGACTCCTCTGCAACCACCGTACCCTCATTGGTATGACGTAAATGCACATTGTGATTACCACGATGGAATTACTGGTCACTCTATTGAGAACTGTTTGGCCTTCAAAAAAGTTGTGCAAAATCTGATTAATACTGGGGGATTGCAATTTGATTCACCTGATGTATCGACAAACCCACTACCGAATCATGGAGGTAAAGGTGTGAACGCAGTCCATGAGGAGAATAGAAAAAAATGAAGACAGATGTTGATGAAATCAAATCTCCCTTCATTTGGGTGTTCCAACAACTTTATCATGTCGGCATGGTTCAACAAGATCCTAAACCAAAGCCCAATGAATGTGAAAATTATTGTGAATATCACCAAGAAGAAGGACACAAAATTCAACTTTGCCCTGAATTTAGGGGGTTACTACAAAAGTTGATGGACAACAAGGAAATAGAATTCTTTGAGAAAGATGAGGAAAAAAGAGGAGAAGATGTCTGCACAACCAAAAATTCCAAGCCAATGCATAAAACAAATAAGCCTGTGGTCATCACTATGAGACCATCTGCGATGAATTCCACGTCAGTGAAGCCAAAAGTTGTTATCACGACCCCTTCACCATTTCCGTTTAAAGATACCCACAAGGTACCTTGGTACTACACTGCCAATGTTTCAATGATAAGGGGATATGGTTCGCTAGAGGAAACAAAAGTAGCTGAAGAAAATGATAAAACACCAGGAAGCAGCTTGAAGAATGAAATAGTGAGCGAAGTAGGGCACTTTACAAAAAGTGGAAGGTGTTACTCTCCTGAAACATCAAAAGAAGCAGACAAGGGGAAATTGAAGGGAAAAGCTGCAGTGGTACCGCAAAGGATATTTAATGATGAGCCCCTACCACTAATCAATGAGTCGGTAACTGAAGCACAAGCACAAGAATTCTTGAAATTCTTAAAACATAGTGAGTATAGTGTAGTAGAGCAGCTACATAAGCAACAAGCACGAATTTCAATTCTGGATCTGTTAATGAATTTAGAAGTACATCAGAATGCTCTACTTAGAGTGCTCAATCAAACATTTGTGCCTGAGGATATAACAGTGAACAAGTTGGATCGAATTGTGGGGCATATAGCTGCAGACAATTACATAACATTCACTGATGATGAAATTCCTGATGGTGGAATGGGATCGGTAAAAGCCCTCAATATCACAACCCACTGCCATGGTCATGTCTTACCAGGTGTTTTGATTGAAAATGGGTCGGCACTCAATGTTATGCCTATGGCCACATTACGAAGATTACCAGTGGACAACTCACATATGAGGGCCTACCAAAATGTTATTAGAGCCTTTGATGAAACCCAACGGGATGTCCTTGGAAAGATGGAGGTACCATTAATGATTGGACCAACTGTTTACAATATTGATTTTGTGGTAATGGATATCAACCCATCATATAACTGCTTGCTTGGGAGACCATGGATTCATTCTGCAGGGGCAGTCCCTTCGTCATTGCATCAGAAATTGAAATTTGTGACAGATGGCCAGTTAATCAGTATTGGGGCAGAGGAAGAGATCATTGCTTCCGTGACGACTGACACCCCTTACATTGAGACCAATGAGAATGCCCTAGAGTGTTCCTTCAGAGCCTTAGAATTTGTCAACGCTACTTTCATTGCTGAAGGAAACAAGATTCCTCACCCGCATTTATCTGAGTGCACTAAGATGACCGTGCGAGAGACTCTAGGAAAAGGAGCTAAAATTGGAAAGGGTCTTGGTAGATGCTTGCAGGGGACTTTACATCCCAAATTTGTTATGATGAAGAGCGACCGCTTTGGGCTTGGGTTTGAGCCTGATTCTCAGCAAAGAAAGAAAGAATTAAAGAGGAGATGTGAAGTAAGAAGAGCTAGACTGAAAAGAGAGGACATTCCGTGGGATCGTATGTTTTTCCCTCCCTTAAAGAGCTCATTCAAGTTTGGAGGAGTGAACGATATGGAGCAACAGTTAGCCAGAGCAACTAATGAAGGAAAGCAGATAAAAGACAAAGACTTGTTTGACGAAGCCATGGAGGGTTTGGTCATCAACATGATAACTGGGGACGATAAAGAGGGAAAATATTTGGCTAGAATTCGTCCTTGCTTCCCAGGAGAAACACTGAAAAATTGGACTGCAGAGGATCTCCCTGTAGTTGTTAAGATTAATTTAGAGTAATACCCAGAACTAATCCTTATACTTGTGCCCGCGAGTATTAATGAATCTTTTTTTAAGGGCAGCTATGTTAACTCTACTTGCTTTCAATGAAAGACATATTTTTGTTTCTCAAATGGCCATCATTATTTACATTTTCATTCTTCATTCTTCATTCTTTGTTCTTCATTCTTTACATTCATTTCATAAATTTTTTCTCTCCTCCCAAAAATATATTCGATTCAATTTTTTCCCTTCGCAGGTGTCACAATATCAATAGCATGAATGTTTCTAAATTTAATCCTGAGATAAACTTTGAGCGACCCATATGTCTGGAAGAAATCAATGAGTGTCAGGATGAGGTAGAATGTGATGTTCCTAATGAACTAGTAAGACTGGTGGAAAATGAGGACAAACAGATCTTACCTCACCAGGAGGAGACTGAGATTATAAACTTGGGAACTGATGATGAAAAGAGAGAAGTAAAAATCGGCAGTGCACTTTCAGTTGAAATAAGACGAGACCTAATAGATATGCTCCGAGAATTCAAAGACATCTTTGCGTGGTCTTACCAAGATATGCCAGGGTTGAGTACAAACATAGTGGTGCACAAGCTTCCAATAAAGCCTGAGTGTAAGCCAGTTCACCAAAAGCTCAGAAGAATGAGGCCATAAATGATGTTAAAAATTAAAGAGGAAGTGATGAAACAGATTGATGCAGGGTTTCTTCAGGCAGTAAAATATCCGGAATGGGTCGCTAACATAGTCCCCGTGCCAAAGAAAAATGGAAAAGTTCGTATGTGTGTGGATTATAGAGATCTCAACAGAGCAAGTCCAAAAGACAATTTTCTGTTGCCTCATATAGATACTCTAGTGGATAACACTGCTGGGCATTCGTGGTTTTCTTTTATGGATGGCTTCTCTGGCTATAACCAAATCAAAATGAACACTGAAGACATGGAAAAAACCACATTTGTGACTATGTGGGGCACATTTTGCTATAAAGTGATGCCATTTGGTTTGAAAAATGCTGAGGCAACTTACCAAAGAGCTATGGTGACTCTTTTGCACGATATGATGCACAAAGAGATTGAAGTGTACGTAGATGACATGATTGCCAAATCCAAGACTGAAGAAGAACACATTCAAAACTTGAAGAAACTTTTCCAAAGATTGAGAAAATATCAATTGAAACTAAATCCAACTAAATGTACCTTCGGGGTAATGTCAGGGAAACTCTTAGGCTTCGTGGTTAGTCAAAGAGGAATTGAGATCGATCCGGACAAAGTAAAGGACATTCAAGATCTTCCGCCACCTCGTACACAAAAAGAAGTTCGAGGTTTTCTGGGAAGGTTAAATTATATATCTCGATTCATTTCGCAATTAACTGAGAAATGCGACCCAGTTTTCAAGTTGCTTCAAAAGAACAACCCCGAAGTTTAGAATGACAAGTGCCAAAATACTTTAGAGATAATCAAGAAATATTTGTCCAATGCTCCAATTCTGGTATCACCAGTCCCTGGTAAACCATTAATCCTTTACCTAACGATCTTTGAGAATTCGATGGGGTGTGTGTTAGGGCAGCACGATGAATCTGGAAGGAAAGAGAGAGCATCTATTATTTAAGCAAAAAGTTCACAGATTGTGAGATCCGATATCCGCCAATTCAAAAGTTATGTTGTTCTTTGGTATGGGCTACCAGAAGGCTCAGGCAATACATGTTGTACCATACTACCTGGTTGATATCCAAACTTGACCCATTGAAATATTTGATGGAATCACCGGCTCTAACTGGTAGATTGGCTAGGTGGCAGATGTTGTTATCAGAATTTGACATTGTGTATGTAAACAAAAAAGCGGTCAAAGGGAGTGTCATAGTAGATTTTCTTGCAAGTCGTGCCTCGGATGATAATTAGTCCTTAAACTTTAATTTTCCTGACGAAGATCTGATGTGCGTCACAACCGAGGATGAAACAGTTTCAAATGATAAGTCTTGGAGGTTATATTTTGATGGGGCATCCAATGCTTTAGGACGAGGAATTGGAGCTGTACTAATTTCCCCGGAAGATGTATACTATCCTTTTACAAGCAGATTGGAGTTCTTTTGCACCAATAATATGTCAGAATATGAGGCTTGTGCCATGGGGTTAAGAGCGGCCATGGAAAGAAAAATTAAAGAGCTCAAAGTATATGGAGATTCCTCACTAGTGGTGTACCAATTGTGTGGAGAATGGGAGACAAGAGATCCGAAGTTAGTGGAATACAAAAGATTGATCCTTGAATTGGTAAAAGAATTTGAAGATGTCACTTTCAATTATCTCCCTAGAGAAGATAATCAAATGGCAGATGCTTTGGCCACACTGGCTGCAATGTTTCAAGCAAATAGAAAAGCTGACATGACACCAATTAAAATGTAAATATATAAAACCCCGGCACACTGTTATAGCCTAGAAGAAGAGGTAGATGGTCATCCATGGTATTATAACATCTTGCAATACATCAAGAATCAAACTTACCCACAATAGGCGTTTGAGATTGATAAAAAGACAATAAGGAGAATGGCTACTGGATATATCTTGGATGGGGAAGTTTTGTACAGAAGGGGTAGTGATCAAGTTTTGATGAGATGCATGGATGCCCGAGAAGCAAGAAGTATACTTGAAGAGGTGCATGAAGGGATATGTGGAACACATGCAAATGGGCTTTCTATGGCCAAGAAGATCATGAGATACGGATACTATTGGGCCACTATGCATTCATACTATGTTGATTACGCAAGAAGATGTCACAAATGTCAAATCTATGGAGATAAGATCCATACACCTCCGTCACCTTTGCACGTGATGACTGCACCATGGCCGTTTTCTATGTGGGGTATGGATGTCATTGGGGCAATTACACCAAAGGCTTCGAATGGACATCGCTTCATACTTGTGGCAATTGATTACTTCACTAAGTGGGTTGAGGCCGCCTCATATGCCAATATCATGAGATCTACAGTTTGCAAATTCATAAAGAAAGAGATAATTTGTCGGTATGGGCTGCCAGAAAGAATCATCACAGATAACGCCACCAATCTGAATAACACAATGATGGTAGAACTTTGTGCTCAGTTCAAGATAAAATATTCTAATTCAGTGACTTACCGTCCAAAGATGAATGGAGCAGTGGAAGCAGCAAATAAAAATATTAAGAGGATCATTACAATGACCACTGATACTTATAGAGATTGGCACGACAAATTACCCTTTGCTTTGTATGCATATCGAACTACAGTGCGAACTTCGATAGGGACAACACCTTTCTCTTTAGTCTATGGGATGGAGGCAGTCTTGCCAGTGGAAGTGGAAATCCCATCACTTCAAATTTTGAAAGAGGTGAAGTTGGATGAAGCTGAATGGGTTCAGGCTCGGTTTGACCAATTGAATCTCATTGAAGAAAAGAGATTAAAAGCTATTTGCCATGGTCAGATGTATCAGAAACGGATGATGAGAGCTCATGATAAGAAGATTCATCCAAGAGAATTTCGAGAGGGTGATCTGGTGCTAAAAAAGATCCTGCCAATTCATAAAGATTTCCGAGGGAAATGGATGCCTAATTGGGAAGGTCCATATGTTGTCAATAAGGCCTTTTCTGGGGGAGCGTTGATTTTGGCAGAGATGGATTGAAAAAAACTGAGAAATCCGGTAAACTCAGATTCTGTCAAGAAGTACTATGCTTGAAAAAAAAGAGAATGAATGAAAACATGAAAAAAAAAATGAAAAAATGAAAAAATTAAAAAAAAAGAAAAAAAGGAAAAAATGAAAAAATGAAAAGAAAAAAGAAAAAGGAGGGTTCGAGATGAAAATCCACAAAGGACATCTTGAAACCAAAGGAAGGCTTTGAGTTGAAAACCTGAAAAGACGGTTCAAAGGCATTTTGAGATTAGGCATCAGGCAGTTAAACCCTCTCGACAGTCTGATATTTTGAGAGAAGCTTCACGTCTACAGACATTCTAGCAACCCTTGAAGTCCTCCAGACAGAAGCTCAATTCAATGCTCCGAGTTATATCAAGTGGATTGGTTCAGGAATACTCGTGCTAGTGACTTATAGGGACATCTGACTTGTAGTTCTAAATTTCCACTATTTATATGATTGCCATCACTTTGTAAAATCAATTCCTTGTCAGTAAATTCGAAGTTTGTTATTTCAAGCCCAATTCTATTCGTTCTGTACATACACATAAACATCTTGTAAGTAGATTGACATAACATTAAAAAGAAAATAAAAGATTTCTTGGTATTACTTTGAACTAATATTTCCAGTACAGAGAGTCTAAAGTAAGTCAGGACCCTAATACTCGTGTATATAGTCGGAGAGTGTAAGGTAAAACATGGCCAAAGAAATGCATGTGAATTGAAATCTCGAAGAGTACATTGAAAACAATGATATTTTGGTATGTGCTACGACTGGATTTTGTCAAGAAATTATCTACCTGACAGAGATGAGCAGCTCAAATGGAAGCAGAAAAGGATTTATATGGGAACGAGAGAAATGAGAACTTATATAAAGTAGCCCAAGTGAAATAAAAATGAAAATCAAATGATGCATTTGAATTGAAGATTTGCATGACAACAGAGCTCACCATATTAAAACGACATCATGCATACATCAGTAGGCATCTATAAATAGGAGTATACTCACCCATTCATGTTCATTGAAATGCTTTGACAGAAATGCAGGGATATTCAACAACAATCAAATCCACCACAGAAGGAGGTGACCCAACATTTCCAGAAGAGTTCATAATGAGAAGAACTCGTCCTAAAGGAGAAGGTTCGTAATGAGAAGAGCATGTTCCTTTCAAATCCACCGCAGAAGGAGGTGAACCAATATTTCCAGAAGAGTTCATAATGAGAAGAACTCGTCCTAAAGGAGAAGGTTCGTAATGAGAAGAGCCTGTTCCTTTCAAATCCACCGCAGAAGGAGGTGAACCAACATTTCCAGAAGAGTTCATAATGAGAAGAACTCGTCCTAAAGGAGAAGGTTCGTAATGAGAAGAGCCTGTTCCTTTCAAATCCACCACAGAAGGAGGTGACCCAACATTTCCAGAAGAGTTCATAATGAGAAGAACTCGTCCTAAAGGAGAAGGTTCATAATGAGAAGAGCCTGTTCCTTTCAAATCCACCGCAGAAGGAGGTGAACCAACATTTCCAGAAGAGTTCATAATGAGAAGAACTCATCTTAAAGGAGAAGGTTCGTAATGAGAAGAGCCTGTTCCTTTCAAATTCACCCCAGAAGGAGGTGAATCGACATTTCCAGAAGAGTTCATAATGAGAAGAACTCATCCGAAAAAGAAGAAGTTCATAATGAAAAACTTGTTCAACCTTAGCTCGATTCATCGCATATGGAGTTGAATCAGAAACACCTCACTCGAGGGATCAACATTGCCAGTGGAGAGTTCATAATGAGAAGAACTCATCTGATGAGGGAGAAGAAGTTCATAATGAGAAGAACTTGTTCAACCTTGGTGATTTCATCATATAAGGAAGTGGATTGACATCCCCAGCGAAGAAGTTTATAATGAGAGGAGCTTGTTCGACCTATTGCTCGATTCACAACACTTCGAATCAGCAATACCTCGCTTGAGGGATTAGCATTTTCAATGGAGAGTTTATAAGAAGAACTCATCCGATGAGAGAAAAGAAGTTCATAATGAGAAGAACTTGTTCAACCTTAACTTGTTTCCATCGCATACGAAGTTGGAACAACACCAACATTCTGTTCATCGCAGAATGAGGTGGATCAACATTTTCATTTCACTCAAATCCATCACATAAGAATTTGGATCACATCACCTTGAGTCAACCATCGCAGAAGATAGTGGATTGACGTCCCCAGCGAAGAGTTCATAATGAGAAGAACTCACCCGATAGGAAGAACTTGGAGCTTGAGTGTTTGATAGTCCGATCAGAAGAAAAATTGGTGCTTTATGTTTTTGCTCTATTTCTGTTCCACAACAACGAGCAAAGAGGGGCAGCTGTACGCACCAATTTTTTTTACTAAACTTACAGCAGCCTCATGCCTTACCCCTGCCACCAAATAGCTTCCATGTCCCTACGCCTGCAACAAAACCCCATAATATCCGGGGCATTAAAACCCACATTGATCACAAACAACAACCTAGTATTATATTAGGTTTTTATTTTATATTAAATTTATGTAAGAATATGGATATATAATCCATGGAAAAATAAAAATGTACACAGAGACAGAGGGACGGAAAAGAAAAAAAAAATTCAGAGCAATCAAAAAAGAAATACAATCAGTTTTTTTTCCAGCAATCTCGTTTGAAGGTATTTCGATGTGTTTTTTTCTTTTTCTTTTTTTTTCTGTTGGATGCTAGTTATAGGGTAAAAAAAACAAAAATGAAATAAAATAACGATTTAGGAGAGAGTTTACCTTGCCCGGTCGGTTGAGTTCACGCCGCCGGGGTGTCTTTGTTGTGAAAGGAGAGCGTCGGAAACCCTTTTGGTCGTTTAGGGTCGTGGTCTTAGTCTCGGTTTAGGGTGGTCTAGGGCCGAATCTGGCGAGATATGAGTGTGTGTGACTAACACGAGCGTAGGAGGACCACCACCGGCGTGGGGTGGCCGAGCTTTATCTTGGTTTCGGCGTGCAACGCCGTTTGGAGTAAGGAAGAAAGGGGAGGAGTTAGGGCTATTTTCGTGCAGAAATGAGTTCTGGAAAGGGATGGGGTATTGATATTTAAGCTTTTTGGGTAAACCACGCTAAGGTCCCTGGACCTTTAGCGTGTTATACACAATGGCCACTAGTTTAGGGTTAAATCACCCTCTTGGTCCTTTCTGTTTAATATGATTAGCGTGTTAGTCATTATTTAGGGTTAATCGTGCTTCAGGTCCTCCTAGCTTTAGCATTTTTTGTGATTTAGTCACCATTTCCTTTTATTTTCTAAGATTTATGAATTAGATGCATGTTTTTATATTATTTTAATTTAGTCCTCTATTAGATATATTATTTTTTTTGTTCGAGATTGGCTATTGATATTTATGATATTCCATTTTAGTCCTATGTTTTTGGTTTTATTATGATTATGGTGCTTCTACTTGTTATTTTCTGGTTTAATGCTATAATATTTGTTTTATTAATGTTTAAGATATCAAAGTTGCTTTATAATTATTTTGTCACCATGTAATGAATAGATAAATGTATATTGTTTATTTATACCATTAAAGTATGTTTTATGTAATATGTATCTATTTATGTATTTTATTGTCTCTTACTTCATTATGTATTTATTTAGTATTACATATATATTATATTGTGTAAATGTTATAGTGTTTTATAATAAATATCATGACATATGTTAAATATAATATTTAGAAAAATTATATATATATTTATAAAGTAATATAAAGTTAAAAATAAATTTAAAATTGTTCTTTTAATCCATGTATATTTTTCTCTAAGTGCTTCATTGTATCATATTCTATTTTATTTAAAAGCCTCATTAGCATAACTTAATCGATTAGATAATTGGATTAAGGGTGGTATTTATGTATTTTAAAATATTATGATAGGACAGTCTTAAAACAACTAGATGTCATTTTACGATATTTTAAAATAAATAAATATCCCACTAGAAAAAACCTAAAAATTGATTGCATTTAAAATTAATTAATTTTGGAGGGAAAAGGAAATATTCATTATTTTAAACTTATCGAGACAATTTGCTAATTTTATTAGAGATTAAGTCTCGGTGTTTTTAAATTATTGAATATCTCTTATCTTTTCTAATAATATTCGGATTAATGAATTTAATTTCTTTCTTTGGTAGAATAATTTTTTTAATATGGAATCCTTAGGAAAAATTATTATATTCTTTTTATTTCAGTTGAAAAGAGAAATATTCGTCCTAAAGTATTTTAGGGAGTATTTTCTCTTCAATTAGAAATAAGAGAATATTTTATATTTTCCTTATAATTTTTGTTCTATAATATTTGTATGCTTGAATTAGGAATAATGAAATCGTGATTTAAATATATATTCGAATTCTTAGATTTCTACTATTTAGAGACAATATATAATCGATGGGTACCAATTTTGGGCGTTGTGGGGGTGCTTATCCTTTCCCACACGTAATCGACCCCCAAACTTTTTTTTATTACTAAAAATGAATTTCTGGTTATACGTGGATCAATGCATCTTTTAAAATGATGTTTTTCTTAAAAAATCTCTTTTAAAAGAAAATTTTTGTGTATTCGACCTACCTAACCCAAAAGGTCGATGGCGACTCTGAAACATTTCTTTTACAAAATCGAGTTTTCACAAAATAAGTCGAGACTCATCATATCGCCGGAAATCGATTACGACATCATCAAATAATAAATGTAGTAGTTAAGCCTATAGTTCATCGGACTTACCTTTATAAAATTTTATTATTATGATTTCAGTGAGTTAAAGAGTATTTTTTGGGTGTCACCCGCGGCTTTGCTTGGGGGAATACGGATTGATCATAATGTTTGTCTTTGAAAGGAACCGTAGCTCCGCGAGTCTCGAAGGTGGGGTTAGGAGGATGTCGTGGAGTCCTTAAATCCCCATGTGGTGAGATAAGAGCGTATTTCTCCTGTCCGACTAGGATAATAAGCGATGAAGGGCCTGTGGTGGTTGCATTCAAAGTTACTTTGGACATTTTAGAAGAGGCGGCATTTGAGGGTGTGAAAGGGCTGGTGTTTGAAACTCATTCAATAGTTGTAGTTTATTGGTTTGGTAATCCTAATTGTAGGCCAGCTCTTTTATGGTCTCTATTCAGTGAGATCTATGTAAAATCTAAAGGGGTAAACGGTGTCCGGTGTTGTGTAGTCCCTTCAAGCCGTTGCGTGTGGGCAGGTTGGCTGGCTTGGCCTGGGGTTGGAAGGATTGCCTTGTTTAAAGCTTGGTGGTGAAGGGTTGGTGTGGTGGCTTGGCTCGGGCTGTTGGTGTTATGGTGGAGCAAATTCTAGTGTTGTTTTGTGATCGTGTTGTGCAGTAAGGCTGTTAATGCTTGGGGTTTAGGCGTGAGGTGGGTCCTTGGGTGTGAAAGTGCGTGTTTTGTGGAGGCCGTGCAAGCGAAATCGTTTTATCGGAGTGAAGCAGATAGCCCAAGATTCGAAGTTGGTGGAATTGCTTGCTGCGATTTGTAGGCAGAGTTTCGTGTGAGTGGATTCCTTGTCTTGGAGTGCAGCAGATGGTCCAAGTTTGAAGTATCTGGCCGAATTGCCTGCTGCATTTTGTAGGTAGAGGGGCAAATTGTTGTCCTGGCAGCTGGTTTGGTTTCTTTTGTCCGCTAAATCATGTCTTCATGTGTAATAGTCCGGAGTCTTTTATCTGTTTAGTAGTGTCATTGTGCCAATGCTTGCGCTTCTTGTTAGATTGAGCTACGGTGGGGTTAAGTAGAGTTTTCGTTAAGTAAGAGGAGAGTTGTGATAAGGGTGGATATTCGAGTTTTCGGTTGAGTTATGCACTTGTGTTGTTGTTCTTGTACCTAGCTAGGGGTACTTTTTTCCTCTACTTAGGTTTAGGGAGATTTTTAATGAGGCCCCTATCTACGGTATAACTTATTATAAAAAAGAATTCTTGTTGATTAAAAAAAAGTAAAACGAGAATTGAATCATTTTTTTTTCAAACTTGATCTTCGTATGTATATATTTTTATACAGTCAATAGAATTGTCAATTTATCAAATATAAGATTTAAGTTAAAAGAAAATTATCAAGAGCATTAGCCAAGGCAATGTTCTTGCGAATTAAGATGATCGTTTCAATGGGAGCTTTTGTATTAATAACGTGGTACGAGTTGCGGGAGAATGATAATATACAAAAAAGCACAAGGCTAAACTCACTTGTGTTGAAAGGTGCAAAGACCAACACCATCTAATTGTGCTCGTCATACTTTCTCTCCTTGTGCCTTCTCGAGCATCTGCTTCTCACCGGGAAAGCACTCATGGTATAAAATGGTTACACTGCTTCAACAACAATATTACTGCTTTCTTGACTCGCATCTAAACAAATACACAACTTATTTGAACCAAGTAGAATCATGTGTTCTACTTTGAAGATTAACCAAAGAGTAGTAAGCACCTGTTGGCCCCTTCGCTAACAAGGATGAATGATTACCACTCTCAATTACCTTCCCTTTCTCTAACACAAAAATGACATCACAGTTTTGAATGGTAATTAGCCTATGTGCCACAACAACACTAGTCCTTCCTACCATCACTTGTTCTAATGCCTCTTGCACCACTTTCTCAGATTTACCATCTAGTGCACTGGTTGCTTCATCTAACAATAACATCGTCGGATTCCTCAATATGGCTCGGGCGATGGTGATGCGTTGCTTCTGCCCCCCGGATAGTTGTACACCTCTGTCTCCACACCAGGTGTCATAGCCATCTGCTAGGCCGGCAATGAAATCATGTGCATTGGCTGCTTTTCCTGCTTCAATGATTTCAGATTCATTAGTTTTAGCAGAGGCTCCATACAAAATGTTTTCCTTGATTGTGCCAGAAAATAGTGCTGGTTCTTGGCTAACGAGTGCTATGTGTTTCCTCAGTGACCTTAGGTTGTATAATCTTATATCTTGACCATCAATCTTCACTACTCCTTTGAGAGGGTCATAAAATCTTTCAATCAAACTGATGACTGTTGATTTACCAGATCCACTTTGCCCCACCAACGCTGTTGATTTCCCAGCTTCGATGGAGATTGAAAAGTCCTTCAAGATGATCATATTAGGCCTGGCCGGATATGCAAAATCTATGTCACAAATTTCCACATGTCCTGTAATCTCTTCAGCAACATAACCGTTAGAGTTGTCTGGTTCAATTCTTGTGTAGCGGTCTGATATGGCAAACAAAGATCCAGCAACCTCTACACTCTTGGCCAAGTCTGAAGTCATGCTTGCAACTTTAGCAATGAAAAAGCCAGTGGTAATCATGATGAGGTATGTTTCAATGAAGGCTTTTGAGGTGATATGTCCCTGAGATATGAGTTTCCCGCCATACCAGAAATCAAAGGCTATAATGCTTGACAAAAGAAATCGAGAAAACCCAAGTCCAAAACCAGCAAACCAAGATTGTCTAATGTTCTCTTTTCTTGGACTCTCATGGGATTTCTGTAGCATTTTCAAGATTCGATCTTGAGATGAGAAGGCGGTAATGGTTCGGTGGTTGGAAACTGCCTCAGTAGCAAGCTTGCTGCTCTCTTCTTGTGCTTCAATAGCTTTTTGGGACATTCTTTTTAGTAAGACAATTCGAGCGTAAACGGAGAGGATGATGAGGGGTTGAACTACTATCATGAAAATGGCAAGTCTCCATGCAATGAATAGGCCAAGTGCACAAGCTAAAATTACACACGAAATGGTTTGCACTAGAAAAGACACTCCGTCACCGATTAAAGATCTCACCTGTAAACATTCAACACCACCAAGAGTATTTGAATTTATCATCTAAATCAATTGTATGTATCTTAGGATTTTGAGTTTTTAATATGTACATTTTTTAAGTTATGCAGCTTGTTTTGAGATCAGATAGATTGAAAGCGATCATGTAGCTGGTTGGTATACGAATCATGTTTAAATTAACAATTCAATATAATCATAAAATAAAAATAATTAAAAGATGGAAAGAAGAACATACCCCACTTGCATCTTTTTCTAATCTAGCACATAAAGAGCCACTGGAATTCTCATCTCGGTCAAACCACGCAACTTCGAAAGTCAGTATCTTTGAAAACAACCTTTCTCTTATCCTCTTTGTCAAGTGCTCCCCCATGTAAGAAAAATTATAATGCAGAATAATATTGATCGTCAGTGAAAACAGAAAAAGTCCAAGGAAAGCCAACACATAAACCTTGGCCTTTTCTTTAATTTGCCCGTGCTCCGTGAGAAAAAACATTGATATCATTGTCCCCTTTGTGAAAGCTGAAATTGGTTGCACTGCACCAGCTAAAATTGCACTCAAGTATCCTATGGTAGCTTGTTTCCACTCCGGTAAATTCAAGGCCAACAATCTTCTGAAAGATGGTGTAGAAACTTTCATTTCTCCACCCGGTGAACCATGATTTGATGCTGCAGAATTGGTTGAACTTGTTTGGCTGGATAGAGAGGAGACTCTACAACTGCTAGAAATATTGATTTCCATGTTTGTTATACGAGCTGAGTCATTTACTGATAAATTTTCGTTGCATTCTTCCTCGGTTTTCACTTGTTCTGTTTGTTGAAGTTGCACTAGCATGGAATAAATACCATTTTCATTTACCATTAACTCATTATGTGATCCGATCTCCATGACCTGCCCATCTTGGACAACAGCAATTAAATCTGCATGTCTAATAGTAGAAAGGCGGTGGGCAACAATGACAGTTGTACGTCCAATAGAGGCCTTGTCAAGAGCTTCTTGCACAATACGTTCGGATTCAGAGTCTAATGCACTTGTAGCCTCGTCAAGGAGGAGGATTTTTGGTGCTTTTATCAAAGCTCTTGCTATGGCAATTCTTTGTTTCTGTCCACCAGACATTTGAACCCCTCTTTCGCCAACCTGTTAAATATGAACATAATTTTGAACATTTTTTCCTTATATTGAAGATATTTTTGTTCAAGCTATAGGACTATATGGACTATCATTTTCTACTTCTGGATTTTATACTTGTTTAGTAAAGTGACCCGAAAATAATACAGATAAGCAAAAAAACCTGGGTGTCATATCCTTGAGGAAACTGGGATATGAAATCATGGGCATTGGAAGATTTAGCAGCTTCAATAACCTCTTCCATTCCAGCTTCTTCATTGCCAAAGAGTATGTTCTCTTCAATGGTTGTTGCAAACAGTGTAGGCTCTTGACTCACCAACCCCATTTGTGACCTTAACCACTTGAGCTGCAATTTTTTGATAGAAACCCCATCAAGAAGTATGTCTCCTCCAAGCGGATCATAAAACCTTTGCAACAGTGAAATCACTGTTGATTTTCCTGATCCACTACTACCCACCAAAGCCACAGTCTTCCCTGAAGGAATTTTGAGACAGAAACTCTCGAAAATCATGCTCTCAGGCCTTGAAGGGTATGCAAACTCAACTTGTTTGAATTCGAATTCTCCCACAGTGTTATCCAAGGTTTCCCCCACCAAATTATCTAAATCAATCTTAGGAACTCTTTTAATCATTTCATTTATACGCTCTGCAGCCGCACATGCTTCAAATAAGGGCTTCAGGTTGGATAAGCCTATGCCAAGTTCTCTGTTTAATAAAAGGAAAAATGAAAAAACTATGCATGAAATAGAAAATTGATATATTGCACTATCTAAGATAGTATGCATCTTGCAAGGATTAAAAGTTTAGAACTCTCACTTTCCTCCCACAGCAATACAAGTGCCCACAATGAACATAGTTCCACCCTTAGCTCCATGGTACATAGCCATTCTGCTACCATAGTAAATAATGAAAGCCCAAGCGGCAAAATTAATTTCATTGCTTCCAATGGCTAAGCCTTTAGCCATCCCTTGCTTCAACCCCAACTTTAAAGATTCTTGTAGAGCTGCAGAGAACTCGGTTGTGGTTTTGTTTTCACTGACAAAGGCATAAACTGTTCTTATAGAAGATATTGCCTGCTCTGCTATTGTGCTGGCTTTATTATACTCTACCCTAATCTTCCTTTCAAGACTCAGTAAAATTCTTCCATATATCAAATATGGAGCCACCAGAAGTATAATAAACGGAGAAATCAAAAGGGCTAATCTCCATGCTAAGAGAAAAGGTATTATGTAACATCCAATAAATGTAGCACCTGTTGTTATTATGCTTGGAACCTGATACATGATAAACAAGTCAGTCGAATACTTTCTGCAAAGCTAAATGAAGAGGATGAATATTTTGAGAAACATTTGAAACCTTCTCACTGATAACATCTTGAATTATGAGACTGTCATTGGAAACACTTGCGACTACTTCAGCTGTGCTGGTTACATTCAGGTCAAAGTAGCCAACATCTTGTCTTAGGACAGCTTTCAAATACCTTGTTCTCATTCGAGCGGCTTGCCTTTCACTTGTCCTTGTCCAACAATATCCTTCTAAAAGATTTTGAAATCATAGAGCAAAGTAGGAGTAATTAGTATATTTGCTATTCCCTTTAACTCAGAAGCAATTAACTAGAAAAATAAGCATTTGCTTCAAACTCACTTAGGAAACATCCAGCGCCTCCACCACAGGCAATCAAAACAATATATAGAGCAACCTGTCAGCCATGGAAACAGGCCCGATGGATCTCATGAGTTATATGTATTCTATATACGGTATGGGCATAATCATTCAAATATATGGCAAATCTAAAAAAAAAAAGGTGAGCACACCCGAATCAGATTTCCATCTCAAGTCTGAGTAATATTAATCATAGCTTGTGAGTAATAACGAACCTTATTAACGTTGTGGGTGAGCAAATCAAGAGATGAAGCTGAACCAGCGCCGCCGACATTGTTAAACATACGGCCAGCCAAATATATCATCAGAGGAGGAGCAGTGCCATCAGCAACAGCTCCAATGAAGCCTGCAGCCATCAACCACATATCTACACCATCCGCATGCATGAAAATGGAACTTATGGATCCATGTTTCTCCTTCTTAACATCATCGTTACTACTAAACGTTTTCTTATCTTCCATTGAATTTTGTTTTTCCTCCTCCGTCAACTCTATTTGTTAATATCATGAACAGCTCTTCTCTCAGATTCGAAGCACCAAAAGTACTAGTTTGATATTATATTTGGTTTTCGTGTCAAAATAATTTCTTCTTCTCAAACAATAAGTAAAGGAAAGTAAATGTAGTAATATTTAAGTAAGGTGGGAGATTTGTAGATGAAGGGAATAAAATAGAAGTAAAAACAATTATGGAGATTGTAAAGAAAATTAAAAAGAAGTATATTTAAAGAATAATAAATTTGAAATTCAATTTATGAAAAATCAGCCTTA
The DNA here is from genome assembly GCF_006381635.1 of Hibiscus syriacus. Lineage (NCBI taxonomy): Eukaryota > Viridiplantae > Streptophyta > Magnoliopsida > Malvales > Malvaceae > Hibiscus > Hibiscus syriacus. The sequence goes on from NW_024062899.1 coordinate 333,933, forward strand.
GGCTTTTGCTTTGACTCAGTTTTCTCGGATCATCGAAAAAGGTTTTTACTTCGGGATTCATCGTCGGTTACTTGTCTACAAGGACCAATCATTGTAACTGTGCTTTGTATACCGAATACCCAAATGCAACCTTTGATATCGATTTTGGAAATGGATCTAAACAACAATGTTACAGATAAAAAATGTTAAGCTCGTAAAAGACCGACTCAGATTATGTTGTTTCAATAATAATCGATTCCGATCTTAGTTTCCACTTAGCAAACAATTTTGCTAAGTGTGTTCCCAAGAAGTCGAATGTGCTTTCCATAAGTCGATTCTTCCTCTCACATGTTTAACCATAACAACATCTTGACCAACACGTCAATCTTTGATTTTGAAGTTGTTTTGATTTGAAAGTAAGCTCAGAAAACTGAAGAGATATTCTATAATTCGATGTTTGTTTAGGCTCACCCTAAGAGGGTACTTATAGCCTTTTAAAAATCTTAAAATATGCTAAAAATACAAAAGATAATTGTTTGAATTTAAAATCTAAAAATAAAAAGATAATTCCTAAAAACTTGAATTCTAAAATGCTTGAAATGCTTTAGTCGTCCGTCCTTCTTCTAGAATTGCTGACTGGACCTTATGGAAGTTGCTGATTGAACATTCTAGAAGCTGCTGACAAACTACCATGTCAACCATTTCATGTCCCGTTTCATGGCCACTATTCCAGAAAAAAAATACAGTTTTCAAGCTTTTTAAGCATATTTTCCAGAAATCATTATCTTGCACAGAAATCATATAAAATTACCAAAATCAACAATAGTAATGAACAACCAAGGATAAAATGTTGCACAAAATAAATACTAGTCAGACATTTAATGAATATGATAGAATTCTTTAATAAGATGTTTTTTAATCATAGTATTAACTTAGATTAGCTCCCATTTTCTACTTTGTACAAAAACGAAATATAATTTAGGCAATTTTTCCTATTGTCATTGCTATTTTCCTATTTTTGGATATTGAATTGAGTTTAGGTAAAATTTTAAAGATTTATTTCGATTTTTTTATATACACAAGAAATTACGATGTCCATTTAAGGGAACACACGTTATTGTCGTTGAACTTTTCTTTGTTCATCTTATAAATGATTAAACTATAATGTCAATTTTGTTCTAAGTTTCCACTGGAGGAAAAAGTCTTCGAAAGAGTAATTGTATAAAGTGAGGCTCCAATAAGCGAAAGTGGAGTTTAAATAATCTCTCATATGGTTGAAATATAATGTACTAGTCTATCCCATAAGCTAAGCTGTCTAAACGATTTCTTAAAAACAAATTTAATTTTTAAGTGATTAGAAAAAATCTTGTTTTGATTAATTTGGGGTTTCTTTTTAAAAATCAAAATAAAACATGGTTCAAAAGGTCGCCACCAATATTTAATTAGGGTACGATTAGACACTCAAAATGTTTTGTCATATTAATAAAATTTAATTTTAAAATTATTAAAAAAACATTTTAAGGTATGCGTACCAAAAATTGAGTTCTGGAGTCGATTATGCGTGGGGAAGGATTAACATCCCCACAACGCCCTAAATCAGTACCTTGTCGATTTATTAGTTGTCTTTGCAATGAATCTTACAAGTTCGAATTTAATTTAATTTAAGTTCCCTTTTTAAACACATTCCTTAACTTTTAGGACGGAAAACGCTAATATTTAATTATTTACTATCGAGAAGAAAATACCTCTCATACCTTAAGGCATTCAGTTCTTACTCTAATTGAAATAAAAAAATATTATTATTCCATTCGAAAATTCATTATTAATTCCCCATTCAAATGCATGAATAATGATGAAATAAAGACTAATTAAATACGAATTACCAATCCTTTTAGAAAGAATAAGGATGTTCGATTATTTAAAGACATCGAGATCAGACCTTTTATAAGTTCTAACGATTTCTCGATAAATTTAAATAGAACATTTCTTTTTTTCTTGTTCTCAAATTTTACGTGTAGTCAATTTTTAGGGTTTCACTTAATGTGATACACTTTCATTTTAAAATCATCGGAAATAACTTTCTTATACCTTCAGACAATCACTTCACAACAATTCTAAAATGAAAGGGTATTACCATTAATTCAATTATTTGAATCGAATCGAGTTATACTTATGAGGGTGTTGAACATGTTAATTTTGAAAGGATAAGTCAAACCTAAATCTATATGTACGAACAAACATACTTATATAAACACATAAAAAAGAGAATTAAATAACATGCTATTTTATCTAGATTAAATTAAATAAAATTTAAAGGCATGCATAAACATAACATATTCAATATCATAAATTCCACAACACGATACGTTATACTCAACCAACCAAAAGGACTTATTTATATATATATACATGAAATGACATCATATAGTAACTAAAATAAAAGAGGAGCAAATCTAAGGTCAAAATCATAAACTAAGCAAATGTCATGTTATCAAGTATAAAAAATTTTATATTTCAGGCACTAAAACCATAATAAAACCAAAGACGCATATGGTACTAAAGTAAAAATTATCAAAATTACAGGTCGAATGTAAAAACAGTATGAAATTTTTTAAAAAAAACTTAGTACTGGATTAAAAGGAAAGGAGCGTAAACTAAGAGGATGCAATCAGAAATTTCAAAAAACTTAGTCCGAGGACCAAAATATAGCGACTCGATATTAGATGGAGTACTTGCACGGTTTACCCGTCCCCATCATACGCGGGTTGCCCTAACCCCCAAAACGCTACCGTTTCATACACCCCACCTAAAGCCTTACTTAGGCTAAAATGAAAACCCTAATCCTATTATTATTCTTTCTAACCAACCTCCCCTACTCCGTTCTCTCATATCTACTCCTTTTCTCTTTCTTTTTATTTCTTTCACTTCCCTTAATAGGAAGACCACCACGGCTGCCACTGTCCACAACTTCGACAAGGGGGCCGAAACCTCCTAAAATGTTTAATCTTCTCTTTCCTACCCTCAAAACCAACCAAACCTGACGAGACACCCCCAAAATCCAAACGATGTACCCCAACACGATTCTCAAACCCCCAAGAAAACTCTTGGTCAAAATCTAAAGGAATTATCTTTGGTGACTTAGCGACGGTTTGACCCCGGAGGATGCCAGTGATCCCTTCCTCAAGAGAAAGGTGATTGCTTTTTTTTTTCCGGGGTTTTTAGTTTTTTATTGGTTAGTTGTTCACTCATAAAAAGGAAGGGCTTTTTTGGTTTGGTTCTTGTTGTATTGTTGAAGATATCGATTTTTTTTGTTTCTTTCCTCTTGTGTTGCTGCTCGTTAGTGAGAAAGAGAGAGCCCCCTTTTTTATTACCATCTTTTTAACATTCCTCCTTTTTTGTTTTTATGTGTGAGACCAAGGAAAATGAGTCTTCTTTCCCATCGATTTTGCTGTGTGGTTTTACCCAATGGCTTCGAGGAGCCCAGTGGTCTTTTTTGGAGCCTTTAGGCAAGGAACCCTCTGCCAATCTGTTACTGTTCTGGCAGAGGGGGCATAATAGGCTCACACGAGCTCTGGTACACTGAGGATGGCAGCGATGATGGCAGTGTGGGCTTGTGGATGACCAAATGGGTGTGATTTGAACCGTTGGTGCCCCTTCAATCCGACAGTTGATTCTCCTTGGCAGTGGGGAGATTGTAAGGGTATTCTCTCTAAACCCTAGCTGGCACATGGGCTACTACTTAGGGCTCCTAAACAATTGGGCTTTCTTATTGGGCCTTGCGGGTTAATTGTTTGTAATATTTGAGCCTATATCCAAAATTAATAAATTGTTAAATATTTGTTTTTAAATTTTAACTTATATGTAGATATTATATTATAATCATAGGCACATTACATATGTATATATAATAATATGACCATTGCAACACATGTATTTATAATAACAATAATAATATATAATAATATATAATATATGTATATGTATATAGACACACCCTTATATAAATAAATCACCATACCAATAATAAATAATATTATAATATATGTGTAGACAGAAGCATGTACGTATATATATATTCACACATAGTAATTATAGTATATACATACCCATATAATATAAACCCCCCATATATATATATATAACATACACATTCCTATATATATGTAGTATGCATACAAAACCCTAATGATAATATAATATGTATACATATGGAATATGCATGCTACACATATATATAATTAAATAATTAACCCGATAACCTCTTATATTTATACTAGTTAATAAGACATATATATATATATACACACACACACACAAAACAAAACTTGAATGAAATCCCCAGACAAAACGAGCATCTATAGCTACCCCTCTTTGCTCATTGTTATGCAATAAGAATAGAGAAAAGATTAAAGAATGGTCATATTTTTCCGGTTATGAGGAATTCAAAAGGTTAGTCTACTCCACTGCAACTTCAGGGTAGGTCGGACTTGATCTGCTCCACTATTTTTCTGGGTAATCAGTTCTGAAAAATTTGATTCACTTTGCTACTCTTGAGGGAAGGTTAGATTAGGAAATTTTGATTCAATTCACTGTTTGCAAGGAAACATTGAATCAAGGTTGACTTGCTTCGCTACTTTTCAGAAAGATCAAATCTGAAAAATAAGGATATGCTCCACTACTCTTTAGGAGAGATCAGATCTTTTAAAGAAAATAGATTCACTCTACCCCTCTTTCGAAAGAAATAAACCAAGATTGATTTGCTCCTCTTGTCTTTAAGAAGTTCAAATCTGACAATTTAAACATTACCACTCGTTAGTATACATCCGGGAGTTGGAAAACGTCATACCTGAGAGTTTTAAAATTTAGGAGAATCTTTGAAAATCAATTTCTACTGGAGAAACTCGTCTCGCAGCCACTAGATATGATAATCTTCCTTGACTCGGGTGTCATTTGAACTTGTCATTCAAACTCCTATCTTTTGAGTCTTCAAATTAGTTACTTTTATCATGCGGTTCATCAATACCAATCTCCAGATTTCTTTTGGAGGACCTTTAAGTATTCAATTTCATTTATTATCAAGTATTTTATGAATGTCATGATCATGTTTATGCCTAACATGTGTGCAATAATGTAATTTTTGGTGTATTTTCAAATTCAAAAGGAGAACCCTATCTCATTGACCATTTTGTGATTCAGTCAAATCTTGGGCACAAAAATCACCACTTGTTCACTACAACTGACAATTTTGACCAAATACACTTTTGGTTGGACATAATCTTTATTTTCTTCCTTCTTGAAACTAGACAATATTCATGACCATCTACTGGATCAATGATAAATATTTTGGGTTATCCTCAATTTGTTAAAAATTTCTACGTACTCCAAGGTTTCAGTTTCCTATAGTTCATCATCATGCAAGCCTCATGCTAAAACCATTGTTAGTTTCAGAACACCTGCACTTTTCCAGAACTTTTTGCACAATAATACATGATGATCTCATATTTTTCAAGCTAAACTACATGTTTTTAATTTTAATGTAAGATGCTTGCAAAAGAATGTCAATCAGAAAAAATACATTTTTTTAAATTTAAAGAGCTTTTGGGTAAATAAATGGCTAACTTTTAACTGGAAAAAGTAAAAGAAAACAAAGTAGGCCCCCCATATATCAATAGTAAGGATGCTTTTGAATTGGTATGCCATTGAATGACTCAAGTGTAGCTTATGTTAAAGGGATCTCGAGAATTGTGACAATGCATAAGGGTGTGAAGTTCCCTCTAGACTACCAAATCTCTAGATGATGGATGCTATAAACCAATATTGAATATCATATGCATTCAATTTCTTTTATGGTTGTATTAATCAAGACTTTTTCAATCTTTAACCCCAACCCCGATCACCATTTGATGTTACTGCTCAAATCAGGAGCCCTTTCAACTTCAAAATCAAGTCAGAACCTTCACCATGCATGAATCTTGAATTTAAATAACATTCAAGCCGCCATTTGTGGGTTTTCAACTTGAGACCTTATTTGGTTTCAAGATGCCCTTTACGGATTTTCATCTTGAACCCTCATTTGGTTTCAAGATAAAATGATGACCATTTAAAGCCTTGAGCAAAGTTTGTCCAATGACATCCATGCCCCACATAAAGAATAGCACGGAGTTGTCATCACGTGTAATATATGAGGAGGGGTATGGATCTTGTCTCCATAAACTGGCACTTATGACATTTTATGGCATAATTGATTCAATCGGTCTTCATTGTTGATCAATAATACCCAAATCTCATTATTTGTCTAGCCATTACATGTCCATTGGCATGGGTACCACACCCCCCTTATGCACTTCCTCGAAGATTATTCTAGCTTTCTTGGCGTCCACACACCATAATAGAACTGATCTAGACTTTTCTTGTACAAGATTTCACCATCAAGCACATACCCTGCAACCATCCTTCTAATAGTTCTTTTCTCATTCTTGGTTGCCTGCTCAGGATAACTTTGATATCTGATGTATTGCAAGATATTATAATACCATGGATTTTCATCTTCCTCCTCGTCAATACTATACAATGGGCTGGAGACTAATAAGCTTGCATCTCAATAAGCATCATATTCAAATGTTCATTTACTTTAAAGTCTGTCGCCAAAGTAGCCAAAACATCTGCCATTTGATTCTCTTCTCTAGGGAGGTAATTGAATGCCACTTCTTTAAATTCTTTGATAAGTTTCATGACCAATTTATGATATTCCACCAACTTGGGATCTTTTGTTTCCTATTCACCTTTGAGTTTATAAATAACTAGAGTTGAATCTCCATATACTTTGAGTGTTTTTACTTTGTGCTCAATGGAAGTTCTGAGACCCAAAACACAAGCTTCGTACTCGACCATATTATTTGTGTAATCAAAATTCAGCCGACTGGTGAAAGGATAATATTCTTCCCTAGGTGAGACCAAAACTGCCCCAATTCCATTCCCCTAGGCATTTGAAGCACCATCAAAGTTCAACTTCCAATGTTCATTGATAGATGTAGTTGCTTCTTCTACTGAAATAGTCATCAAATATTCATATGAGAAATCAAAACTCAGCGGCTCATATTCTTCATAAGCCCTATGTCATAACCATTTTGAAAATTTTTATATTTAAAAAAACAATTATGACTTATTTAAAGAAAATAGGTATTTTGAATTATTTTGAATAGGAGTTGCCATCGACCTTTGGATTAGGTTGGTCTAATACCTAAAAATGTCTTTTAAAACAATTTTAAGAAAAATCATTTTTAAGACAAAAATTTGTCTGTGTTATCAAAGATTCATTTTTTAGGACCCGAGAGTCAATTACACGTAGGGAACACCCCCACAGTGCCCAAATCTGGTACCTAATCGCTTATACATTGTCGTAAATGGTGGACATCATAAATTTGAATCAATATTTAAAATATGATCCTTTTTATTGAACATTGAATAATTTATTCTGAATTAATTATTAAGGAAAATTCTTTAACTTGAAAAAGAAATCTCGAGGTTTGCCATCCTCCAATAGGAATGTTATCTTATTATTTCTTATACGTAAAATAATATTCTCTCCTTGAATGGTTTGAAAATATTAAATCGAATAAGACATTGCTATCAGAATTTGCATTTGTACAAACATAAATTATCAATACTTAAATTTAAATAAAATAAAATAAAATAAAATAACATGAGAAAAATATTACTATTGTAAAAATATTCAATTTATTTCAAGTTCACATTTCGTTCGAACGTTGTATTGAATCTCACTATCTCTATAAGGTGGTGCTTTTCACACACATTCTATGTCGAGGGTTCTTGAAAATATTCAAATTGGCTACTAAAATTTTGATCAAATATGAGAGACATATAAAATGTTGATACAATATCAATATGACATACAAGGATAATCATATATATATATATATATATATATATATATATATATATATATATATATATATATATATATATATACTGGGACTAAGGAATATTAAGCAAGTATGTTTACATATATAACATAATAAAAAATATAGATAAAATGTATTACTTAAACGGTTTAGACAAGAATAATAAAGACTAAAATAAGATTAGATAATAAAAGGGTTAATTTAGAAAAGGATAAAATAATAAAGCATAAATATGTAATAAACCTAGACAATTTCATTTATAAAACCAAAACGACTAAAATGAACTCAAATTAAAATCTAAGATCTACAATATAAACTAAATATTTATTTCTAAAATAGTATATAAGGACTAAAACCAAAAGTCTAACAAACTCAGGAACCTAGTCATAAATATTAATGTTTACTAATATATAGACATGGATCTAAATGAAATAAATCATGAATCAATAGCCTAAAATAGTCATTAAACCAAATATACAGACCATGATTGAAATGAAGACTTCGTAAATTCTAGGCTTGATGTAAAATATCGTCATAAATATCAACACATAGGTTAGAATGAAGATGTAACAGGAAATGAAAGTGAGGCTCAAATCCAAAGAGATTTGAAATTTCATTAATGACCATGAACAAAACATTAAAAACGTAGAGGGACCTAAACTTCTATTAAACCCTTTCTCAAAACACGCGGCCCTTCTTGTTTCTCCAAACGACGTCGTTTGACATCCAAAATATATGGGTAAACCTAAAGGCAAAAACTGGCCACTCTCCCCTATTTGTTTCTTTTCCTCTTTTGGCTAAGAGAGAGAGATAGAGGAAAAGCTTTTAACTCTTTCCTCTCCCCTTCTTCCAGTCGCCAAAAAAACAACCCCGACCTCCGTAGATTAACATCAGGGTAGAGGCCAAAATACCTCTCTCACCCTCATAACTCTCCTAGAACCCTAAACCACTCATCTGAAACCCAAAAGGTAATGAAATTACCTTTAATGACCCAAACGGGCCTCCATCCTCCGGTGAACAAGTGACTGCCTTTAAGGTGAGAATTTTATTTTTCTCTTTTTTTGTTTTGTTTCAAATAGATGCCCCATTTTTCGATTCTTGCATTTCCTTTTAATGATCATTTTTGGGTGAAATCTTGAGATCTTGGTAGGGAATGATTTCCCTAGGCTTGGGCAGGTAAAAAATCCCCGATTTTTGGGATTTAGATAATTTTTAATGGGTTTTCTGATTTGGTTTATTGACTGATTTCTTTCATTGTTTTGGGTCTGTTAGCGACGACGGTGGTAGCTCACGCAGCAGGGAAGCCAAGGGGTTGGGCGTGTGTGCCGTACGTATGGAAAATTAACGATCCATATCTTTTAGGTGGTGGTGACGGCTGTTGATTTGCTAGGGTAAAACCCTACTTTGAATGAATATGGGTCGTTGGATGCCTTCAGATCCAAGGGCTGGTGTTGGAGGTGGCTGCTTAGAAAAGAATAAAACCCTAATCAGGTTTGGGCTCTCATGCAGGGGCCTATTTATCTTGGTCATCAAGGTAGGCTTCAGTGCAACGGGTTGTTTGGGATACTTTTGGGTCTATTTTTAATTGTTTGTTGCATTGTATCCTTTGTAAATTAGGGCAATTTTGTAACGTAAAATAATAATAATATTAAAAAAATAATAATGATAATAATAAACCCCGAGCAAAGACTAGTGTCTATAGCTTCCCCTCTTTTCCCATTATTATGTTAATAAGGATAGGACAAAGATGACAAAACAATGAGTTTTTGTCTTGTTCTCTTTTTCGCTTTGCAACTTGATGTAAAAGACGACACTACTCATCCAAATTGAAGGTACTGTTTGCTTTCATATAAATTATTTGATGAAGATGACGTTTTTCCTTCTTATTGAGGAAATTGGGTCAATCTGGAGATAATATGGTGTTGAAGACAACACTGCTCATCCATGTTTAAGAGTTATGGTCACTTTCATATAACGATGTTCCTTCTCGTTGAGGAAGTTTGGTCATTTTCATATGACACTGTTCATTCTCGTTGAGGAAGTCTAGTAAAAATAATTTAGTTTTGAAGATGACTCTTCTCATCCATGTTGAAGAGTCTTGGCCATTTTCATATGACGTTGTTCCTTCACGTTGAGGAAGTCGGGTCAATATGGATAATTTTAAAGATAACATGGGTCCTGCGCATTGAATAAGTCTGATTGTCTAAGTATGTCACTGCTCATTCGCATTGAGAAGATCTGGTCGGGGGATGACATTGTTCCTTCATCTTGAGGATGTCTAGTTATATTTGGAGATGAGATTATTCCTTCGTGTTGAGGAAGTCTGGTTATTTGGATGACACTGCTCCTTCACGTTAAGGAGATATGGTCGGTGGACGACATTGTTCCTTCGTGTTTAGGACGTCTAGCCTTACTTTGACAATTTGATTCGGCATAGTTCATTCTTGGTGAGGAAAACTAGTCGTTCTTGAAAGATTGTGAATCTGAAGATAACGTTGTTCCTTCTTGCTGAGCAAAACTAGTCGTTCTTGAAGGATTATGAATCTGAAGATAATGTTGTTCCTTCTTGCTGAGGAAGTCTAATTATTCTTGAAGGATTGTGAATCTGAAGACAATGTTGTTCCTTCTTGTTGAGGAATTCTAATTGTCTGAAGATAGTTTGACTTTGAAAATGATATTGCTCCTTCATGTTGAGGAGAGATAATCGTTGCTCAGTGCTAAATCTAATGATGACATTACTTCTTCTCGTTGAGGAGATCTAGTCATTGTTGCCAATGATTAACTTGAAAAGGAAATTTTCTTCTTCAACATGAGTTTGTGGAATGAAATTCTCTGCTAACTATTTGAATTCTTGTCAAATATTCATAATTTGAGCGAAATCAAATGAGTGGAAATAAATTTGTTTTCAGAGAAGAAATCTCAAGTGAGATAAAATTTTGTTTCAAGTGAAACAATTTCAAAATTTGCGTTTTAAGGGAAAACTATCTCAAACGAGATGAAATTTGTTTTTAGGAAAACAATCTCAAGTTAAATCAATTTTGTTTCAAGAAAAATGGTCTCAAACGAGACGAAACTTGTTTCGAGAGAAATAATTCTCAAAGATGACAGAAAGTCTGCTCTTGCATGTTGAGGAGATATAGTTGCCTTAATAATTCATTCTCTCGGGAAATCTTAAAATGACACTGTTCTTTCACGTTGAGGACATTTGGTCGTATTTTGACAGCTCAATTGGACATGGCTCATTCTCGATGAGGACGACTAGTCATTTTGAGTCTGGAGACAACATTGTTCATTCTTGTTGAGTAAGTCTAGTTAACTGAAGATAATTTGTCTTTGAAAATGACATGGCTCCTTCGTGTTGAGGAGATTTAACCGTTGCTCGGTGTCAAATCCAATGATGACATTGCTCATTCTTATTAAGGAGATCTGGTGAACTTTAGAAGATCTGATCATTCACTTCTGGACGTCAAATTTGTGAACGACATTGTTCCTTCATATTGAGGATGTCTAGTCATCACTAAATTTTTCTTTCCTAACAGATATATAAAAAATGATGCATTTATGAATTAATATTTTGGATGTTTCTATGGATGTCAAGATGAAATTTATTTCATGTATTTGATTTGTTGAGTTTGTCCTCATGAGAGGAGAAAATTATATTGAAGTTGGAGAATTAGATGGCGTCATCGTGAGAGGAGAAAATGACCTTTGAGAGAAATGAAATAAGGATTTCAAGGAAAAATAGTTTTAAGAAATACTAGATTGATTATTTTATATGAATAATCTTGAGAAAGATGAAATTTGTTTCTCAAAAGCAATTATAAAAGCATCTTACGAGAATGGAAAACCTTTTTTTTATTACATGCGATGATGAATACATGATGCAAATGTGTAATTTCATGTGACGTGTATGTTTATGTTGATCATGTTTCTATGCTGATATTTGCAAAAAAAATTTTATTTTATTTTTAGCTTCAAAGTGGAGAACTCGGTCTTCTTTCACTTAGCCAATCTTGGCTAGAGCCTACTCCAATTTTAGAGCGGAAACTTGTCAAGTTAAGCAAGCGTTCTCTTTTTGAAAAGACAATCTGATCAGCTCGTTTCATTAAGTCTTCTCTCTTTCTTTTGTTTCTTCATGAAATCCTCAGAAGAAATGCTTTCTCTTTAAATATTGTTACGATTAGATATATGATCTGACGCCTTTTGTCTCTGACCCAATTGTTTTATCAGAGCTGTTTCTTCAAGATCATTCTATCAACTGAAGCATGAAGGGTTTGATTTTCAAAGTAAACTATTCTCATCTCTATATTCTGCCCCTGATACTTCGAGCAAAAAGGTTTATTCTCAATACAATCTTGTCTTGAATCATATTATTCCAACATGATTTGAGTCTTTGGTCATGCCCTAATGCGGGTAATTATGGAGTTCTTGAACATCATTATCAAAACTTCTTATTTTCAAACTTGCACACACAAGTGATTAATACATCTACTATAGGAATGCCCTGAACATTTGTTAAAACTTGAGTTACCATGAGATCTCAAAACAATATATGCCTCTTCTTATTAAGACGGTCGTCTTCTTCCTGGTCAGTTATTGATGATCTCACTAAGGTTTGTGAAAAGTTCTATTATTGAGTCTTTTGATCTATCAGACTTTATGATTCTAAGGATCAGAGAATGTCTCTACTGTCATTGCATTTCATTTGAGGCAGAATAAACCTCACCAGATTTAAGGATCTCTTATCATTCTTGAGCAATCATCTTGTTTATTTTCCCCAGATCAAAACATCTTGAAAAGTTGTCTTTGATGGGGATTGAATAACTATGCTCATGAATTCAACCCATATATGTTTTCTTGACATACACTATTACATGAGTGTCAAGGTTTTGGGCTACTTTGGATTCCCTGCAATTTAAAAGATTAGTTCAAAGTAATACCAAGAACTCTTTTGTTTTCTTTTTAACTATGTTGATCTACTTATAAGGTGCTTGTAAATGAACAAAACTGGGGTTTGAAATTAGAAAATTAGAATTTTTACAAAGTCATGACAACCATGAAAAGGATACAAAATCAAGAAATAAAGTCAGATGCCTTAAGCATCACTAACATGAATGTTCCTGAATCAATCGACTTAATATAATTTGGAGTAATGAGGTAAGCTTCTATTTAGAATATGTCAAATGTTGCCAAAATGTTTGTAGACGTAAAGCTCCCCTCAAAATATCAGGCTCTTTAAACCAATCAATCATAAACAACCCCGAAGCGTAGAGGTAAACTTGTGTATAAAGGATTTCAAAAATTGCCAAAATGTTTACAGACACAAAACTTACTCCAAAGTACCAGAAATTTAAGAGGGTTTTATTTGTCGGATGCCTAATATTAAAACAAATTTGAGCTGCCCTTTTAGATTTTGAACTCAAATCATTCATTTGGTTTCAAGATGTCATTTGCGAATTCTTTTCTTGAACCCTCATTTCAATCTTCCTTTTTCTTTTTTCTATTTTTTCAATTTTTTTTTTGAAATAAAAGAGTAAATGATAGCCATTTCAACTGATGAATAAGCAAAAAGTAAGCCATTGGAAAAGAGGGTTACCATTTATGTTTATAAATAACATTAGCAAAACCCCAAAAAGGTCTGAAACAGGTCTAATTCGAAGACAAATTTTATGATTCTTAAGCTGGCTAAATGCAAAAGCCTACGCAAAATAATGGTTCGAAGGTGGTTATTTCTTAGCAGAAGATCATAGAGTTACCGACGTTTCCCTTTAATCTGGGTAACTAAGAGATAGAAATAACTCCGGGTGCGGTGGCTCCACCATGGCTTGAAGATGTCTCCAAGGCATCTATGAACTTTAAGAATGTCCCTACCTGTGAGGATGCCAAATGTGCGTAGAAAATTGGAGCAACTACAAATATGGCAGTGGTGCTCCTTTGATACACATATGATAGAGAATGAACAAGTTCCTGGAGATTATCGGCTGAAAACCCAATCTGATCTAAGAGAACATGATAATAAGTATGCCTTGTGGTTCCAATCATTCCTGCATGAACATAAAGATAGAAGTCATTTTTTTGGATAAGAGATTTTGTTGTCTATAACAGTGTCGAGTGGGACATTGTCAAGAGATCTATGCTGAAAAAACTTTGTATGATGGTTTTTTCTGTTCAATATACTACAAACTTGGGGTTCCAGTTCCCATCAAGAAATTTACAAGCCTCAATGACTTGACCTAGTTCAATCTTCAAAAATTGATTAAACTGTGACTCACTAACCCTATCCCTCAATATTATGATTTGATAAGACTTTCTCTTTCCTAAATTTTTATAGAAGTCTAGAAGAGCTTCTCTAATGATACCTTCATCCTCTTTGTCAGACACTTGTTTGAATAGAGAATCTATCATTTCAAGCTTGGGTGACTGTGTCCGCACAGATGCCTTGTAGCGAGAAATCAAATGATACTGGCTAGAGCTTATCACAAAAACAATTGATGGAATACCATATTGCCCAGGAGAGCCATGAGACACATCCATGCTAAGGATAATGGTTGGAACCTCTGGAATTGAAGGTGTTTGCTTAGTAGCTAACATCAAATTCATCCATCCAAGTTTTGCATTGATTTTTAGGAGTAGATTTGTAAAGTATTGATCATTGACCCTAGTAGGAGCCATACACTGCGTAACTATGCCAAACTCCGCAAGATTCTTCTTCTTTCATGGACGATAAAGATTATAATTCTTTCTGTCAGGCAAAAGGCAGAGAAGGAACTATGGAGCTCCAGGTATTTTAGATTGGATATCCTCGAACCTTTTCAACCCTCATAATAAGAGAACAACGTCTGTCATGATTCAAATCTTGAAACACATCAAATTGAGGATATATCCGAATTCTTTTCATATGTCCACATCCAATTAGATCCCGGACAAGGCTATTTATATCACATCATGCCGAGAAGTTAACAACAACCCATTGTTCATTTTTTAGTTGGCTCCACTCGTTTCTTGTTGTTAAAATTCCAACACCCATTCCTTGGAATGAAATCTTCACCATTGCCTACTTTTAACTTTGGGATTGTAGAAGATGACTTTCAACTTGGGTGAAATTAAAATTTATAAAAATACACATGACCACAACATTGGTTCAACGCCATAGTTACTGGTTCGTAAAGCATTCAATAACTTATTCATCCTTTCCTATGCCTTATGCCTAGATTTTTCAACCAAGAAAGCTCTTTGCATGGTGCTCAAAGCTTTTGTATATCATTTCAAGGATACCAAAGAGAACAACTCAATGGAAATATGAGTGGGACACTTTGGCTTGCCATCATTAATGCATGGAAAATCACCAGAATAATGCAATTGTATGTTATGATGGTTGATAATCAGATATAGTAATCTCTACTATCTCTTCTTCATTCACTCATTCAAAATCTCAATTTCTTCATTGTGAGATAAGATCTGTTCACCCTCCTTTTTCACCAACCTAAATAATTTGTTAGAAACATCACATTCTACCTCATTTTTTCACTCATAGATTTCTACTAAACACTGGCTGCTTGAAATTTATCTCGTGATTAAAGTTCAGAAACATTTATGTTATTAACGATTAGGGCACCTACAAAGAAAATTTGGAACGAATATATACATTCGAAAGAGTGATAGACATTTGTATGGGATGAATGAAATAATCATAAAAAGGTCAAAAAATGAAATAAAACATTGTAATGAATAATAAAGAATATGAAAACGTATAAAATGATTGCCGCTTGAGAAATTTAGAAAAACATATTTGACTGCAGAAAAAGTATAATTAACATAGAAGCCCTTCACAAAAGATTCCTTAATGCTCGCAGGCAAAAGCATAAGGGTTAATTCCGAGTATTACTCTAAATTTCATCTAAAAACTACAAGGAGATCCTCTTTAGTCCACTTGTTCAGTTCTTCTTCAGGGAAAGAAATTCAGATTTCAATGCGAACTTCATTATCTTCAATCATCATGGTGATATGCAGCTCTTGATCCTTCAATTTCTCTTCTTCATCAGTTGCTTCCACCAAATATGGTTCAATATTGGCCTTTCCAAATTGGAAAGTATTATTCATATGCCCCAAAAGACTGACCTCTTTCGTTTTTCTTACTTGATCATTCATTTCTTGATGAATCTTGACAAGTTGCTCTTGGAGTTTCTCGATTCTATTAACACGTGCTGAAATCTCATTCATGGCTCTTATCTCTCCCTAGGATGACCAAGTTGACTCCAATTTTTTTAATTTCTTTCATGGAATACTCCATGAATTACTCCCAAATTTTCATGTGTAGAAAAGATTTGAAACGAACAAAAGGCGAATACGTACTGTAAAAATGTAAATATAAAAATGCAAAAGTGCGAATGCAATGAATATCGTAGAATAATTTTCATCAGAGATAAAAGTCTTCACGTTATAAGATAGTCTATTTTACATACATGATTATTCCTAGACGTTGAGTTTGAAATGGGTCAATGCTTCATCTCGAGGTTTCTTCCTTGAAAATTACGCCCCTCGAACGCTCTATAACCTAACTCAGTTAATGCCCCTGCGGTGCTGAAGTCACACATCACTCCTTAGTTATTAGCGATAGAACGATTGTAGATGAGACTCTACTACCGGATTACTTCTCGGATCAAAGGATCATCTTTCCAGTCTTGAATGTTGCATGATCTTCAAGCAATTTTCCTTCTTGTACTCTTTGAATTTCTTTTAGCCTTCGGTGTATGTCTGTGTACGCGACTGCTTGATTGAAAACTTTTATCTCTCATTGTGAAATTTTTTGCTTAAATATCCCCTTATGAATAACACTTTTTCATTATGTCATGTCGATGAAATGCAATGTAAAAGGATGAAAAATGACACAAAAATAAAAAATGAGTTAGTACAGGTACGATAATCGATATAGATAAAAGTGTAATTCAAAGATGAATATAGCACCTACCCCATCATGGTATCCACCCGAGCATGCTTTTATTAAATAGCAATCCTACCCAGGCATATTTTCTACCCAAAATAATTTATTTCAAGAAATTAACCCTATCCACATGGTATCTAATTCACAACTTTCATTCAAAGCGAAATCTATTCTATGAATTTAAAGCAAAATGTAAAGGTTTAGAGTCGTTCCTCCTTTGTGTATGCTTATTTCGGTATCTACTAACGGACAGAGGTTTTATTTGGCTCTACCTAGGGTGGTCGTTCTACGGTTCACTACATGCATGGTTTCGGCTCTAACGGAAAAAAAGTACTCGAATTGTCCTTGTTATTGGAGCCCTATTGGGCTGCCAAGCCCTTAATCCTCACCCTTTAAAACAAAGGATGAGCACCTCCACAACGCACAAATCTGGTACCTAATCGCTTATACATTATCGTAAATGGTGGACATCGTAAATTCGAATCAATATATAAAGTATGATCATTTTTATTGAACTTTTAATAATTTATTCCGAATTAATTATTGAAAAAAATTATTTGACTTGAAAAAAAAATCTTCAGATTTTCCATCCTCCAATGGGAAAGCTATCTCATCTTTTTCTTATCCGGAAAAGAATATTCTCTCCTTGAATGGTTTGAAAATATTAAATTGAATAAGACATTGATATCAGAATTTACATTTGTACAAACATAAATTTTCAATACTTAAATTTAAATAAAAAAATAAAACAACATGAGAAAAATATTACCATCATAAAAAATATTCAATTTATTTCAAGTTCACCCTTCGTTCAAACGTTGTATTGAATCACACTACCTCTATAAGGTGGTACTTTTCACACTCATTCTATGTCGAGTGTTCTTGAAAATATTTAAATTGGCTACTAAAATTTTGATCAAATATCAGAGACATACAAAATGTTGATACAAGATCAATATGGCATACAAGGATAATCAATATACAGTAGAAACTCTTTAAATTAATACTCGGTAATTAATAAACTCTCTAAAATAATAAATTTGTCCGGTCTCGACTTGGGCCAATGTAAAAAATTGAAAAACTTGATAAAATAATAAGATAATAATTTTTCGTGAGATCCCTTTATAATTTTCGGTCCTAAGAATATCATAAATTAATAATTCATAGAAACTGAAAAAAATATATTACACTCTACTGAAATATGATTCAATAGTTATCTGTTTTCCTTTAAAGTTCAAGTCTATTTGGAGCTCATTATTAATTTAACTCATCTCTTGCAACGTAATTCTAAGAGGCATAGACTAATTTGCCTTTTTGTTTGGTATGTACAGTATAATTACTTAAAAACTCTTTAAATTAATAATTATTAATTTATCAATAAATTAATAACTCTCTAAATTAATAAATTTCTCCGGTCCTGACATTATTAATTTATAGAATTTTAACTATATATATACTGGGACTAAGGAATATTAAGAAAGTATATTTACATATATAACATAATAAAAAAATATAGACAAAATGTATTACTTAAACGGTTTAGACAAGAATAATAAAGACTAAAATAAAATTACATAATAAAAGGGTTAATTTATAAAAGGATAAAATAATGTCATAAATATAATTTTACTAATATATAGACATGGATCTAAATGAAATAAATCATGAATGAATAGCCTAAAATGCCATTAAACCAAATATACAGACCATGATTGAAATGAAGACTTTGTAAATTCTAGGCTTGAAGTAAAATATCGTTATAAATATCAACACATAGGTTAGAATGAAGATGTAACAGGAAATGAAAGTGAGGCTCAAATCCAAAGAGTTCGAAATTTCATTAATGACCATGAACAAAACATCACAAACACAGAGGGACCTAAACTGCTATTAAACCCTTTCTCAAAACACGCGGCCCCCTTTTTTCTCCAAACGACGTCATTTGACATCTAAAATATATGGGTAAACCTAAAGGCCAAAACCAATCGCTCTCCCCTATTTTCATTCTTTCCTCTTTAGGCTAAGGGAGAGAGAGAGAGCAAAAGCTCTCAACTCTTTCCTCTCCCTTTCCTCCCGTCACCAAAAAAGTATCCCCAACCACCGTAGATCGGTACTAGGGTAGAGGCCAAAATACCTCCCTCTCCTCGTAACTCTAGGCCTGAATTCCACTAACCCAAAATCACTAACTTAGAACCCTAAGCCACTCATCTAAAACCCAAAAGGTAAAGAAATTATCTTTAATGACCGAACATGCCTCCATCCTCTAAACAAGTAACCACATTCAATGTAAGATTTTTCTTTTTCTTTTTTTTTTGTTTTGGTTCGAATATCTGCCCCCTTTAGTCGGTTCTTGCATGTCCCTTTAATGGTCACTTTTGGGTGAAATCTTTAGATCTTGCTAGGGAATGATTTCCCTAGGCTTGGGCAGATAAAAAATCCCTGATTTTTTGGGATGTAGATCATTTTTAATGGGTTTTCTGATTTGGTTTATTGACTGATTTCTTTCACTATTTTGGGTCTGTTGATGACGAAGGTGGTGGCTCACGCGGCAGGGAAGCCGAGGCCCTGGGCATGTGTACCGCACGAGTGACAGATCAACGATTTAGATCTTCTGGGTGGTGGTGGCGGACGTTGATTTGCTAGGGTAAAACCCTAGTTTGAATGAATCTAGACTATTGGATGCCATCATATCCAAAAGCTGGTGTTGGAGGTGGCTGCTTAAAAAAGAATAAAACCCTAATTGGGTTTGGGCTCTCATGCACAAGCCTATTTATCTTGGTCATCTGAGTGGCCTTTAGCGCAATGGGTTGTTTAGGGTACTGTGTCTGTTTTTAATTGTTTATTGGGTTCTATCCTTTGTAATTTGGGCCAATTATGTAAGCTAAAAAATAATAATGATACAAATAATATCAAAATATAATAATGATAATAATAAAACCCCGAGATAAAAACGAGTGTCTACACCCTACTTGCAATAAAATCTGCTAAGGAGATCATTTTAACTGCTTTCTGGTTTACATGTTGAATTTCAAACTCTGACAATAGAATCTGTCACCGAGATAATCTTCTAGAAAAATTGGGTACACCCATAAAATATTTTAAAGGGTCAACTCTGGAGATCAACCAAGTGGTGTGATACAACTTATACTGCCTGAGACTTCGAGTAGCCCAAACCAAAGCACATCACAACTTTTCAATCTATGAGTACCTTGCCTCGCAATCAATAAACTTTTTGCTGACATAGTAAATTGTTCTCTCTTTCTTCTCAGTTTGGTCATGCTGCCCTAAGACACACCCCATTGCGTTCTCAAATACTGACAAGTAGAGAAATAATGGTTTACCTGAGATAAGTGGCATTAAGACTGGGGTATTTGACAAATATTGCTTGACTGCTTCAAAAGCTTTTTGACAATCATTAGTTATTTTTGCGGAGAAGGAAAAAATTGGATCACATTTCTAGATCAATTGTGAGAGAAACTGAGAGATGTAATTTAATCTCCCCAGGAATCCTCAAACTTTTTTTTTTGTTTTGTAGGGGTGGTAAATTTTGAATAGCTTTGACGTTGTCTGGATCTACTTCAATCTCCTTTTGCTAACTATAAACCCCAAAAGCTTCCCAAACGCTACTCCGAAGGTACACTTACTTGGATTAAGTTTCAGTTGGCATTTCCTCAATCTCTGGAAGAGTTTCCTCAAATTCTCAATGTTTTCTTCTTCACCTTGGCCTTGATAGTCATATCATTGACATAAACTTCTATTTTTTATGCATCATGTCATGAAACAGTGTTACCATGGCTCTCTGGTATGTTGCCCCTATATTCTTCAGCCCAAACGATATAACCTTGTAGCAAAATCTGCCCCATATGGTGACAAACATAGTTTTTTTCATATTTTTTGGGTGCATCTTTATTTGATTATAGCAGAGAACCCATCCATGAATGAAAATAGGGAATTTCTAGCAGTACTGTGTACCAGCGTGTCTATGTGTGGCAAAGGAAAATTATCCTTCGAACTGGCTCTATTAAGATCTCTGTAATCAACGCATATACAAACTTTCCCATCCTTCTTTGTTATTGAGACGATATTTGCCACCCATTCAGGATACTTGGTCACTTTAAGGAATCCAACATCGAATTGCTTCTTCACTTCTTTTTTAATTTTTAGTAACATCTCGGGTCTCATCCTTCTAATCTTTTGTTGCACAGGTCTACATTCTAGCTTTATTGGCAATTTGTGTACCTTTAATTTTGTGTCCAAACCTGACATGTCTTTATATGACCAAGAAAACACATATTTGTATTCCCAAAGTAGTTTAATCAAACTCTGTCATCCCTCGACAGATAATAGTGATCTGCCAATCATCCCAGACAATATCTCATCATCAGAAAAGGGAATAAATTTATCAGTTTGAATATTTGCAACCAATAAATCTAGCTTGTCTATGGGTAAATTCTTCGGCATGAAAGTTTTATTTAAGACCTTCAATAGAGCATCTTGGTGTGCCTCCGAGCTCAATAGAAGATCAAGTATGGAGATGGGAGTAGGTAGCTTGTGCATTTGTTCAACGATGTTATACTCGTTGTGTTTTAAGAATTTCAAAAATTCCACAACTTCGTTCTCCGTCACAGGTTCGTTAATGACTGTCTCATCCTCTTTCATCAATAAGTCAACTTTCTTTCCTTTATCAGTGGTGTATATCTTCTCAGGTTCTTAGGGTTGATTGGGAGATTAACATCTCTCATTCCTGGTGAAATGACCTACTTCCCCTACTTCTTCTTCATTCTTCTCCATATTGTCCATCTTACACTCATATCTCTAAGGAATTTTCTTATTGTCTTTATAAGGGAATGGAGACAGGGGCATGATTATCACCTTAGGAGTTACGTTTTCAACCACACGAGTTTTTGGTGTGATGACTAGAGGGCAATTAGCATTGTAAACTCTCTAGGAGAACCCTTATATGCATACACCTCTGCCTCTTCTTCTTCAACAACTTCTTTGTAAAATTTCATCTCTTTGTCGTCTATAATTCTTTGCATCAAAGTTCAGAATTCAGAAAAGTATTGTATGGTGTGTCCCTCACAATTGTGATAATGGCATACATGTATGCTCTCAAATTGTTTAAATGTCAGGTTAGAGACCAACATGACTACCTTGATCATCTGACCCATATCCAGTGCATTGGTGATTTTACCTTACTCATATTTGTTATGATATTCTTCCCATTTTCCTCTTCAACCGCATTGATTCATGTACATGCATAGTTTGGCAGTGGGTTCTGGGCCACTTATGGTTGCTCACTATCACCAAAGTCGATGATGATTGTTTGGCTTAACCTTTGGACAATCTTCTTAAAGATAGTGCAATTCACTATTGAATGTACATAAACCCCTGTATGATACTCATATTGTACATTAACATTATACTATTTAGGGTAGGGAGGTTGTAGAGGTGACAAATGGTAAGGTGACACCACATGTCTATCATATAAGATCTGAAATAACTCTTTGTAGGACCTAGGGATCGGATTGAACTGAAGCTTCTCTATCTCTTGTCTTAGCTCCATTGTCCCCTGCCTAACATAATTTTGTGTAGATGATCCTATGTCTTGAGGTTGAGACACAATGATATTATTGGAGTCATATTTCCTCACGTTTTTAACCTCATTATCCTTCTTTCTCAGCGGTAGTTTCTTTCTAGACTCATCTCCATCGAGTCTCCCACTCATAATTGTCATATCAATCATCTCCCTAGCTATGACTAGGTCAACAAAACTCTTAGATGAATTCCTTATGAGGTGTCTAATGAAAGGAGATCTTAGAGTGTTTATAAAGAATATGTTTGTCACTTCTTCTTCAAGTGGCAGATGAACTTGTACAACCACATCTCTCCATCTCTGAGCATATTGTCTGAAGCTCTCATTGAATCTCTTTTCCATGCTTTGCAGCATAATTCGATTAGGCCTCACATCTTTCATATGCTTATATTACTGAAGAAAAGCTTTGGCCAAATCATTCCATGACCTGATGTGAGCCCTGTTCAATTGATTGTACCATTGAATGGTTGAACCTGTTAAGCTCTCATGGAATCAATGGATCAACATTTGATCATCCCCTATATAACCAATCATTTTCCTGCAAAACATTGTGATGTGGGCAGAGGGGCATCTCGTTCCATTGAACTTCTCAAAGTCACGAACTTTGAATTTCAGAGGTAGAACCAAGTTAAGAACCAGACTCAACTCCTTGCATCGATTCTATACACACTAGTATATTCCATCAGTGCCCTGATTTCCTCCTCTAATTGTTTTCACTTCTCTTCTAGCTGTTTGTTTTGCTTCAACCTAGCTTTTTCATAACTTGGTGATGCTGATGTTCTTCATGGTGTAAGCTAGCTCCAGGATATAAGTTCGTAGAGGCACCAACTGGATTAAGGTGCACATTCCCTGTATGAATAGGCATTTCTTGGAGTGTTTGGGATTGATCCAGGGTGAACCCAATTGGGTAAAGTTGTCCATTAATCATAGTTTTAGGCATCAGGCTTTTTCCATGCTTGGGATTCCTCCCTTCAAGTATACTAGCAAACTTAGCAAACATCTATTTCTGGGCTTTCAGCATATCCTCTTGTATATTTCTCATGATTTCTTGTATCTCTTGCTAAGTTTTCTCAATCTGGGCAATTTTTTCATCTATTTGCTTTTTCATGGTGTTGTACGGATGCTTGGAAGTTCCCAGTATTCTGTCACACGTCATTTTTTTTTATTAAGGTTGATATTTTATTAATGAATATGAAAAAAAATATGACTATGAATGAATAGAATGTAATGAAAAAGGTAAAATGCAATGCAAAAAGTAAAATGTAGATGCAAAATGCAAGTGTTGATTCTAGAACGATTCCTTAGAACACCTTTTTATATTAGAAACGAAGTTCGATTATAAGGCTTCAGCATATCATAGATAGATCTGAGCTATTTCTCCTAATTATTGCATGTGATAAAATAGTTCCAAAATCCTCTGAGATTCTTCAGTCTTGGGTTCCAATCCTTCGCTTACAGTAACAACTTCATGTGTTAAGTCGACCAAGTACTGAGTCACTTCTTGAGCATGTTTCAGGTAGCTAGCAATGAGGTCATCCCTTTCCTTAACTCTCCACTGAGCTTGTTCCCAAAGATAGTGCCACTGCATAGCTCCTTCATAAGGGACTATCGGAAGTTACCTTACTATTCTATGAAAATCATGAACCATAGTCTCAAGTTCATTCACATGCTTTCTTAGGCTTTTAACCTCCCCATGACTCAAGTTGTCTTCTCGGCTTCGGTATCGTCGTAATGTTGCCACTAAAATCAAGATATTACCTTTTAGTTTCTTATTTTGGGTTTGACTCTCTTGCAGGTGTTACTCTAATGCATTCTTTTATTTTGAAAGTATCTTGGCCTGATGCCTAATCTACTTGAGCTCTTCTTTAATTCTCCAACTTCTCTCTTCAGATGTGCCACTTATTGCCTCCATTCAGTAGGTGATTTACTTGAGCTAGCGGCCATATGAGGTTTTACCATTCTTTGGTATGACAACTGAAGATCCATAAAATCCAATATGAGTTACTTTTCTACTTTTTCAATTCGGTCAGCTTGACTTTTTTGGATATCAATTTCCACTTTTTTTATGGTAGACCTAATCCTCCATATTTTCTAATGTTTCCTTCAATTGTTTTCTTTTAGCCTCAAATTCATGTCTGGCTAATTCTAAAGAAGATGGTACAACTCTAAGATGCTCTTCCATGGGCTGGGTATTTTCGGGATTGACAATCGGGATATTATCATTAACTCGATTACTTCTCCATTCCTTGTATTATTGTGAAAGCTTCAGGTCGAATATGAAGAGATTTACTAGACGAGTCTACTTTCATGCGTCAGCAACCCCTTTGACTTTACTTTTGTACCACTCTCTTTTGAATGCAAACTCTAACCCACATAAATCCCAAGTTACAGGAATGAACTATCTTGACCCATATTGCCTGTAAACTAGTAAATGAACTTATCCCACAGAACCCCATATGCCTAAAAAAGGAACCCAATCTCGTTCTCCACATCTATAGAGTATGTATGAAGATATATTCTACGAAGCACACCACAATATGTCATCATCTCGGATATCTTTGAAAATGACTATCTATTTTTCCTCAGTGAAACTCCCAGGCCATTCTCGGGAAAAAAAATATTTCAAAGGTGAAAACCCTTTTAGAAACACTTGACCATGACCTGTTTGAAATGATTGAGGATCCAAACTAGCAACAGTGGTGCACATCCTATTAAGTGTCGCTCCCCTCTCGTCTGTAAGAGTTTAAAGAACGAAAAGTTTTAGCTAAAATAGCTGGAATGGGGTCTACATGCCTGTCCCAATCTATAGAATAAATTGACCACTGACACATCAACATGCCTCAGTATTTTCGGGAATATGATTAGCCCGTAAATACCCAGAGAAAATAGGTCCATCTTCTTTCTCTTATCAGGATGACGATCAATTACCTCTCGTAGAGCAGTCCAGGTGATGCATTCACTATCTCATTTTTTTCTTAATGCTTCTTACGACCTATTCTAGTCATCAAAAGAAGTTTCATTTTTTAAATAATGAGTGTTTGATGGGTTGGTGTACACCCTATCAACTTGGAATCTCGGACAACGAATCAAGGCATGATACTCCTCTAAGGTACGTGTCACATTCACTCGGCCAAAAGTAAAGCAATTGTAGGCGGGATTCCAGAACTGCGCAAGAGCTCTAAACAAATTTCAGTCAATCAGAACATCTAGGAGATATGAGATGTCACCATTTAACTGTTAGAACAACTACTTATCAACTGTTTCCTATCTTTCCCAGATCTCCTTCTGCTCTCTCAGATCGTTTTGACAGACATTGATGTGGGTGTAGCCAATGAAATCTTATACGTATTCAGGCTGTAAGCTATCTCCATTGGTAAGTTGGGACTGCTCAGACCATTTCATAACATTTGCATTGTCTTCTACCTCTTTTTGGACCCTTCGTTCCATATTACTGGCCTTCTATATGGACATCGGTCACAGATCAACACCATGAAATGAATAGTGCAATGAAAAAAAAAGGAAAAATAAAATTAGTCAATATTCATATATAAATCAATCGGGCATAATATTGTTTGTCAATAAAACCTACCCTCATATGTTGGCTACACAATCATGCTTTAGTATATCCTAACCAAACATAATTTCTACCCCCATACTTTGTTTGACATAAAAATCCAAACCTCATGTCACCTAGTTCGCATTCTTATTCGGAAAAATAAACCTAGCCACATGATCTCTAGTTCTTATAAATTTATTTGGAAAGGAAAATTATACTAAAAAAATTAAAAGACTCAAAAGAGCTTTTCCTTGTGTACTCTCCTAATGGGATTTTTAATGTTTGGAGTTAAGCTCATCTATGTTCGGGTTATAGGTTCACTATATGATGGGTTCGGCTCTAAAGTAAAAGGTTCTCGAATTATTGTTATCGGTGCCCCTTGGGCTGCCAGACCTTAAATACTGGCCATCACATGCTTTCAGATCGAGTTCAATTCGATGGAACACACCTCCTGATGTCTATACGAAGGTGAAAACCATCATGAGGACCATAAGGCGTGAGCCCCAAGAGCGATCCACTATCCCATACAGAGGTGAAACCCACACGAGGGAGTAATTTCTCACTCCTACTTAAATTGGATAAAGCGGTTAATTAATTGACTAACAACCCTACTCTCTAAAGAAATGTCAATAACAGAGTCGCCAAGCTATCGAAATGATTTCTTAAAAACAAATTTAATTTTTAAGAGATTATAAAAAATCTTGTTTTGATTAATTTAGGGTTTTCTTTTAAAAATTAAAATAAAACATGGTTCAAGAAGTCGACATCAATCTTTGATTAGGGTGTGATTGGGCACCCAACATATTTTTTCATTTTATTAAAATATAATTTAAAATTTATTAAAAAAACATTTTCAGGTCTGCGTACCAAAAATTGAGTTTGAGAGTCGATTAATTAGTTGTCTTTTCAATGAATCTTACAAGTTTGAAATTAATTTAAGATCCCTTTTTAAACACATTCCTTAAATTTTAGGATGGAAAATGATAGTATTTAATTATTTCATATCGAGAAGAAAAGACCTCTCATGCCTTAAAGCAGTCAGTTCTTACTCCAATTGAAATAAAATAAATATTACTATTTCATTTGAAAACTTATTATTAATTCACAAATCAAATGCATGAATAATGATGAATAAATATTAATTAAATATGAATTACCAATCCTATTAGAAAGAAGAAAGATGTTTGATTATTTAAAGACATCGAGATCGAACCTTTTATAAGTTCTAACGATATTTTCTCGATAAATCTGAATAGATGAATATTTCTTTCTATTGTTCTCAAATTTTACGTGTAGTACATTTTTAGGGTTTTACTTAATGGGATACACTTTCATTTTAAAATCATTAGAAATAACTTTCTTATACCTTAAGAGAGTCACTTCACAATAATTCTAAAATGAAAGTGTATTACCCTTAATTCAATTATTTGAATCGAACCGAGTTATACTTATGAGAGTGTTGCACATATTAATTTTGAAAGGATAAGTAAACATAAATCTATATGTACGAACAAACATACTTATATAAACACATAAAAAAGAGAATTAAATAACATGTTATTTTATCTATATTAAATTAAATTCAATTTAAAGGCATGCATAAACATAATATATTCAATACCATAAATTCCTCAACACGATATGTTATATTCGACCAACCAAAAGGACTTATATATATATATACATGAACGAACATCATATATTAACTAAAATAAAAGGGGAGCAAATCTAAGGTGAAAATCATAAGCTAAGTAAATGTCATGTTATCAAGTATAAAAAAAATATTTCAAGCAGTAAAACCGAAAGACACATATGGGACTAAAGTAAAAATTAACAAAATTACATGTCAAATGTAAAAACAATATGAAAATTATAAAAAAAACTTAGCACTGGTCTAAAAGGAAAGGCATGTAAACTAAGAGGTTGCAATCAGAAATTTTGAAAACCTCGGTCCGAGGACCAAAATGTAACGACTTGAAATTAGATGGAGTCCTCGCATGGTTTACCCCTCCCATCATAACCGGGTTTCCCTAACCCCAAAAATGCTATCATTTCATACACCCACCTTAAATCCTTACTTAGGCTAAAATGAAAACCCTAATCCTATTATCATTCTTTCTAACCAA
Source organism: Hibiscus syriacus (assembly GCF_006381635.1). NCBI lineage: Eukaryota > Viridiplantae > Streptophyta > Magnoliopsida > Malvales > Malvaceae > Hibiscus > Hibiscus syriacus. The sequence continues at coordinate 362,053 of NW_024062899.1, forward strand.
CTCTCCCCCACGTTGTTATCTCATCTCTACTCACTCTCTCTTTCTTTTTCTTTCTTTCAATTCTCTTGGCAGCAAGACCACCGCAGCTGCCACCGCCCATGGCTCCGACAAAGGGGTCGAAACCTCCTAAAACATTCACTCTTCTCTTTCCTACCCTCAAAACCAACCAAACATGACGAGACACCCATAAAACCCAAATGATGTGCCCCGACACGACCATAAAACCCTTCAAGGAAACTCTCGGTCGAAAGCTAAAGGAATTACCTTTGGTGACTTAGCGGCACTTTTACCCTGGAGGATGCCGACGATCCCTTCCTCACGAAAAAGGTGAGTGCTTTTTTTTCGGGGTTCTTAGTTTTTTTAATTGGTTGGTTGTTCACTCATAAAAAGGAAGGATTTTTTTTGGTTTGGTTCTTGCTGTATTGTTGATGATATTGATTTTTTTGGT